>NC_081413.1:29179862-29503612 GCF_030272615.1 Cryptomeria japonica
TGTCTTATGACCTTTGCTCTTATGAAACTCACAATACTCATCATCATTCCACCAATTTGGTTTGACCTTTGGTTCATATGGAGGAAAATCTGGAACTGTGATCACTTTGTTTGCCACTAGCTTTTTGAAGACTAATTCAAGTGGTTCTCCCAATGGAGTGTACTTCCTTCATGATCTGGAAGTTGTTTGAGTATTCACTTGATTGTTTGTAGAACTTGATCCTGAAAAGATGAACTTGGGTCTCACTGTATTGGCATCAACAACTCCATCGTTGACTGTGTTCTTGTTTTTATTCCAAAATCTTGGCTTGTCTTTTCCTTTAAAGTCATCTTTGTTTTCCTTGAATAGCTTAATGACTCCTTGTTCAATTAAGACCTTTTCTGTTGCTAGGCCCTTTTCAATAACATCCTTGAATGTGGACAAACAAGCTTTCCTTAGATCATAGCCAATATCCTTGTTAACGTTTTGAGTGAACATTTCTACCATTTGTTTCTGTGGGATTTCGCAAGAGCATCTGCTAGCTAGATTTCTCCATCTTTGTAAAAATGACGCAAAATATTCTCCCTCCTTTTGCTTATTATTGCACAAAGTAGTGACTGAGATATCTGTTTCTATGTTGTAGGAGAAATGTTGAATGAATGCCTCTGCTAAGTCGCCCCATGACTTAATACCGGGAGGTAATTGAGAAAACCATTCCATAGCTTGATCGCCTAAGCTTTGTGGGAATAACCTCATCAAATATGTTTCTTCTGCTGCTACCTCTATGCAAGCTGTGACAAATTATCATATGTGCGCCTTAGGATCCCCTTTTCCTCTATACTTATCAAATTTTGGCGTCACAAAGTGTGCCGGAAATGGAGGCATTGGAATGCTCTTATCAAATGGATAAGGACATATGTCTCTCATAGTGTATGTTGGTTTTGGTGTACTCATGTCCTCCATTTTCTTTTGTAAATCTCTGATTTGTTGCCCCAAATTATTCTTAGGTGGCGATCGATTTCTTGTAGCATACCCCATGTTTGGGACACCCATTTGAGGAGGAGCTTGTTGCATGTATGGATGATACTGATCGTAGACATGTCCATATGGAGGTCTATATTGCTGCGGCATATAGGGAGCACTTGGCATGACTTCATGTTGAGGGACCCCATATCTATTTTGTGCATATATACCATATTCAATAGGCATTTCATTTTCCATTGTGTTGCCCCCAATTTTGACATGAGGTCTCCTTGTGTCAAAATTTTGAGGATGTCTTTGAGTATCTACTTGTTTTGATTGATCCATACCTTGAGCATGTGATTGAGCATATCTATCCACATAAGGCTTCCATGATGGTCTTCGAAGGTAAGTATCATATGTTTGAGCTTGTGTATGTGGGATTTCTAGTTTTTGAAGTAAAACTGATGGTGACTCTGGCATCATATTCGGTGCTCTATTTCCTCTACTATTTGGTCTCCTTTGATCCATGTTGGATTGAGTTTGTTGTGAGGGTCGACTTTCCATAAGTTGAGACATGTCAAAGTCATGAGGTATTTTACCTCCACTTTGTGCCATCATGTGTAAGAAGTATTGTCGATCTCTCCTCATTATCTCTTCAACCAATCTATTGAAATGAGGATTCATTATGGATTCTTCTATGTCTGCTAATAGTATTGAAAGGCTGTCCGCATTGTCATTGCATGTAGCATTATTGTTTGTAGTGTTTGTGTTTTCCACATTTGGATTGTTTCTATAAACATCCATGTCTGGTAATGTAGTGTGCTTAGGATTATAAAATAAATCATTGTCATATTCATAAGAACTCATGTTTGCGGATTCTTGAGCTTCTTTAGCTATTCTCCTAGATTTTTGGAGACAGGTTTCAACCATGAACTAGGTGTTTGACCAATATGTGAGAGACTAGATGAAAAAATGGAAAAGGTATGGAAGACCAAGAGTTGTATGGAGTGTAAATGAATCTTGAGGTGTACTTGCAATGTCCAAAGTGTAAGACCAAGTATGTAAATAGTAGAGTAGGTGTGACTTCCAAAGAGATGATTGTTTCTCTTGATGAGGTAAGCTGACCTTGACTCTAAGTAAGACCAAATGAGACCCAAAGGTAAGAAACCTTGATGAGGGACCACTTAGCAAAGTGTAGTTGTATGTAGTGTGTTGAAAAGTATAGTGAGGACAAGCAAGTGACCTTTTTGACCCAAGTTTAGACAAGTATGAATGTAAAATGAGATGTGAAGCAATGATGGACTGTATGAGACCTTAGGACAGGTTGAATGCTAGATGAAACCTGAAGAGACAACCTAGGAAGCTCAAGTATGCCAAAACTAATTTCTCTTGTTTGCTGGACTGTAAAAATTTTCAATTCTGGACACAGACGCCTCTGTATACTTCACAGACGCGATTTCCAGACACAGATGCTTCTCTGTTAGACACAGACGCTACTAAAAATGCAGACGCTGTTCTGCCCTTCACAGATGCACTTAGATGATGCAGACGCGGTTAAAACAGACACAGACGCGTTTCTATAAATTTTGTGCAATTTTTCCAATCTGTGAAGTTGTTTTTGTTGTGACCAAATCCGACTGTTTGACTGTTTTTCGTGACAAGAGGACACAATGTTGATGACTCAATGTTTGCAAACTGTTTAGACTCCAAAAAGTGTGTTGTTTGATGTAAAGTTGTTTTTCATACACTTGAAGACACAAAAGACACAATGTTTTGTTGTTTGGTCTTGATTGTTTTGAATGTTTAACATAAGACAAGCACAATTCTTATGGCTGGCCAAGACAATAGTTGTTGATCCCACATGGGGTTTTACCCCCGAGGCTATGCTATTCAGAGCGGATACTTAGATGCTTGACCTCACTGGCTCCACCCTTGGCACTCACTTCTCGGGTCAGCCAAGCATTAGTCCCCATGAAAACTCCCCATGGCGAACTTTGTATCTCTACTAAGAACCGTATGTGTGTGGGCCGCTACCAGACGTCCGACCTCCTGCCTCAACAACTAGAAGGATTTGGGCTTCTAAAACAAAAAGGTGCTAGTAAGGGCATCCGCTCGTGTGGCCATACATGCGGCACTTTCAGCTCTGTAAATATAGAAGGCTCCCAGCCGGTAGGGGTTACGCCCTACAAATGATCAAATAAATTTGATCAAATGGGTTTATGGGGAGACATAGTGTCGGTATGAACTAATCAGCACACGTTATTCATAGTTTTCACCATGAATACATTTGATTATAGTGGCTTGGAAGAAGATGGCTTTTCTTTTGCTACCACTTGGGTCATTCTCTTCTCACTAGTAGTCCTAATGACCACACGGGAAGACAGGCCCTCTAAAGATTAAACAAAAAACGCCTATTGCTCAAGACACAAAAGACAATGATTCAATTTTAGTGCACCAATGGAAGTGTTTGCTAATCTATGAAAACAAGGCACACAACAAAATTACAAAAACCCTAGCCAAGGCCCTGCAATAAAATTGTTAGTAGTTTGGGTTGTTTCAAATGATAACCCCTTCCTGCAAGCACACAAGTTAGGTAAATTTTAGAAAAACCCAAAAGACTTTGTGAAAAGGGGCCTTCAACAAAAATGTTTTTGCTCCCCAAAGCAAGCTGCACAACTTGATTAGCTAGATCTGCAAGGATTAGTGCAAAAATAAACTAGATCGGAAACCCTAAGCGCAAAATCCGAAAACCCGGATCAAAGAAAAATTGAAAATTTTCAAAACAGTAAACACAGACGCTGCTATACCAGACATAGACGTGTCTATATGACACAGACGCAGTTTTGTGATGCACAGACGTGCTCAGAGAACACATACGCTTTTTCCAAATGCAGATGCCGGTAGAGACTTCTCAGACGCGGTTATAAAACACAGACGCAACTTCCGGAAACCTACAAAATAAATTTTGACAAAAACACAGACGCGATTCCTGATCTTGCAGACGCTTCTGAAACTCAAAGACGCGATCCGAATGCTCACAGACGCGGAAATACCTAAAATGCCGTCAGAAAATGTCCGATCTGCAACTTCAAAAATGCAAAATCTGCAACAAAAATGTTAAATGCAAAGGGACAAGAGTCCCACCGGGCGTGCCAAAATGTTTATGGTGAAAATGGATAACAATAATAACAATATTGAAAGGCTAAATGAATCCAACCACAAAACCCTAGCCTAACAATGAACAAAGATCCACCATAACATATGAAGATTACCTAAGACAATGCAAATAATTCAAAATCACAAAGATTATACCAATCACATGTCCAATAGGGTTTTGATCTCCATTCTTCCTATCTCCATTGATCTTGCTTGATATATATTTGCTCTCAGATTTTTGTATGCACAAGAGCTCAACAAAGAACAGAATGTGGTTGCAAGTAGGATCGTCGTGTAGCCAAGTAATCATTAGCATGAGTGATTAGGATCGATGATTAGGGTTTGACAATGAAGAAAGTATCTCCTTAAATAGAAGACACAATATGAAATGGAGGGTTAAGATTGAGAGGTGTAAAAAGAGAGGTCGGCTAGGATTAGAGGGTAGGTATAAGAAATAGCAAAATAATGAAAGAGGTAGGTAGTGTAGGAATTAAGAGATGAATGACATGTGTCATGGGTAAAAAAGGTTAATGAATTAATTAAATAAATAAAGATTTATTTAATTAATAGTAGAAGTGGGATAATTAAATAAATAAGATATTTATTTAATTTAGGAAAAGGATAATTTAAATAAATAAATGTATTTATTTAAATGAGAAATAAGGCTAGAAGAGGATAAATGAATTAATTAAATAAATAAAAATTTATTTAATTAATAGAAGAATTAGGCTTAGATAATTAAATAAATAAAATATTTACTTAATTAGACATGACAATTTTAGGTATCTACAGGAACAACTATACCCAAGGCTACAGCTTTTGCTCTCACTTAATTTCTATAGTGGCTTGAAGGATTTACCATGCGAGGTCATTCCCAAGAGTGTTGTGTCTCTTGGCAGGCCTCTCTTATAAAGATAAAAAATTTGAGTGTTACTAACACTTTTCTCTTGCACCTAGGACCATGAAAGCCAAGGGAGAGGATAGTGTGTGTTAGAAGTAGGACCACTCAACCAACTCTTTTGCACAAGTGTGCCAAACACGAAATTCACTTGTTCATTTTAACTGGTCATTTGCAATGATTTTTTTATCTAAATTGGAGATGTTGCTCCCACAATCATGGTGTTCTTTTTAACTTCAAATACAAAATGTTTGAGTAAACTAGAACTTTGAAATCCTGGTCAACTTAATTTGAAATATGTTTGCATGAAGTAAAAATCATTTTGCAAGGTAAGACAAATTGATTGTGAATTTATTTGCACCAAAATGAAAGTGTTGATTGTGAATTTTTAGTTTGATGCAAGAAATAAATTTACCTTGTTGATTTTAAGCACCAAAAGAAAATTAAGCCTAACTTGCAAGAAACAAATTGAATTTTAGAGCACCAAGAACAAATTTCTCGTAACTTGCAAGAAATGAAAAATTCTTTTTGTTCAATTTTAGAGCACCAAAAACAAATTTTTCCTTTTTAAAGGAGTTAGTTTAGACCTGCACAAGAAACAAATAGTTAGTAAAATCCAAAACCTAGGGGGGGCTTCCACAAGCCTAAGAAAAATCACTTTTTCAGTTACAAGGTCTTTTTTATTGCGTTCTATTACAATAGTGCTAGTTTGCATGAAAAGAGAAGCACTATTTAACAAAAATGAGTTAATACAGAGACAAAAGTGCTAAAAATAAAAATTTTGACAACACATGCAAAAGTGCCAGAACAAGCAAAAAAGCGCTATTTAAGCTACAAAAGCGCTAAATAAAAGTCAATAGTGCCAAACTTGAGACAATAGCACTATTGTAACAACACTAGCGCTAGAATATCAAGTTACAATAGCGCTACAACGCGATCAAAAGCGCTAAAGCGCGACTTGTGTGTCAAACTCAACATTTAAACATGTTAGTTGGTAAAAAAAATTGTTTTTAGGGTGCTTGGATTCACGTCGGGTTCACCAAATGATGCTCTGCAAAAAGGACAAGGTTAGAATAAACAAACATAAGACAAGAAACAAAAGAAATCAATTGTTAGATGTTAGTGTTAGATATCACCAATTAAAAATTATCCTAAGCAAGCATATCAAAAGAGATACCAAAAGCATGAGAGAATATTTAACTAAGAAAGTAAATATGATGAGGCATCTCCAAATGCCTCCTAACATGCTCTTAGCTCCTTCTCTCTTGTTCCTCTCCTCTCCAAGTTCCAAACTAGTGTAGCTCTCAACTGCTTTTGCACTATGGATGCTTATGGAGGTTTGAGATTTGAAGTATTTGCTCTAAATATGAATAAAATGCTAATACTAGATACTATTGATACTAAAATGATTTATTTTAAACCAAAGTGACAAGATATTAGTGATTTATGCTAAATTCTCTCTAAAATTCTTTATAAATTAGATGCATACAAGTTTTTAGGATGTGGATTATGAAGAAATGAGCTCTATTTATATGAAAAATGGAGCAATGGATGGTTGAGATTGAGTAATCTCAAAAAGGGTCAAGATTGAATGATATTCAATCCATGTGAGGGCTTTCAACCCAATCCTAGGATAACAGGTGTCAATATGAGATAAGTCAAGAGAGGAGATGGAAAAAGCATTAAATGCTTGACATGACCTGGGAGTCAACTTGGGGGTTAAGGTCAAGGTTAGGTTGAGTGAATAAATTATTTATTCAAAGAATAAACCTTTTATCCAATGGATAAAATCTTGTGCAAAGGCAAAAGGGATAACCATGGTCAAAGCAATAAATGCTTGAGGAGACACATGAGTGCAAGTTGAAATAACCATAAATGGTTATGTAAGAGCCATAAGTGGTTTAGAAGACTTTAGAGGTTAAATTGTTGAACACACAAAGCATTAAATGCTTTTCAAAGACTTTGAAGTCTTTGAGAAGTGACTCCAAGTTGCTTAGGAATGTGATAATAATTAGGGGATGGATTAGGTTAATTAGGAAGGGGTTTGAAGAATCTAGAAGGGGGTTAGGATTGCAAGTGGGTTTGGTGGGTGAGGGAAAATAGGATTTTATTAGAATAAAATTTATTTATTTCAATAAATAGGTGCAAGTTGCATTTGTAGGAAAATGCAAGTGGGAGGGATAAATGATCTAAATAAATGTTTACTTTAATTTATTTAAAAGAGGAAAAGGGGGATTACTTGAATAAATAAGATTTATTCATTTAATTGATTTGTGAATTTGGTTTAATAAATTAATTAAAATAAATTGAATAATTTATTTAATTAATAGGAGAATGTTTTGAAGATGAATTAATTAAATATTAATTTAATTAACTGATGGCTTAGTGGATTTTTAATCAAATAAATAGGGAATATTCATTTAATTAATTTAGACAAATTTATGTGACTACATATATATATAGAATTAGAGTCAAAAATCTTTTCTTTTTGAAGCAAAATATTTAATTGGAAACCTTTCTCAGTTGCGTAAACTATACATTTAGAATTAGAGTCAATAATCTTTTCTTTTTGATCCAAAATATTTATTTTGGAATCTTTGTCAATTGGGTAAACTATGCATTTAGAATTAGAAAAAATATGTTTTATTTTTTACCCAAAATATTTATTTTGGAACCTTTCTTAGTTTAGTAGTCTATACATTTAAAATTAAAACCAATAATCTTTTATTTTTGAACTCAATTGTTCATTTTAGAACCTTTCTTAGTTAAATAAATTATATATTAAAATTAGAGCTAGTAATCTTTCATTTTTGAAATAAAATATTTATTTCAGAATCTTTCTCATTTAAATAAACTATACATTTAAAATTAGTGCCTTTTTGAACCACAAAGTGAGATGATCTCAGTTAGGAGAACTTTTCATCAATGATATTATAGGCAGTCACTTTATATGCCATACTTAGAAAGGACAACCATATTAAAATTTCTTTTTCAACATGTTCCAGGTAGGAAAATTCTAGAACACCAATAAAAATGACAATATTCTTAGAACCGTACACAAATATTCTCTTGCATGGACAACATTGCAATTAGTAAATGTTAGCACTAGTTTGCATGTTAGTTTACTATCACTTTGCATGATCCTTTATTCATTCTCTCCGTCAATAATGGATCACCTCTGTTCAGTCCGAGAGCAACCAATTCATGCCAACAACATGTTAGTAAGCTAACAAATGCATACAGTAAGTTAATCATGTTTCTCCACCTCTTTCACCGCTAGTGATTGTCTTTGATTTCACCATAATTCTATGTTCATGTGGTGGCTATTTCTGTATTAATATGCAATTTTGAATAATGTAATATGCAATGAATTATACGAATCTCATTTATATGCAGATCTATGTTTGTTTTGTGTTTTTCCTCTGTTTTCATTCTGTAAGTTTTGTTACTAGTTTTTAGCTAAATCTATCCCTATGCAGCTAGAAAATTTTACATGGTATCAGAGCAAGTACACGGTCTCTGAATATAGAAACTAACCGTCTAAAGACAGTAAGATATCTGAGTATGGCAACTAACCATCTGAAGACAGTAAGATATGAATCTGTAGAAAGATGACCTCCGATTGGGATGATGCCATTGTATATCCATAGCTCAATAATGTCCTACTAGAAAGAAACTCTGGAAGCACTCAGAGACGCGACTCTGGAATCTCATGTAGTCAGGAACCCTGCTAGAAAGAATCTCTAGGAGCAAACAAAGCTGCAACATTGGAATCTCATGTAGACAAGAATTTAGAACAAAAGAACATTTTTGGCTGTCAATTGAAGGAAGAGTGGATAGCAACTTTAATCTTCTATTTTATTCTAGAAACTTATTGAGAGAACCTATACTAAATGTATTAAGCAAAACCCCCATATAAATTTTCTAAAGTTCATTTTTTTTTACAAAGCCCCAAATTTTCCAGATCTTTATCATGTGGTGCTTTCAAAGCACTATAATTTTTAAAGAATCAATATAGGAAAAAAAATGAGGAGCATGCAATAATGAGGGGAAGAAAATGCATGCATTTAGAAATAGAGGTCTACATCAGCTTCCATGGTAATGCTAATCTTAAGAAATCTGGCTACAAATAATCATTAATGCTTCTTCTTCCTAGCAACCTCGAAGCTTTCTTCTATAATTAGAATAATGGTCGGGAGTTTCTCTCAATTGGGTTTTCTCCTTTCTTCTTTGTAATTGGGTTTCTGATCAAGCTTTGTTGCCTGGACCCATATCTTTCCTTAGTTAGACTTAAGGGGGAGTGGTAGCATAGTAAACTCCTTGTTTTGCCCATGATTTACGGAGAACAAGAGTTGCATATGCATTGTGATTGTAAGCTAACTAAAGATTTTTAAACTCAATCTACCTCATTATTTCAGTTTAACTGATCTACATCTTCAGAAATTCCATGCATCTCATGCATAATTTGTGTTCCTGTGATCTATATATCATTTGTAATCATATAGATTTGATATAATGAAAATGGTTTAGTTGATTTCATTTTGTCCTTCTAATTTTTTCTCCTTCAAGTTTTGTTTTCTCTTTCCTAGCTAGATCTGTATTTTCGCTTTGTAGAAAATATTACATGGTATCAGAGCTTGGGAGCCAGAAGAAAGGAACAAAACTTTTTTTTTTTGCAGGTATTGAAATTCTAAGCTGTTTTAGAATGGAATTCTCATTGAGTTGGGGGAATCTATTGGTGTTTTTGTATTAAAAATAAACTGAAATAAAGTTCCAAAAGGGGTAGTCTAGTCTAAAATGGGAATTAGATATCATCCATCTATCATCTTTTTGGAAGAAGGAAATTACAAGTCCTGGCATAATGGAATCCTAAAGCATTGTCGTTGCATTAATCTTTTGCCTCATTTATATGGACTTATTCCCAAACCAAGTACTTGTTGGCAGAAATTTGCATGGGAAAGTAGAAATGATCATATCTTAGGATTTATTGGTTTAACTATTGGGGACTATACATCATGGGCTCTATCACACATTGAGTGCCCTCACACTCTTTGGGCTACTATATGTGAAATGTATGGAGATCCCAATGAACCTCCATTTCTAGATAAAGACATGCTTCTCTCCCTTGATAATGATGATGATCCTATGTATGACGATGGCACTGAAGAGGAAGTTACTTATTGGAAGAGACTTGATTGCCTTGATTACACAGAGACATCTCCTTCCACTTATCCTCTTTCCATACCTCCAGTATTGGCAGCTATGCAGTCACCTCCAACTACCAGTTTGATAGAAATCTTGGCTTCTTTGAATGCTACTTCAGGTTCTCTTCAGCAGGTTCATTTTTGTCCACTTGATGAGAGAGATATCAACTTGTCAGACATTTATCATTTGTTTTTTGAATCCCTCCTTGATCATTATGACAATATTGAGGGCACATGTCTTCTCTCTGATGTCAGCTCACATCAAGTTGCATCTTCATTTGGTTTGGATTCTCTTGTTTCCTCTTAGCCACTCCATGCTACTATCTTGACACATCCTGATTCACATCCAAACAAATCTCTCACTTTAGTTGTCAGTGTTCCTAAATCTTGTATGGAAAAGTCATAGTTCAACATCAGATTGGAGAAACATGAGTATTTTCCAAAACCATTCATCTTTAGTCCTTCACACATTTCACTTGAGTGGGAATTCAGGAGTTTGATAGCTAGAGGTTTCTATCTTCCAAAAGAAAGAGGTGTCATTTGTTGCAAGGGAACCTACTACAACATTCGTTTTGGTACATTTTGTATTGACATTCTTTGTCTTCTTTATGAAGGCACAAATAGCCACTTTCTGCAAGACATTCATTGGTTGCAAGACATTGTATCATATTAAGTTTCATGCAGAGTTAGTGTTTATTTTGAGGGGGGGTTTTGTTCCCATTGGATTTTTCCTCTTTCCTCTTTTCTTTAATCTTTTATGTCTACTTAGTTAGACTTAAGGGGGGGTGTTAGTGCTAGTTTGCATGTCAGTTTACTATCAGTTTACATGATCCTTTATTCAATCTCTCTATGAGTAAAGGATCTCCTCTATTCAGTCCGAGAGAAACCAATTCATGCCAACAATATGTTAGGAAGACAACTAATGTGTATAGTAAGTTAATCATGTTTCTCCGCCTCTTTCACCGCCAGTGATTGTCTTTGATTTCACCGTAATTCTATGTTCATGCAGTGGCTATTTCTATATTAATATGCAGTTTTGAATAATGTAATATGCAATGAATTATAAGAATTTCATTTATATGTAGATCTATGTTTGTTATGTGTTTTTGCTCTATTTTCATTATGTAAGTTTTGTTACTATTTTTTAGCTAGATCTATCCCTGTGCAACTAGAAAATTTTACATTAAATCAAAAAGTTCATTGGCTACGGATGCAAACCTATTAATGATTGAGAATGCACCCAGGATTACCAACAAGATCAACAAAAATAAAGTCCAGACACATACCTTGCAGATCAAATAGTACTTTGGTTATTTATGAAGAAAACCCAACAATTTAAGCTTTCTCCTTTAGTAATTTGATCTTCCTAAATCATGATAAAGGTAACATTGTCTAGCTTTTGTTCTAGTTTATAGACATGAAAGATCTTTCTTGAACATAACATTAGCTTGTAGGGAGATGTATACCATCTTGCCCAAGCCAAAAACAAATGGGAGCCCAATTTTTTTGGCTTTTGGAAAAGTTGAACATAAATGTATACATAAGCACAGTTGGCTCAACTACTCCAAGAATCGGCAATGGATGACCTCCCAAAAAAAATGTTTAATTCCACAGAGTCCAGTAGATGCCACTATTTGAATTGTAGTCAAGATACCATTGGTTAGGAATGATGAATAAACTAAATCATGTGTTTGAGTTAACTAGACTACATGTCTCACTTGTGCCTCAGTTATGTTGCAAGATCCACTATTATAGGAAATGATTTAGAAAATTATTAAAATGAACAGATTTGCTCTTGCCATTGTTAATTTTTGACTAGCTGAAAAACAACGGATATGATGAAAAGGAAACAAATACTCCTCCATTGAAATTACTCCAACAACTGGAATCAGAAGTCTAATAGATATAAGATGCCTCATGCACAAACACTCTAAAAAATTCAACAAACTCAAACTATAAGCCTAACTCCTAAACTTGCATTTCTTGTGGGAGATTTGGGGATTGTCGATGCCATAGCCTTAATCTCCTTAAGCTATACAAAATTTTACAAACTCCTCTTGATAATTGGCTTTGATACCATGATAAAAACAAATAACTGAAAGTTTTATTCATATTAAACTGTAAAGTTACAAGTTAATATCAATAACGTTTTCAGTTCTTTGTATTTTATCATGGTATCAGAGCTCACAAGAGAGTCCAAGATTATGAGAGTGTGAGAGATTGTTGGACATGTTTGTGAGAAAGAGTTGTGTTGTTTTTTTTTAATTTGTGAGACAGAAAGAGATTTGTCTGCAAGAACTCACCTATGTATTCTGGCCACCAACCCAAAAAAAAAATATATGTAGAGAAAATGTTGTGCAGAGTTATGAGTTTGACCTTGTAGGCAACCAACCTTCGTGTAGGCTACATGGAATCTACAATGTTTAATGCGATGTGTTGGAGACTGAATGTAGAAGTTTCCTTTGAGCAGATGAAAGCCACCAAATCTTTGTCAATATGCTTTGGTGACAAGGGTATTTTTTTTGTCCCTTTCTTATGTAGCACAAAAGAGAAGAACATTCTACAAAGATGTCATGGTACGTGTGAAAGTGAGTACAGAGTGATAAGTTGAGGTTCCTTCTTGTGTGGTAGCTTGTAAATGTCACGGATGATGTGGAATGCAAGCAAAGTTTTGCAGATTCTACCTTTCTTTGGTTTGATCAATGCATTGTAATTTTATTACAACCTATGTAATAATTTTTTAGTTTTTCAAGTCTATTACTTAGTGGCAGTTGAGTCTATTTTTGGCTTATGTTTATAATCGAAATGGGAGATTTTAGTATTGAAAGAGTCAAGTTGTTGGTTGTTCAATTATTGTATTGAGAGGTTCAAGTAAAGAACCCATGTGAGCAATTAAATAACTATATCGTAAATGCCACAAAATTATGAGTGACTTATTGGAAGTGCCAAGTTTGACAATAGAAAAGTGTGAAGAGTGACAAGGGAAGGGATATATAAACCATGGTTAGAAGCCATGACACCAATTTGTGTGAGAGGTGATTAAAGACGAGGTGTTATGAGATGGTCTTGCGCATATTTGTAAATATGGTCTGCATATGGCAGAAGCCTACAATTGAGGTAGACAATGTTATAAGAAATGCAACACATAATGAGACCAGTCTGACAAATTGTTGGTAGCTAACAAATAAATAGTTGTCAAGTTAAAGCCCAATTTTCTTTAACACTGGCAGAGATCCTTTGGTAGTGTGCAATGACAGTCAACAAGAATAATTTTGCAGATGAAAATAATATATTGTAATCTTAATGAATATATGTAAATATGGTTTGCATATTTATAAATATTGTTTGCATATGGTAGAAGACTACAAATGAGGTAGACAGTGTTATAAAAAATGCAACATATAATGAGACCATTTCGGTAAAAGTCCAATTTTGTTTAACATTGGCATACATCCTTTGGCAATGTGCAAAGATAGTCAACGAGAACAATTGTGCAGATGAAAATAAGATATTGTAATCTTAATGAATATAATTGTAGTTTATTCATTAAGGGGGGCGGGGGGGTTATGAATAATGAATAAACGAAACCATGTGTCTTAGTTGACTATGCCACATGTCTAAGTTGTGTCTCAATTATGTTACAAGATCCACTATTATAAGAGTTTGTTTAGGTATCAATTGAGTAAATTATACAAGCTTTTAAACTAAACCGCTAATTATAAATTGTAG
The DNA here is from genome assembly GCF_030272615.1 of Cryptomeria japonica. Classification (NCBI taxonomy): domain Eukaryota; kingdom Viridiplantae; phylum Streptophyta; class Pinopsida; order Cupressales; family Cupressaceae; genus Cryptomeria; species Cryptomeria japonica. The sequence continues at coordinate 29,193,792 of NC_081413.1, forward strand.
CATATCTAATTAAATATCAATAAAAACTATAGTTCTTTGTTTTTTTTATCATGGCAAAGTCGAGTAGATGCCAATGTTTGAACTACAATCAAGATATCATCTGTTAGGAATAATTAATAAACTATACCATGTGTCTCAGTTTACTAGGCCACATGTCTCAATTGTGTCACAGTTATGTTGCAAGGTCTACTATTGTAGGAGTTAGTTTAGGAATTAGTTGAGTCAATAATGGAAGCTGTTAAACTACAACACCAATTATAAATTGTAATATTTCTAGTTAAATATCAATAACATTTTTAGTTCTTTATTTTTTATCACCATCTACAAAAACCAATTTTAGAAATTGTAATTTGTTGACCTTTATAATTATCTTTGAAATGGATTATTCACTAGACTTGAACTAGTTGATAACTTGATACTAAAGGTGGGAATTCTTACTTGTGTTTCTGTCTTCCCCAAAAGATATCACCGGAACTGCTAATGTAAAGAATATGTAAGTTGTGACATAAAACATCTTTAATATTAGAATAATTCAAGGCTTAATGAGTGTTTGAAATCTTAATAAAGATATGTATGTGAAGGATCATGAGGGGCCAAAAAGTGGCAATATGAAAAAAATCCTTTTCCATTTGCCAAAAAATGCAAAAAATCACGTTAACTTTCTGGTTGGCTTGGATGTTAGTACATATAGCCATCGAAAAATCCAACGCATAATAGATATCAGAAAATATCCGATATCTGATATTATTGGATATTTAATATTATTAATCACATATAATATAATATCCAATCATATCAGATATGGAGATTAGTTGATATTTGATATCTTTTCATAAGGTTGCAAACAATTTTGTTGGTACCGTTCCTTAGAGGTATTGGATATCACATAATATATGTTATCCAATACATCTTTTAGGATAGGGAGAGAGAGAGAGGGAGAGGGAGAGAAGGGGACATGGAGAGAGAGAGAGAGAGAGAGAGAGAGAGAGAGAGAGAGAGAGAGAGAGATGAGTTGGCAAGGGATAGGGGAGAGCGATAAGTAGGGAGAGAAGGAGAAAGGTATCTAGAGAGAGAGAGAGGAGTCCAAAAGGGGAGAGTCTTGAACAACTAGAGTACTGAGAGGGGAGGTGAATCAATATTCCCTAAACCTCTTTTAGCCAATCATGTTATTACTATTTTATAGATTTATTACAACCAGATAGAAAGTAGTGATTAACAAAAAAAAGATATCATCCACATAAGTACATTCAAGAGAACACCAAATATTTTTTGTATGGAAACCCATTAGGGAAAAACCACAGAGAGGGTTAGCTATCAATATAATATAATATAACTAGGTAGACTCTGTAATTGGATACAATAGGAGATATAATTTATGTTGCAGGCTCAACTATCTATCTTCAACCCTAACTTTACACTTGTCAACCTTTTGGTTTGCCTCTGCAATTTTACTAGTGATGTGGTGAACCGAGTTCGATACTACTATTACATCCTTTAGACATTATACTAACTTGAGGCTTACGTTAGCTAAAGAAAGGCTATTTTATACCTTTTGATGGAAATTTTTCTTTACTATTTCATTTTCTAATAACTCCTTCCTATCGTTGCCAAGAATGTTGACACCAATGGTATCAAATATAAATTTTAAATCTTGCTGGAGATAATTTGTATTCTAGAATACTGAGGGAGTGAGTTGTGACTAGAGCTTACTGACAACATGATGTTTCTACTCTAGCATCTCTACCCAGGTGACAATAGTTTCTATATCAGAATCTCCAATAATGTTCTCGGAGACCAAACTGACCTGAGACAACTTACTAACCTCTCGTATTTCCATGAAGGATGAGGATAGTCTTCGAGTTTCTTTCTTTACTCGCTACAATTCAACTTGATGGAAATCTATGATTTGGCTCAGAGTGCTGTAACTAATCAAGCCATGTTCGATGAATGATAACCCTTTGGCAATTACTTGACTAACCCGGTTGTCAACTGCCTTGGTGACATGTTTGTGAGTGCTTAACAATTTCTAACTTATCAGAATTGACAAGTTATGTAATCAATAACCTTGAAGATGAATTGGTAACAAGATTCTCAGTTGGATAACCATATTAGATCAAAGAGTGAAAACATCAACATTCTGTGCCAGCTCTTGATTTCTATTATATGTGGCTTTGGTTCTTCTAGACAAAACAGTGACAGAATACTTAGGATGATATATGTCTCCCTCTATTGTCACATACCCCATATCGATCCGACTTATGTCAAACTCCCCTTCAGTAATTTCATGTAGATTCTTATCAACATTAGGATTGATAATTAATAGGACATGATCTGTCTGAGGATATAAAATCATTCTATCCATTCTTCTAGCCTTTTTGGGTTTTGGCATTTCTCCTAATAGACATGTTACTGTATCAATCTTGATTTTAGTGGTGGGCGAGTATTGCCTTTTTTGCTTCTCAATTGCCTTCCTAGGCCAAGGAGTTGATGAAGTATTAGTTGGACTCTTTGCGAACAATGCATTGGTAGTATTATTAGGTGTCATCATTGAAACATCAGGAAGAGTTTTCTGGGAGGCTTCATCATCAGTTAGAGAGACTAATAGATTTTGTTCTCCTAGCTGATGAAGAAATTGGGTATCCTCTTCACTAGAGCTAATTTGCTGAGCTGTCCTTTTCTTTTTAGGTGGTGTAATAGTGCCCTCTTCACAAATAGAATTTAGCCTCTGATTTTTCTCAGGCGGATCATTATTTCCACTAGATTGTGAGTCTGTTTGAGGTGCACTTATCTCCATTGTGGTCTTTCCCATTACTTTAGGAGAAGATTCTGAGATGTTGCTAGTTTCTTTGAGTACTCCCTTCTGCGAGGAAGAAGAAATAGAGTGAATCTTGATTGCACAATCCAAACAAAGCCATGACCTACCCAAAACTTTGGAAGTTTGGTCTTTAATGCTTATTTCTTCTTCACCTTGAAGCCATAGGAAAGGGGGTAGAGAAACATTTTGATATGAATTGTGTATCAGATTTGAATTATCCTCTACTACATTCTCATGAATCATATAAATGATATTAAAATTCAACATTTGATTCAAAGTAAGCCACATGAAGCCTCTTCTAAAAACATAACTTTCATCAACACAATCCTTCCAAAAAACTTCCAACTTAGGGATATGAACATAATGCATGGCTCCATAAAAATTATTTTTGGCATATCCTTTACTATCAAAATTAGTCCTCATGGGTAAGATATGAAGGTCTAAGTCAGCTGAAAGCTTATGAAAAAATCTTGCAGATTCATTATTTTTACAAGAAAAGTGAGACAAACTTAAGGGAAAATAATACCCTTTCTTCCTCATCTATGCATAGTTGATATTGACAGAGGTCATTTGATGACACAGTTATAAAAACACAAGCTATTCAAAGGCATATCTTAGAAGATTTAATGGGGATTTTTTATAACCTCCAACCCTTAAATATGAAAATCTCCTGAATTGTATGTAAGAACTTCCATATGTACATGGATTACTACCATAGCTTCATCCAATATTCTATTTTTAGGAATCCCTTCAATTTCTTTGATGATGGTCATGAGAAAGACATCATGCACATGAGAGAAACTTCTCATGCCCTATCCTCTTTATAACCGGGGAAAAAAATTGTAAATAAGGGCATTTTCTGAAAGACTACCAATCTGCCTCAAACCTAGCCAGGAAACTCTTCCAACAACTATCACATACAACAAAACAAAGCACAAATAAAATCACTTGTTAAGGTTGAACTTAACAATTTATTCATGATGAGAATCACATATTAAATTTTCCCAATTGCCTTGTTTTTTATCATTATAGACAGTGAGGATAAAGTGGTACACCCATTCCTCAAAAAATTATATTCCAAGTCGACCGACTACTCAGCATAACAATACAATGATGTTGACAATATCATCCATAAAGAGTTCTATCTAGATTTGGGATGGCAACTTAGACTTTCTAGGTCAGGGGACTTTCAACCATCCTTTGGAAATTGTATCCAGACACCAATCCACCCGCAGATAAAAATACTCCCATCTCAACTGAAAAGAGAAATTTGTCTTCGCTTCTCTGTCTGGAATCCACAGAGTGAAATAAATGTTGTCTGCATCTATCCTAGTTATTACTTTTTGATTTCTATCCCAAATTTCTTAGGACTCAAGATGATAGTGTTGTGCACATAAAAAGACCAATTCAGGGCATGCAATAGCAGAGGGATAACTACCATCTTGAGATAATGCAAGCTCAATGATTTTTCATTTGATGGGGGACTTTTCAAAGTATGCAACCTTTTATTGGTGTCATGCATTGTGAATGGGCCAAGTTTTGTGTCTTTGAAATAATCTAATTTGTTTTGTATGGGCTGAGGGGTTTTAGGCACCATGGAAACTGAGTTCAGAAGTGCTAGGGTTTCTAAAAGAGGGTGAAAGCTTGAATCTAAATAAAATGAGACAAAACTATGATAAAATAAGGTGCTCATGAATGCTAAGCTGAAATACTTCACTTAATATATCAACAATTTAACATAGGACTTTCAATTTCCAAGCCTAGCTTCATGCTTTTGCTAGAATTCTCTCCAATTCTTTGAAATTTTTTAAACACGAAATGCATTAAAAAGGTTGATAGATATAAGAAAACCTTGAGTAAATATTCACTCGGTTTTGGTGGTTGTAGTACCATCTCAAGATTTTAAATAACCTTTCCATTAATTTCCTCATTAACTGCCCATTACGGAAAAGCATTCAGATGATGTCATCATTCAAATCACCAATTTAGGAGTCACTGATATTGAAACATCAAGTGATCACATCTTTTAAGAAGACTTGAAAGGAGAAAAGTGTGTGCGAAGAAGAGCCTATCATTCAATCGACCAATATATGACTAGTGACAGACCCATCATTACGTGTTAAGGGGTCGGAATATCAGATGGAAAAGTAATGAGCGAAGATAGAAAAAGGTCAAGTTTAATTTCCATTAAGGAGCGATAGATCGATAGGTAAGGTGGGGCCCCTTTTTGAACATGGACAAGACTCAAAACTTAAAGGCTTTTATCGGTTGATGAGGAGTTTTTGGAGCCACGAAAGACAAAAGATTTGGGCGATAAGAATGGTACTCATGACATAAGGCATTATTAATGGGTTAATCTCTAAGGTGAGTAACAACTAGCTCTGACTGGGGAAAAGGACTAAGCGGATGCAGAGAACCTAGATCAACATGACATACAATGTTATTCCAGAGGGCTACAAAGTTATGCCAAAACTAAAACCAAACTACCAAAATTTTAAAAATATAGTACAAGGAAAATAAATCTTAAGAGTCAATTGTAGAGTTTAACCCAATATACATCTCAAGTGCCAATATACATGTTCTTGATCTTAGCAAAACCCAAATCCTCCAAAGTACAGTGAATGTATGCACGAACATCATCGACATACAAAAATCCTCCAGGAACCCTAGACAATGTGCCAACCCAATCATTGACCTTCGCAATCGAAAACATTGAGAGGGGGGGGGTGGTGAATCAGTGTTCTGCTGGTATAATCAATTTTAACCTTATTAACAATGCAATTTAGTAAGCGGTAAACATAAAAGAATATAATAACAAATATAAATGAAGCAACCACAAGAGCATACACCATAACACAAAGATTTATATGTGGAAAACCTCAAAGAGGAAAAACCATGGTGGGATTGGAGACCCACAATATCTATCCACTAGCCAGATGAATTAATATTACAATAGGGACCTACACATGCAGGAAGGCCAACAACCTAGAGCAAATTGCTCATTACAAAAAGGAGCCTCACTGACTACAAACACCACATATACGGAGTTACAAACAAAATTATGAACTCTAAGAGTGCATCTGCTATGATGGATGAGTTCTGGTTAAAGAATAGTCTATACCAGTTTACACTGTGTCCTTCCTTACCAGTATCTTGCTTCACTTCCCAAACCTCTAAACCAAAATCCAAGACGGACTACTACATATTACATTCACATTTTGTTGATCAATATTTCTCTTACAACATTACATTACTATATTCCATTACCTTCTTATGCATCCTTATCCATCACCAAAATAACCTATCTAGACTGACTTTAATACCCTTCCCAAACTCAAACATAAATGCCTTAAGTCAGCTTACAAAGATATTATAATTTATTTACATGTCAGCCTAATAAAAAATAAATTCATTAAAATTCAAGAATGATGCCTTTGATCTTTGTCATGGAGACCTTCCTAATCAATTTCCCATGTCATCCTCATATACTAGTTCCTAGATTTTTGATTTCCCTTGCCTACTAGTGTCGAATGACTGAATGTCGATTGCCAAACAATGAATACTGATGAGTACCAGTTAAGTGACCAACCCAAAATGGTGTGTGTTGCCATCAATGACAACACAACCAAGCCAGATGAGTGTCAATTGCCAACACACTTCTTCCATGTATTTCATGTTGCAAGATAAATTGTTTAAAATGTGAAAGCCTATCGTAAAATTTTCAAATTTTGAAGCAGCAAGCTAAGATTATAGATGTATTTTTGGTTAAGAGATTTATATATCAAACTTCATTTAGTATGCATTACATAAAGTTCACATAGGAAATATTGAGAGAGGGGGGGGGGGGGGGGGGGGGGTGAATTAGTATTTCAAAATTTTAAACTTTTAAATGCAAGAAATCACATTAAACTTAAAGAGAGCTATGAAAAAAGCATCAACACCATATTTATCATAGAAAACCATTACAGGTAAACAACCACGTCATATAGAGCTTTTATTAACAAGAATGGGCACCACCCAAATGTTACCAATTTGTGTATCAAATGACAAAGAGCACAAATTCTCAAAGAGCACCAACTCATATCAACAAAGGCACCAACCTCTATTTGTGTAGCTGTAAAATGTATATATAATGAAACTCACAACTCCTCTAAACACATTCACTCAAAAGAATATGCTTATGTTTTTAAAATTCATTTCAAATTTAGGCATGTTTGAATAAACTATCTAGATTTACCACTCATATTTGTACTAATAATTTTTTTAAAAGATCTTATTCTGTAACAAGAAAATATCTTTCAAACAAGTGTAAGAAATAATCAAATATCTTTAATCAGGAACCAACTTAAACACTTTCACTATCCACAACAAGTTGAATACCTTTTGAATCTATATTCCCATCATAGCTTAAATGTTAATAACATCAAGAGCTTTCAAAAATGGAATGCAGATGAGGTGATGCAGTTGAGGATGGATGACTGCACCGGTAAAGGATAGAAGTCTATTTGTGATGAAGAGATTGAGATTTTGTCATTAGATGACTTGACCAATTATTTGTGTTTTCATTCATGGCAAATGATGTTCTTGATGTTCCTGATGGTTTTTTTGGTCATCTAAGTGATTTGTTTGACTGAAAGACGGGGTTTACCAACAGAGAATTGAAGTCTGTGAAATAGGACTTTAACTAGTAAAGAAGAGATGTTTTGATTGAATCAGTCGATTGGCGATCATTGCTGATTTGTGATTTGGATGGTGAGATTTTATCATGGAAAGGGGTATCTAAATGGAACCGAAACTTTTGAAGATTACTAGAAGGTGTGTTTCATATTTTTTATGAAGTTTTGATAAGATTTTAGTAGGGTTTAAGAACGGTGAAGAAATCATCAAACCAGTAATGATTTATTTTATGATGGTGATCGACGATGAGTCTACATGAAGGTGGTAACACGACACAACCTACATGAAAAGATTTAATTACTGTTTCGACGCGATTCAAGGAAGAATTTCTTAGGAATTAGTGAAACACTTAGTAGACTATTTTAAGGTTTTGACTTTGGTACAGATCGGATTTTTGTGATGGGTTACAATCACCCAATGGTTGATATTTCATTGTATTTTTTTGTAATGATTTGTTTATCAATCAGAGATGATCTCTTATGATTTGAGTTGTAAATTCATGATGTAATTAGGGTTTAGTGGTTGACCTTGTTGAGATGGCTATTTAGGATGACACAATTGATGTTTATCATGTTGGTGGTCTTAGAGAATGTGTTAAGCCATCCAAGTGACATGTGAGATCTACCCAAGACTTGTAGAGTGTTGTACATAGCTAAATCTAATCAAGCAAGGAGAGAAGTGCAATAACATATCACGTATTCACTGTCGATCCCTAACAATTGCAGTAGGTTAAATCCCTTAACGGAGTAGGTCCTAACAAGCCTTAAACATTCAAGTCCCCTAATAGGGAAGCTCTCAAAAGAGTGTTAAATCCTCTCATGAGGTTGATCATAATAGATCATCAAGCTCCTAACTGGGCTGCTAGGAAAATCCCTTAACCGAGTGACTCCTAATAGGGCATACTTTAAAAGAGTACAAATATTTGTGGGTTCCAACTCCCACTGTGATTTTTCCCTATTTGGTTTTCCCTGTGAAAAACTTATGGTCTTCATGCGTGGAATGTTTTTCATATTTGGCATTTAGGACACTTCTTTGCAAAATGATAAGTCTTTTACCATTGTCGGCCAATAATATCCCATTCTCAGAAGCTTTTTAGCAAGAGTAGTACCACTTGAATTTGTGCCACAGATACCTTTGGGAAGCTTGTGTAAAGCAGAGTCAGATTTATTACGATCAAGGCAATGAAGAAGAGTACCATCTAGACCTCGACGGTACAAAGTATCAATAGTGAGAGTATAACGGGCAGCTTGCCAGATAAAGTTACATTTTTGGTTTTAGGATAGGTCAACGGGTAGGATGTTGTTTTTAAGATAATTGTATATCGGTCCATATAATGGAGAATCCGAACCGGTCAAGGCATAGATAACATGGGAATCAAAGTGGTCACAGGATGGGGAGAACAGTTGCTCTGACAAAAACTCATAACGACTCTGTTGCTCTGGAATTTGCAGTAGTGAAGCGATAGTAGCCATTGCATCAACTACTTTGTTATCTGACCTTGGTATTTGCTCAAAGGTGATGTGTACAAAATATTTCTTGAAATCATCCACCATTCACTTGTATGGTAGCAGCTTGTCATCCTTTGTCTGATAGTCATTGTTGATTTGATTGACGACCAATTGTGAATCTCCATAGACTTTTAACTCTGTGATTCTCCATTCTACGATCATTTTGATGCCTATAACCAATGCCTCATATTCAACCACATTATTTGTACATGGAAACATAAGCCTATATGATCTTGGTATAGTGTGTCCTTCAGGAGTGATGAACAAAATGCCAGCATCTGAGCCATGTTGTGTGTAGGATCCATCAAAGTACAAGGTCCATTGTTTGGTAGAGATAGCAAGAACATCCCTGTCCAGAAATTCGATCTCCATAGTTTGTTTTCTAAGTAGTCGTGCTTCAGCCAGTTGATCTGCAATTTCTTGTCCTTTGATAGCTCATCGTTCTATGTAGTGGATATCAAATTCACTAAGAATCATGACCCATTTATCCAATCTACCTGTAAGAGCTGCCTTGCTGAGTAGATATTTGAGAGGATCAATTTTTGCAACTAGCTTAATTGTATGTGCTAGCATGTAATGTCAAAATTTTTCAGAGGCAAAAACTACTGTTAGAAAAGCCTTCTCAATGAATGTATAGTTTAATTCATATCCATTTAATGTCCTGCTAATGTAGTATATAGCTCATTCCTTGCCTTGTTGATCTTCTTGTGCTAACAATGCCCCCAGTGATATATGTGTTGTTGAAATTTAGAGAATGAGTGGCTTCCCTGCTATTGGTGGTACTAAAACTGGTGGGTTCATTAGATACTGTTTGATTTGATAGAAGGATTCTGCACATTTGGCTTCCCATCTGAATGGTACATTTTTATGTAGCAAGTGATTAAATGGGAGACTTTTATCTGCTAGTTGAGCAATGAACCACCTGATTGATTGGAGTCGTCCTTGTAGAGATCTGAGTTGACTAATGTTCTTTGGTGGTGGCATCTCCATAATGGCTTGTACCTTTGCTGGATCCACTTCAATACCTTTAGGTTAAACTATGTAGCCTAGCAACTTGTCTGATGTAACCCCAAAGACACACTTCTTAGGGTTGAGCCTGACTTGGAATTTCTCTAATCTGTCAAAAATCTTTTCTAAGATGCTTAAATGTTTTGCTCTGGTGAAGGATTTAGCTAGTAAATCATCCACATAGTCTTCCATGAAGGTATGCATCATGTCATGAAAGATTGTTGTCATTGCTTGTTGATAAGTTGCACCTGCATTTTTTAAGCCAAAAGGCATGACATTCCAATAGTACGTTCCCCAAGGATAGGTAAACGTTGTTCTATCTTGATCTTCTGGGGCTATCTTGATTTGATTATAGCCTAAAAAACTGTCCATTAGTGATAGCATTGCATGGCGTGTTGTGAGGTCTACAATTATGTCGATACTGGGCAAAGGAAAGTCGTCCTTTGGATAGACTTTGTTGACATCTCTAAAATTAGTGCATATTCTGATACTACCATCTGGTTTTGATACTGGCACGATGTTGGAAATCCATTTAGCATAGTCGATAGGTCGAATGAATCTGACATCTAATAGTTTCTTTAGTTCAGCTTTTAACCTTGAGAGCCACATGTGGATTCATCTTTTGCAGTTTTTGTTTGACTGGCTTATCTCCTGGAGTAATGGACAAGTGATGCATGATTAATTGTGGATCAATCTCGGGCATATTTTCATATGACCAAGCAAAGTTGATTTGATTTTCTTTAATTTTTTTTGTAAATTCTGATCTTTCTTCGTCTATCAGAGATTCCGACAGGTGTATGTTTTTGGTTGCTTCTGTAGTACCAATGTTGATTGATTGAGTGGGCTCAATCAATATGGGTGATCACTCATGATAATGCTCAGGAAGAGTGTCAAGTCTCCCATCTTTAGGTTCCTTTAAAAGGTTTTCACCCTTAGATGCGTCCTTTATTTTTACTTTTTTGTGATCCATTGCTGCCATTGACTCGTTTTCAGTAGTAGATCCTTTATTTGGTTCATTTTTGCGACTGAGAGACTTGGCACTCCCCTGGTTGTAGATGTCATTACTTTGTTGACTGGTAGAGTTTGTTTTGGGTTTAACGGTACACAAGTAATGTATAATGGATTCATCATTTGGGAAAATTGGTATATCATGAATTTCAGATTTGTCCCAGTCTATGAGGTCAGGAAAGACAGTGGTAAGGAGATATTTTGTCAACCAAATTCAAGCGGTCTATATTCTGTGTTGTGTGCTTTTTGAGAGATGGGTGTATGACTGTCCTTTGCACAAATATCTCCAGTAGCATTAGAACAGCCACCCCATTCATATTCATTGGAATCGATCTCAGAGGTAGTATCCCAGATTCTAGCAGTTCTCTGGATTGGTATGTTGTAGGGTGAGAACAGGTCTTTGATGATTGATACAAGTTTGATAGTTTTCTCTGACTCTATGTCAAATCCTGCTTCTACTCTTTGTATTTGTTCATATACTATCTCTCCTTGGGGAGGAATGATGTTATCAGGAGGTGATTCTTCTTTGTGGGATATTGGTTCTTGAACATGATGTACTTCTGTAGATGTTGTCTTCTTTTGAATGATGGGCTTCTCTTGATGTTGCTTCCTTTCTTGATGTTCACGTTCCATACGTATTTTCTCTACTGACTCAAATAGTGCCTCCTGGCAGGATTCTTCTTTGTACTTCTTCTTTTCTTTCCACTGAGGTTTTTGATATTTGCATGGTGCCCTCCTTGGTAGTCGAGTGAGTTCATAGCCCAATCCTATTTTGTCTTTATTGAACTGTGAATGAGGATCTATTGATTCTGTGATGCCTTCCTTACATTTTCTGATAGGTCCATTGCCATTGTATCCCATTTTTTGCATGATTAAGTAGCCTTTTCCATAAAGGTGTATTGGTATAACTACTTCGATAGTAGCTGCTTTGTCATTTTCTTCTTCATCCTTGTATAACCAGCTAAGGATGTCTGTTTCCTCTGATTCATGTGCTAGAGTGTTGAGCTAGATAAATATGCCATCAAACTTGGTGATGGGCTGAGTTGCTTGTTGTGTTGATGCTGTAGGTAATCCATGAGATCTAGGTGATGTTGGTAAGTTGGCCAAACACATGGGTTCCAAAGAGTATCCCCCCATGCCTTTTTCTTTGATTTTCACTTTCTGCTTGAAATCTCTAGACAGTGATGTAGGCTTTTCCTGCTGAAGATCTGATGCTAAGGAATTTTGTTTCTCTCTATTATGTGGAACCAAGCTGTCCTAGGCTACCCCCATAGCATTACAATGCTGAAAAGGATTATGATTAGCTAATATAGAAACCTCCTGCCCATTGCAAGGGAATTTGACACACTGGTGATATGTGGAGGGTACTGCATGCATTTCATGTATCCAGGGTTGACCTAATAAGATATTGTATGTGAGATCTATGTCTAAGACTTGGCACATAGTATCCTTTTATATCGGTCCTACCTGAATTAGCAACACCCTTGTTCTTTTAGACAATCTTTCCTCATCATCATATGCCTTTATAGTAATCTTTTTGCATGGATCAATAGACTCCTCAGAGAAGCCTAATGCACGGATAAGTTTTAAGGTACAAATATTAAGTCCATCTCCTCTATCTATTAATACTCATTTAACTCAGTGTTTATAGACCATGACTTCAATATGGAGAGGAGTATTGTGTGGATGGCTCAATGAGATATTATCATGCTCAGAAAAAGTGAGATTATGAGGCCCTGTCATATGAGCGACCATGGCTTGGAATTTGTCAGCATCCAGATCTTGAGGTACATTTGTTTCTAATAATGCATGTTCCAATATATCTTTGTGTTTTGGTGAAAGTTTTAGCAACTCAAGTATAGATATTTGAGCAGGAGTTTTGCACAGTTGATTGACTAGATCATATTGAATTTTGGGTATGGTGTTTGTTGTTGACATATGTCCCTTCAAGACATATTTTTGAGCCTTGGTTGTTACATTGACAGATTCATGATCACATTTATCTCTGATTGTGATGACATTTACTTGATTGTCTGCAGCTAATATATGATTGATGGTGTTATTGTAGATGTGATTGATACGAGCTCCACGTATATCATTTGAGGTTGAAGCTCCATCCTTGTTGTAGTTTGGAAGAGGATTCTTAAAGGCTCCATGGTCACCATTTGTTTTGAGACCATCGACTGTTAAATCACCTCTATCAATCATGTCCTGAACAATGTTTTTCAGCCTCATGCAATCATTTATTTGATGACCTTTGTTGCGATGAAAATCACAAAAGTGTGAGTCATTCCACTAAGGTGGTTTGATTTGTGGTTCAAAGTTGCTGATTGCTGGGAAAGAGATAATTTTGTTTACCAGAAGTTCTCTGAATGCTGACTCCAGTGATTGCCCCAATGGTGTGTAAATGTGTTTTGCATTACCCCATGAGTTTGGATTAGGTCCCCTACTAGTGTTATTTTTTTGGGTATTGTTAGTGTTGTTGGTGTTGAGTTGATCTTGATTGGTATTCGATGCATAAGTGTTAGTGCCTAGGTTAGCACGTTTGGGATTCTTTGTATTTTGAGTATTACCTGATAATTTGAGCATGAGCTATTTTGATTTTGGATCATTTGATTCATTGCCTCCTTCATTTCCATTGTTTTTGTTTCTGGTCCAGAATCTGGATTTGTCCAAATTGTTGTTGTTTTGGTTATTGTAATTGGATGACCTTGTTCCTTCTTTGAAATTTTTTAATGTTCCTTTCTTGACACATGCTTCTTCTACTTAAATTCCATTCTCAATCAATTTAGTGAAAGATGGTATGCATTGGATCCTGAGTCTATAACTCCTCTCACTATTTAAGTTGTTGATGAAAATTTCCATATTTTCTTTTTCAAGGATATCTTGAAACCATACGTCGCCAACGTTGCAGGAATACCATGAATGTTTCATTTTTTTTTGTTTGGTGTTACAGACATCTAACATGGTGATAGCATGTTGAATGTTATAGGAATATTGAGTTATAAATTTGTTGACTAGTTCATCGAATGATCTAACAGGAGGTGTGATTTTGGATAACCATTCCATTGTTTGCCCTCCCAAGCTTCATGGGAATAACCTCATCAAATAGGTACAATCATGAGAAAATTCGAGACTCATTATACAGAATTCATGAACATGACCAGGGGGATCGCTTTTTCCATCAGATTTGTCAAATTTGGGAACGTTGGAGTTTGGAGGAAAAGGCACCATGTTCAATCTTCTGTCAAACGGATAAGGACAAATTTCATTTAACGAATATCGTACTGTTGTCCCTTGTTGCATGTCTTGCATTTGTCTTTGTAACATTTGCATTTGTTGAGTAAGAGAAATCAAAGGCGCATTATTTTCCTGAGGGAAGAACTCTTCTCTTGCATTAGTTCTCAAATGAAATGGTGTGTGGAATGGTATGTTTGATTTAGGGATGTGTTTCTCAGGGATGCCTTGCTTAGGCATGTTCTGTTCTGGTATATTTTGTTCAGGTATGTGTTGTTCAGGGTCATGGACTTCTTCTTCTCTTTTTCGTTCTTGATATTTGTAATGTCGAGATCTTGTTCTAAAAATGTTTGTGTCCAAATCTTCCGGAAGTTTAACTCCTTTACATGTGAGCATGAGCAAATATTTTTCTTTGTCATTTTCCATGAGTCTTTCCACAAGCCTTTGAAATGAAGTGTTTTCCTTACATTCTTGAAGGATTTTGTTAGTAATTTTGGGGTCCTCTAGATGCGGACCTTCAAAAGGATTAGATAACCTTCGATTCATGCTTGATTCAGGTTGTGTTTCACTTTGTTTGTTTCATTGAGAGTGAGTAACAATAGGCATCTTAGTAGAAACTTTTTATGATAAAGGGGATAAAATCCTCTTCGATGTGTTGTTCAAGGGTTGGTGGCGGTAACCTTGGTATGTTATAAGTGATGCACTCATCGTTAAAGAATGCTAGATAGATCTTTCCTTCATGATTTATTTGTTGACTGAATGCGGACTTTTGGCAGAATGCTCTACTCCTCAAAAGTTCCTTGTCAAATTCGTTGGTTTTATCTTGAAGATATAATCATATATGACGAAGGAATGTTTGATGAGATTTGAAGAGTTGACAATTGATGTATAAAAATTTATTTCTTTTGGCAAGTTTCAAAGAAATCGGTTGTTGTTTCTTCAACTTAGTGTTATGATAAATATTCTTTCTTCTCAAAATATGAGGATTAGTCATGCACAAGCGATCAATGGTTTCCTTTGAGTTGTTTTGGATTCAGTTTAGCTTTTTTCGGAAACTCAAGTTTTACTTTATCAAAGTGAAGGTTTAGATGCCCCCTCACGACAAAGTGCGTCAAATGATATGGAATACGAGCTTTCCCGATATGGAAACTCAATTTGACAATTTGGAGTATTGAAACAAGTGTGTTTTTGGGATAGAAATCCATTTGATTAAAAGGACCTATTTTCCACTTGTGATGATGTTTCTTGATTTTGATAGGAGAGATGTGTTATCTTGCGACTAGTTTCAGATTTTAGACAACTTTGCTTGATTGAAATTTTCTTTTAGAAATAGCTTTTGATACTCTTTGTTTGGTTTTTCCAGGTTGATGAAGTTCAGGCTGATGAAGGGAAGTTTCTAAAATTGTTCTTAAAATTTTCAAATTTGACCTTTGTTTTGCCCCCTGTTTTTCTTGTTTTGACTATGCGTTGAAATAAAGACACAATGCACTACAAAAACTTATCTACGCACTAGAGAAAAGACTACGTGCTACACTACCCCATGATACATGCTAACTGGTTAATGTTGTTCAATTTTGGTTCAGCTTTGTTTTAAAAGGGTCATGCACTAATATGAGCCACCTATGTGCTATTGATTAAACCCTATGAGCTAAAGATTGGCTTCCACATGCTAAGTTGATGCTTCAACACGCTAAACTGTTTTTAATACGCACCAACTGTAACTGTTGGTTTTCAGATTCTGGTGAAGTGCTACTATTAAGACTTGACACTCTAAAAGGAAGGTTTAATGCACTAAAAGATGGTTTCGACACGCTAAGATGTTGCTCTTATGCGCTAAACTGCCCTGAAATATATCAACTTGGTGGTTTTCTGCAAGTTTGGAGTTTTTTCTTTGAGTTTTTAATGTCGATAGATGATTTTTTGAAGTAACAAATGAAAGCACGACATCAAAGAGACAACCATTTTGCTTAATCTAAACAATAAGTGTATGTTCTGCGAGGATGTGTTCAAATCCCCAATGTTTCAAAAGGTTTAGATACAACATGCATCTCAATCAGACTCTTTATTCAAGGGTCATAAACAATATCATAGCCCAGTAGTCTCGATACTCCGTCAGCTCAAACAGTCATGTCACCCCCTAGGGGGCGCCCGTTGTTTTTGCCTTTTGCCAGAAATTAACCCAAGGTGAATTGCTTCACAATTGAGTAGTTATCTTGGGAGATATATGGTGAGCAATCTTGTGGGCGGATTCTTCCCCACCCTTGCACTGTGATATTGCAAATGTCTGGTTACTGACTTGGCTCAAAGTTTCTATGCTAAGGTTTGTAATCAAGCTTCCTATTCGGTCGTCAGTGATAAACTCCCTTAGGAGGCATCCCAACCTTTAGAACAAAGGCTTTACGTATCTCAAGGATACTGGGGCAAGGCTAATTGCTACGCGCAACCGTTGAAAAGGACTTTTGTCACTTTTCACTTTTGATTATAGTGGGTTGGAACACTTGGCTTCAAATTTGTTTCCCAATAAGGTTGTTCCCTTCACACCGGTCAAAAATGGCTTTAAGAGTTTTTCAACCCCTCAGGAAGGTAGACCTGCTAAAGGATTTATTGCTTGAATTAAAGAAAGATTTTAAGAGTGGTTTGACTTTTTGATCACCCAATTAAGGGGAGAGCATATACCTTCCATTTTCGAGACAAAGCACACAAATTTTTTTTAACCCTTCAAAGTAATGATTTGTTAATCCTATATGGAGATGTTGCTCCACGAAGACATGGTGTTCTTTTTAACTTTTCAAGGCAATAATTTTTTGATCTAAAAGGAAAAACTTGGTCAACAAAATGAACACGATGTTTCGTCAACAAAATAAATCGATCGAAAGGGGAATATCTTCCCTCTTTAGTTGCAAAAAAGACTTTTAGGACTGTGTGGTTCTTTACTTTGCCAAAACCTAAAATGGATCCTTTTATACACCAAAGTATGGTGAAGTTCTTTTTAACCCATTTGTTTGCAAAACTTTGAAAAACAAAATTGATTTGTTCCTTTTAAAACCCAATTTGAAAATTTGCTCTCCTAGAAAAGCAAGGAAAATTTTGTTTTGTGGTTCTTTCTAAAGCTTAAACAAAAGTGAGTTCAATTTTTAAGAAGAATTAAAAGAAGTTAAAATTTTAACTAACTTAACTAAGTTACTAAAAACTCTTAAACTATGTTAATGGTCCTAAAATTGAGCTCCTATCTGCAAGAAATTTGTTAGAACCCTGTAAAATAACAAGTAAAATTGTTAGACAATCTGTGGACTTTAACAAGTCTATTTTCGCACTCGGTTACAATTTTTAGTTTTGCCTATGTTTGTGATGCACTACAGAACAAACTGTATGTGCTACTAGGTAATCCGAATGTGCTATCGGATAGGCCCAATGCGCTGAACTATGTTTTAGATGCGCTACTCTGTTTTTGTTTTTTTTTTCATCCCGAAACATATAGGAAAGTATTAGTGGGAACGATGCGCCAAGGTCAAGACTTCGCGTGCTATAGAATAGACCCCACATGCCAAAGAGTGCTCCGGATGTGCTAAAGGATCCACCAAATGCATTAAGGGATGTTCCCTACGCACTAATTCCTCTTTCCCACGTACCTGCAAAAGTGTTTATTTTTTAAAACCGATTTGATTAATGGGGTCGAGCCCCACAGTGGGCACCAGAAATGTATGTGGGACAAGCAGGTCAATGAAACTTAAAATGTGAAAAGTGAAGCTCAAAGAGACTTGTCCACACACCCACAGGACTTCTTGGTGCAAGTTATAGAGTCATGAAGAATGACTCAACTTCCCAAGGTTGGTTCCATGGTTCTCTATCTCACAAGGTCCCTCAAGCCAATGCCTTTGCTCTCATATCACTGAGCAAAGTGGCTTAGGGATGACAAATGCAAGAACGAGGGATGCTTAAGATTGATTTAATTATGGAAATGTATCCTATCTATGCATGATTCTACAAATGCAATAAACTAGATTATAAGATGACAAGATTAGTAACAATACTATCCTAACATGGTATACTAGTTATGAGTTAAGCTAATGATAAAGGAAATAGTCTAGAATGTTTATTAGATTAATTCCTATTACAAAGAGAAGCTAGATGTGCTAATAAAATTGAGGATAAATGAGGTACTAAAAGCTTGCATGGATCCTAAAATGGAGGAATGAGAGCTCTATTTATAGTGAAAATAGGGCAATAGATGGCCAGAATTGAAAGAGTTAATCGGTCAAGTTTGAAAGTTGTCAATCCATGTTTTCAATTTTCACCAATGAAATGGTGATAATTGTCAACATAAGGCTGGTTGAGAGAAAAGGTAATAAGCAATAAATGCTTGATAAGACACTTGGGTTATATGGAGGTTGAGTTAAGGGTTAACCATAAATGGTTATGTAAGATTCATTAATGGTCATGTAAGAGCCATTAGTGGTTTGGAAGACTTTAGAGGTTATCTTTTTTAGCACATAAAGCATTAAATGCTTTTCAAGGACTTTGGAGTCTTTGAGAAGTGACTTCAAGTTGCTTAGGATTGTGACAATAATTAAGGGATGGATTAGGCTAATTGATTAGGATTAGATAGGTTCTAGAAGAATTTAGAAAGGGGATTTAGGAGGCAAGTGGGAGATGTAGGAAAATGCAAGTGGGTGAGGAAAAATAGAATTAAAATAAATTGTTTTATTTCAATTTGGTTGCAATTTGGGAAATTGAATAAATTAGATTTATTCAATTTGGGGTGAACTATTAATTAAATATAAATTTAATTAAAAAGATAGAAGAAGGGATTTAATTAAATAAAATGATTTATTCAATTAAATGATGTAAAAGGTTCTAGTGAATTTAACTAAATATAGGAATGAACATAAAATATTCATTTAGGAATATGGTCATTTTTATTAATATCTTTATTTCCAGTTTATCGAGATTTAATAGCTTCATCCCTTAGGTCTTGCACTCGGCAAGATTTGATCCCTGGTGGGTTCATTTAGAACCATTCAACTTTACCAGTAGACCAAGAGTCCATTGACTAATTAAAAGTATTTTATCTTTTAGAAAAATTAACATAATAAAAAGTAGAATCTTAAACTATATATTCAAAAATATAAAAAAATTATGCAAACAAGAATTGTGAAGCTTGTGAAGCTTTTAGTAAAGAGACATTCAAATTATGCAAACAAGAATTGTGAAGCTTTTAGTAAAGAGACATTCGGGTCCATTTGATTTGCTCCGCATATTAGGAAGATCCTAACCATCCAGGACTATTACTCTGTAAGAGTAGAAGTATTATCAGTTTGTTGAGGAGATTGGTCAACACTCTTGGAAGGAAACATGCCGTTATCAGACCAATCAAAGGCACCTGAGAAACATGAAGGCTAATTTATTTAATAATTAATAGTTTGGTGCAGCCTGTAACTAATTACCAAAATGGACTTTTTAATACCAGAAAGACTGAACCCAAATTCTATCTTGATTGGATATCCGTCCAACATATGTAAACTTAGCACCGTCTAGTCTACTATCTATGAGCATCTGTACTAAACAAAGAGAGTGAAGTAGCTACAACCTAATGAGTATTAGTAGACTGTGGGCATCAATTTTAAGATGGATATTGCCAATAAGATAATGAACTGTGATTCGCAGTCCCAATATTACAGTAAGCAAACATTGCTTGCCAATTTATTATGCCAATATATATTTTGTTGGAAATGAAAAATAAACGGCTCTTCCATTATATTGGAAAATCAGAAATATTTAATAACGTTTGGCTATAAAATAATTAAATTATCTAGCTCTACAATTCTTACGAAAATCTGGCACATTACATTCTTGTCCTAGAGTTTTGTTGAAGTTATCGGTTATTTGTAGGATAAAATTTTAAAAAAGCAGTTCTGTTCGTCAATTTGTTTTGATGTTCAAGCTCTATTTTCTTTTGATCTACGATGTCACAACCCTCCTTTATCACCTTTTTTGATTTAAATACAAAACTCTATTTATATTCTTTGGATGAATTATTGAATGAATATTGTAAGGGAATAAAAATAATAAACCACACACACATGGAAAATGCATATATATTTTAATTTGTTATTTAATTTCCCTCACCCAAATTAAGGCACATGTTGTAGGAGGAATAAGAAGCTTCTAGAGGCTTCTCCACCTCCTTGCATGTAACTCCTCCCACTAAGCCTAATTAATTTGCATGGAGGCCAAATTGGGAGAGAATCTCTTTTTTCTATTAAAAAAATTAGGTAGTGGGAATTTGAAATTTCTTTTATAAAATAGGTACAAGTTTCAAAAGGAGTGTTAGCTATTTCATAAGAAATTCTGCAAGTTGAATTCTCCTTTGTAGTCCACTTTCATTGGCAGCTAAGATTTTTGTTGGGAGGATTTCTCTTCAATTTGGAGGATCAAGGAAGACTCTACACCATCTTCAAGCATCCAGGTTCCTTCAACTTAGTTTATGCATCTTATTTTTGTGGTAGATTAGATTGATTAAATTATTTATGAGAATGAAATTCATTTGTGTTTTGTTAAGAATTAGTTTTAGATTTTGTAGAGAGAGTTATTGTTTAAATGAGATTCATTGTTTAAATTCTTGATATGAAATTAGTTTTAGATTTTGTAGAGAATGAGATTCATTGTTTAAATAAGATTCATTGTTTAAATTTTTGATAAGAAATTAGTTTCAGATTTTGTAGAGAATGAAATTCATTGTTTAAATTTTTGATAAGAAATTTGTTTCAGATTTTGTAGAATGAGATTCATTGTTTAAATTCTTAGTTTCAGATTTTGTAGAAAATAAGATTCATTATTTTAATTCTGATAAGAAATTAGTTTCAGATTGAAAGAAGTAGAGTAAATTAGTTTCAGATTGAAAGAAGTAGAGTATATATATAAATAAATAACCCGAAAAGCAAGATACCCTATCGAACGTTAGAAAAATCTTCTTACGCCTCCGTAACGCACGACATTCCACGTTCAATGGTCGCTGTTTGCATGGACGGTTTCAATAAAACCGTCGCAGGGGTACGGGGGGCCCACGACATCCCCTCATCCCTGCGGACCTGCGCATGCAGGGCCGCAGGGGTGATGGGACCCGTGGTCCCCACCCCGCAACCCTCTTTATTATCATAACAAAATACAAAGCCTTTTGCCATTAAGTTTAAAATTTGGTTTTTTTTAAGTATTTCGAAATTTGAAGTTTTAATTTGGTTTTTAAAAAAAAAATAATAATCTAAGTTAATTTCTATTTAGTCATTTTTTTTAAAGTTTGATAATAATGACATTTAGGAAATAATGTTTTTTTATTATTATTTTGGTAAACTTTAAGATATTGTATTTCAACTTAGAAAAATTGGGCTAATATGTAGCAAGCTCATAATTAAATTGCCTTAGTAAGTTTTACAATCGTAGACTATATCCTTTTAAAATTAAGTTACTCAACCCATTAAGAATCGTTGAGACACTTGATTGGTCTTTAATACAAATGCTTAAATTTAATCGTTATTTTGGATTCATAGCATGCGAATTACTTATAGAATAATTATATCTTCATGCAATTACTATTATGCAAGTTTCGTTGTTATGCAAATTACACTTCAAGTAGTTACTTCAATTATTTACACCTTCATTTTGTTATTCGTAGTTAGAAAACTAAATAAAGGAAGTTGGAAAACCAAAACTAGCAGCGTTCGGTATATATGGTGCCTCTGGGTCACGCTTACGGGTAATGCCGTCGTGTTGAACTACTGCACTTAACGCCTAATAAAGCTGCATTAACGACGTCTGTGGCATCGTCCCTATAAATCGTCGGGGAGTAATAAGGGACATTTGGAAGTTAAAAAAATCCAAGGGGTGGGTAATCCCTCTTGGATCGATAATTTAATAAGATAACTTTTAAATGAATTTCACATCCGTTGAGATAAACCATAGTAAACCCCTCTTAGGGATGGTCAAGTTAAAAGCTCTCGTGAAATTTACTTTCTTTATTTATTTATTTATTCATCTCGAAGGGATATTGGTGATTTGCAATTGGGTGACGCTCATGATAAGTATTAGGATCTAGTTATTTTGTTTAGGCCACAAGCAATAGGCCATCTTGAGCCTTCGCTTAAGTGCTACCATCGTGGGTAGCAACCGCAGAGAAACTGTCTGGGACATTGACCCTAGAAAGGGTTGCGTACCCACAAATCAGTTTACATCAAACCATAGATTAGAAAATAGAACTACATACTTTACGCCTTGATCCCGTGCCGAAGCGGGTATGTAGGCAGTCTTGGGACGGAGTTGTCCCTCGTACTCAGACGTTCGTGGGTGGGGTCTAGTACTTGGTTGAGTAAGAATCCTAATTGAAAGATAAGATAATCAAACTTAATTCAATGCATACTCGGAAGGAATCCCGTATGGATTCGCTTGACTTCCCGAGGCTTTAAGCCAAATTCCGAGGCGGAATTCAAGCTTGTATTTTTTTTTTTTTATTACTCCTAAGGACGGCAACCTCGGTGCATTCTTGTTAGAAGAATGTAGTACTTAGTGAGTGGCTCAGGACCCGAATGGTCCCGAAGAGTCTAAGTCTCTGGCCAGAGCACCTCCTATCCCGTTTGGATAGATGCCTACCCCGTATGGGTAGATGCCTATCCCGTATTGGATAGATGGAAATTTACGTCCCGTATGGACAATTGCCTAACCCGTATGGTTAGAAGCTCATCCCGAATGGATGAATGCCTAATCCTAATTGGATGGATGCCCAGAGTATGCAATTGAATAAAACATAATGAAAAAAAATATATATATACTCAATTTTTGTTGGATCAAATCGTGGGTGGGTTATTACATGTGGTATCAGAGCAAAGGTTCAAATCTAGGCCTTGTGCTCACTTCAATTTATTCAACTAAGGGAATGTTTTACAATAATAGAAATTAAATTTTATTCTACAAAAAAAAAAACTAACTACCTAATTTAACTTTCAGGTAAAACCTAGAATGGCAAGAGGAAGAGGAAGAGGAAGAGGAAGAGGAAGAGGAAGAGGAAGGGGTAATGGAAGACGTACTAGGAGTCAAAGGGAGGAAAACCATGAGGAAAACCATGAGGAAAACCATGAAGGAAACCATGAGGAAGATCATGAAGAGGATCGACACAACCTAGGGAATAACGGAGATGGGGTCCAAGCTATAATCGACCTTCTAACTGAACAAAGAGATAAAATTAACTTCCTGGAACAATCACTGCAGGACCTTAGGGAAAGGCAGAATGACTATGAGAATAGAAGTGGTACCGAGAATGGAAACCCTGGTAGCAATCAAGGAAATGTGATGGGTAATGGAAAGGAAAATAACATATTGGAACTCTCCAAGGATTTAAAGAAAATCACCCCTCCTAAGTTCAATGGGAGGCAGATTGGTGAAGGGGCTGAGAATTGGCTAAATGAAATGGAAAAATATTTTGAGCTAAGAGATTTTAGCGAAACAACCAAGGCTTTATGGGGCTCCTATCAACTCACAGGGGAGGCGGCTAGTTGGTGGACCAACACCAAGGAACAAAATGGGTATAACAGGGATACAATCACATGGGATCAATTTGTTCACCATTTTCGAGATAGGTGCCTCCCTCAATTGTTCTTTGATGAGAAAGTGACAGAATTCCATAATCTATGTCAAGGGTCCCTATCCGTTCAACAATATTGGGATAAGTTTGCCAAGTTGCTTAAATATGTGCCTATGTACCAAAGGGATGAAGAAGGCCAAGCAAGGAAATTCATTTTGGGGCTGAATACCAACATAGGGGCAGAGGTTGATATGCATGAACCCAGAAATATGAATGAAGTACTTGAAAAGTCCCTAAGGCAAGAGAGGAAGATTCAAACACTAGCAGGACGGAACTATAATGGGAACCACTCATTTAAAAGGAAGCAAGAATTCAATGGAAACACTAACTTCAACAAGGGTCAAAGGAATAACTCTTCCGAAAGGAGACCACCGCCTAATCAATATCAGAGGAATGAAAATGATAACAGGGGCAATAACAACAGGGGCAATAATAACAGGGGCAATGATAACAGGGGCAACTATAACAGAAATGACCAGCAGAACAGGATAACTTATCCACCTAGGGGAAATGAAACAAGGAATGATCCCCCTAGAAATCAAGGTAGGAGAGGTCCTCCAGGCGGATGCTTTATGTGCGGGGAAAATCATTTTGCTAGAGATTGCCCCAGGATGCAAGGACAAATTAGAGCCAATCAACCCCAACAAGGGCCCCAACAGAGGATTCATGCAGCAGTTAGGAACCAAAGAAGAAGATACTAGAATGTTCCCGTGGAAACTACAGGTACACTATTTGAACAACCAATATCAATTCTAATTGACACTGGATCATCTGAATGTTTCATCTCACCTGAATTAGTGAACAAATATGCATTAAAGGTTAATCAAATGGAGTCATCATGGACGGTTCAATATGGGGATAAGGCAACTAGGGAAGTAACTAAGTGTTTACCGAGAGAAAGGGTACAATTCCCTGAGTTCGAAACAAGGGTAGATCTCTATGTGGCACCCTTAGGATTATATGATGTAATTATGGGAATGAGTTGGTTAGCAGATCATCAAGCTAATGTAGATTGTTATAGCAAAGTTGTTGAATGTTTGGATGATGGGGGGAAAAGGGTCAAAATCCAAGGAAAGTTTAAACCCATTAATATAGAAACTATCTCAGCAATGCAATTAAAGAAGGAAAGGAGAAGAGGAGGAAAAATCTTTATGGTCGAAATTGATGAAGGAAAGGAGGAAAATACCCCAACATTTGAAAATACCCCTTTCTTAAAGGAGTTTAAGGATGTTTTTCCAGAAGAACTACCCGGTTTACCCCCTAAGAGAAAGTTTGACTTTTCCATCGAAGTACTCCCAGGAGCTGAACCAGTATCAAAGGCACCTTACCGAATGAACACAACCGAATTACAAGAGCTCAAAATGCAATTAGAGGAACTCTTAGCTAAGGGATTAATAAGGCCAAGTGTATCACCATGGGGAGCGCTAGTTTTATTTGTTAAGAAGAAGGATGGAACCTTAAGGTTATGCATCGACTATAGGATGTTGAACAAAGTCACCATAAAGAATAGGTATCCCTTACCTTGCATAGAGGACCTTTTTGACCAAATGAAAGGAGTGGCAGTTTTCTCCAAGATAGATCTTCGGTCAGGGTATCATCAACTCAGAATTAAGGAAGAAGACATTCCGAAGACAGCTTTCAGGACGAGATATGGACATTATGAATTCACAGTAGTTCCTTTTGGAGTAACTAGTGCCCCAGCTGCATTCATGAACCTGATGAATAGTGTATTCCATGACTACTTGGATAAGTTTGTTTTGGTATTTTTGGATGACATATTGATTTACTCTAGAAATGAAGAGGAACATTTAGTGCACCTACAAATTGTTTTGCAAAGATTGAGAGAACATAAGTTATATGGAAAATTGTCCAAATGTGCCTTCTTTGAGGAAAAGATTCACTATCTTGGGCATATAATATCAAAGGAAGGAATAGCAGTCGACCCAGATAAAATAAAGGCGATAGTAGAATGGCCAATCCCTAAGAATGTTTAAGAGGTAAGAAGCTTTATGGGGCTAGCAGGTTACTATAGGAGGTTTGTGGAAGGATTCTCTAAGATAGCAAATCCCATCACCTCGTTGCAAAGGAAGGGCAAAAGGTTTGTATGGACCGAGCAAAGTGATAAGGCATTTCAAATCTTGAAGGGAAAACTAACTTCAGCACCCATTCTAAAGGTACCAGACCCAAATGGACACTTCACAGTTGTAACAGATGCTTCTATAGAAGGGTTAGGAGGAGTACTTGTCCAAGATGAAGGGGTAGTGGCTTATGAATCTAGGAAGCTAAAGACTCATGAAGTCAATTATGCACCCCACGACTTAGAGTTGGCAGCAATTGTGCATGCCCTGCAAAAGTGGAGACACTTCTTACTAGGGAAGCCCTTTGAGCTTAAGTCGGACAACCAAGGACTAAAATACATCTTTACCCAACCTCACTTAAATGCCAGACAAAGAAGGTGGTTAGAGTTTCTAAGTGAATATGACTTTGAGATTGAATATATTAAGGGGAAAGAAAATAGGGTGGCAGATGCCTTAAGTAGGAGGAGACACTTGATGACTATAGCAACCTTCAAAACCTCTTTCAAAAGGCAAGTAATGGATGAACAAGGACATGACCCATGGTATGAGCAAGTCAAATTAACTATAAGACACAACCCGACCGACCCTAAGGTCGAAGGGTATACATTAGATGAAGATGGGTTGCTCAGATACAATAACAGAATCTATGTTCCTAATTCAGGGAATTTAAGGGAAGTAGTCTTATCGGAGGCTCACAATGCTCCTTATTCAAGCCACCCAGGAGTTAACAAACTTTATGCAAATCTAAAGAAGCTATACTTTTGGCAAGGGTTGAAAAGCGATATTGTCAAACACGTAGCTAAATGTTTGGAGTGTCAAAGAGTAAAGGCAGAACATAGGCACCCAGCTGGATTGTTACAATTGCACGATGTACCTCAACATAAGTGGCAAGTTATTAGTATGGATTTTGTACAAGGGTTACCCATGTCACCTTCTAGGCATGATGCAATAATGGTGGTAATTGACAAACTCACTAAGGTGGCACACTTTATACCAGGAAATCTGACGGATGATGCACCCACCTTGGCTAGACACTTCGTTAAGGAGATAGTTAGGTTGCATGGAATACTAGAGAAAATCATATCAGACAGAGATGCAAGATTCACTTCCAGGTTTTGGACCACTCTTCAATCAGCTCTAGGAACTCAACTAAATTTTAGCACCGCATACCATCCGGAAATCGACGGTCAGACAGAAAGGACAAATCAGATTATGGAAGACCTGCTTCGTATGTACTGCATGGACCAACAGAAAAAATGGGAAGAGTACCTACCTTTGGTAGAGTTTGCCTACAATAATACATATCAAACATCTTTGGGAATGGAACCTTTTGAAGCTTTGTATGGTAGACCATGTCGAACACCTTTGAGTTGGAATAGTCTGGAAGATAGAGTGATTATTGGTCCAGATATGTTGAAATAAATGGAAAGGAAAACTAAGGAAATTAGGCAAAGGTTGAAGGAAGCCTCGGATAGGCAGAAAAGTTATGCAGATAAGAACAGAACACCAAGGGAGTTTGAAGTAGGAGAGAAAGTCTTCCTAAGGGTTAGGCCACGCAAGAGTTCCATAAGATTTGGGAAAAAGACTAAGCTTGCACCTCGTTATGTCGGACCTTTTAAAATATTGGGAAGAATTAATCCAGTTGCTTATCGGTTGGCCTTACCTCCCCAATTGAGCCGAATCCATGATGTCTTCCATGTATCTCTTCTTAAGAAGTATGTACCTGATGAGAAACACATTTTGAATTGGGATGCTTTGCAGGTCCAAGAAATGGGGGGAATAATGATAGAGCCATTTAGAATCTTGGAGAGGCGCCAGTGCCAGTTGTGCAACAGAGAGGTTGATCAGTGCAAAGTGCAATGGGACCAGTATGATGAGAAGAATGCCACGTGGGAGGATACTAAGGAGATGCAGCAGCTATTTCCCTTTTTGTTTTGAACATGAACTATAAACTCTTTTGAATGCATTTAATAAGTGCATCGGGATGATGCACAGATTTAAGGGGGGGAGGATGTCACAACCCTCCTTTATCACCTTTTTTGATTTAAATACAAAACTCTATTTATATTCTTTGGATGAATTATTGAATGAATATTGTAAGGGAATAAAAATAATAAACCACACACACATGGAAAATGCATATATATTTTAATTTGTTATTTAATTTCCCTCACCCAAATTAAGGCACATGTTGTAGGAGGAATAAGAAGCTTCTAGAGGCTTCTCCACCTCCTTGCATGTAACTCCTCCCACTAAGCCTAATTAATTTGCATGGAGGCCAAATTGGGAGAGAATCTCTTTTTTCTATTAAAAAAATTAGGTAGTGGGAATTTGAAATTTCTTTTATAAAATAGGTACAAGTTTCAAAAGGAGTGTTAGCTATTCCATAAGAAATTCTGCAAGTTGAATTCTCCTTTGTAGTCCACTTTCATTGGCAGCTAAGATTTTTGTTGGGAGGATTTCTCTTCAATTTGGAGGATCAAGGAAGACTCTACACCATCTTCAAGCATCCAGGTTCCTTCAACTTAGTTTATGCATCTTATTTTTGTGGTAGATTAGATTGATTAAATTATTTATGAGAATGAAATTCATTTGTGTTTTGTTAAGAATTAGTTTTAGATTTTGTAGAGAATGAGAGTTATTGTTTAAATGAGATTCATTGTTTAAATTCTTGATATGAAATTAGTTTTAGATTTTGTAGAGAATGAGATTCATTGTTTAAATAAGATTCATTGTTTAAATTTTTGATAAGAAATTAGTTTCAGATTTTGTAGAGAATGAAATTCATTGTTTAAATTTTTGATAAGAAATTTGTTTCAGATTTTGTAGAATGAGATTCATTGTTTAAATTCTTAGTTTCAGATTTTGTAGAAAATAAGATTCATTGTTTTAATTCTGATAAGAAATTAGTTTCAGATTGAAAGAAGTAGAGTAAATGGAAATTAGATTCATTGTCTTCAGTTTATTTTTGATAAAAATTAGATCTCCCTGTGTGTGCAAACAATTTTCTCTGTAGACAAATCTCCCTGTGTGTATAAACAAATCTCCCTTCTCTGTGAATAGACCTCCCTGTGTAAAGAACAAAAGAAATGAAAGAAAAGAAATAAACTATTCCTTTCTCTGTGAAAGAATTTCTCTGTGTGAAAAACAAAAGAAATAATCTATTTCTTTCTCTGTAAATGAATTTCTCTGTGTACGAAACAAAAGAAATGAAGAAAAAGATATAAACTAATCCTTTCTCTGTGAAAGAATTTCCCTGTGTGAAAAATAAAAGGAATGAAAAAAAGAGATAAACTATTTCCTTCTCTGTGATTGAATCTCCCTGTGTAGAAAACAAAAGAAATGGGAAAAGAAGAGCAGAAGAAACCCTCTGGTTACTGCTTCATTTTGTCCCTGGAATTAATTTGCAACATTGTTATTTGCCTATTATTTACCCTGCTCTGAGTAATCTTCAATAATTTATAAAAAAATAATTATAATACTCCTGTATAAGAAAAAAATGATAATAATAATATTAACATACATATAT
This sequence comes from Cryptomeria japonica, assembly GCF_030272615.1. Classification (NCBI taxonomy): domain Eukaryota; kingdom Viridiplantae; phylum Streptophyta; class Pinopsida; order Cupressales; family Cupressaceae; genus Cryptomeria; species Cryptomeria japonica. The sequence goes on from NC_081413.1 coordinate 29,223,280, forward strand.
ATATATATATATATATATATATATATATATATATATATATATATATATATATATATATATATATATATATATATATATATATATATATATAACCCGAAAAGCAAGATACCCTATCGAACGTTAGAAAAATCTTCTTACGCCTCCGTAACGCACGGCATTCCACGTTCAATGGTCGCTGTTTGCATGGACGGTTTCAATAAAACCGTCGCAGGGGTACGAGGGGCCCACGACATCCCCTCATCCCTGCGGACCTGCGCATGCAGGGCCGCAGGGGTGATGGGACCCGTGGTCCCCACCCCACAACCCTCTTTATTATCATAACAAAATACAAAGCCTTTTGCCACTAAGTTTAAAATTTGGTTTTTTTTAAGTATTTCGAAATTTGAAGTTTTAATTTGGTTTTTTAAAAAAAAATAATAATCTAAGTTAATTTCTATTTAGTCATTTTTTTTAAAGTTTGATAATAATGACATTTAGGAAATAATGTTTTTTTTTTAATTATTTTGGTAAACTTTAAGATATTGTATTTCGACTTAGAAAAATTGGGCTAATATGTAGCAAGCTCATAATTAAATTGCCTTAGTAAGTTTTAAAATCGTAGACTATATCCTTTTAAAATTAAGTTACTCAACCCATTAAGAATCGTTGAGACACTTGATTGGTCTTTAATACAAATGCTTAAATTTAATCGTTATTTTGGATTCATAGCATGTGAATTACTTATAGAATAATTATATCTTCATGCAATTACTATTATGCAAGTTTCATTGTTATGCAAATTACACTTCAAGTAGTTACTTCAATTATTTACGCCTTCATTTTGTTATTCGTAGTTAGAAAACTAAATAAAGGAAGTTGGAAAACCAAAACTAGCAGCGTTCGGTATATATGGTGCCTCTGGGTCACGCTTACGGGTAATGCCGTCATGTTGAACTACTGCACTTAACGCCTAATAAAGCTGCATTAACGACGTCTGTGGCATCGTCCCTATAAATCGTCGGGGAGTAATAAGGGACATTTGGAAGTTAAAAAAATCCAAGGGGCGGGTAATCCCTCTTGGATCGATAATTTAATAAGATAACTTTTAAATGAATTTCACATCCGTTGAGATAAACCATAGTAAACCCCTCTTAGGGATGGTCAAGTTAAAAGCTCTTGTGAAATTTACTTTATTTATTTATTTATTTATTCATCTCGAAGGGATATTGGTGATTTGCAATTGGGTGACGCTCATGATAAGTATTAGGATCTAGTTATTTTGTTTAGGCCACAAGCAATAGGCCATCTTGAGCCTTCGCTTAAGTGCTACCATCGTGGGTAGCAACCGCAGAGAAACTGTCTGGGACATTGACCCTAGAAAGGGTTGCGTACCCACAAATCAGTTTACATCAAACCATAGATTAGAAAATAGAACTACATACTTTACGCCTTGATCCCGTGCCGAAGCAGGTATGTAGGCAGTCTTGGGACGGAGTTGTCCCTCGTACTCAGGCGTTCGTGGGTGGGGTCTAGTACTTGGTTGAGTAAGAATCCTAATTGAAAGATAAGATAATCAAACTTAATTCAATGCATACTCGGAAGGAATCCCGTATGGATTCGCTTGACTTCCCGAGGCTTTAAGCCAAATTCCGAGGCGGAATTCAAGCTTGTATTATTTTTTTTTTATTACTCCTAAGGACGGCGACCTCGGTGCATTCTTGTTAGAAGAATGTAGTACTTAGTGAGTGGCTCAGGACCCGAATGGTCCCGAAGAGTCTAAGTCTCTGGCCAGAGCACCTCCTATCCCGTTTGGATAGATGCCTACCCCGTATGGGTAGATGCCTATCCCGTATTGGATAGATGGAAATTTACGTCCCGTATGGACAATTGCCTAACCCGTATGGTTAGAAGCTCATCCCGAATGGATGAATGCCTAATCCTAATTGGATGGATGCCTAGAGTATGCAATTGAATAAAACATAATGAAAAAAAAAAAATATATACTCAATTTTTGTTGGATCAAATCGTGGGTGGGTTATTACATACGATGAAATACAGAATTCTCGATCATTGCACTGATGCTAGGATTATCGCAGTGAATGTTATCTAGTGCGAATGTTATCTAGTAACCAATATAACTCTTTCAAGATCCTTTTAATCTATATGACTTGACAGCTTAGCAACACATTCAGTTTCAGTTATAGAAAGAGTCATTGCTGGTTCTTTTTAGTGAGGGAGAATCGTTAGGAGGCAGTCCAGGGAGTTCACATCTTTGTAGGTTGTTCACTGTTCAAGAAAAGACGAGCCATCCTTATAAATCTCTCGGATGATGACAACATCCGGAAAGCTGTTAGAAGAAGTAAATTGATTATCCACTAAACAGGATGTGGAAAGGTTTATCTGCACAGACCAAGAGGACCCCTCACGCAGTCTCCAGCTACTCAGCATTATCTTCAGCCAGCCCAGATTACTCTCACAATGTTCTCTCACTTGTCCACCATTAATGCTAGAATTAACTCTGATCTACAATCTGTAGAATTTAATATTTATTCTCTTATAAATTGAATAAATGAATACAATCTCAGAACTCATTTTATGAGTTTCTGTGGGTAGCATTAATTTCTCCCACCAGGCACAACTGAATTGTCAAACTCTACATTCAAAGCAATAGCCGATGGTGAAGATTTGGATGTCAAGTGTACCAGAGGTAGTCAATGTTGGAGTCTAATCTCACCTCCCCCATCCACATGCTCCGTATGCACAAGCCTTTACAGAATTAATGGCAGGATTTGGATTTTTTTTAACATCTACTCCAACCTAGCCACCGTACAGAGTTAATAGATGCCGTGGATCCAAGATTGTGGAAGTGGGGCAAAGCAAAGTCGTATTCACTGGTGTGCGGGCCATGTGAGGTGTCGTTTCTCCTCCCCTTCCCAAGCTGAGGGTGCTACGTATGCTGAGATCACAACCACGTATAGGTTATTCTGATAGGTAATGTGCTATGTGTGCCATTACTTTTAAACAAAGCCGGTTGTATATTTATTAGATAACTTAAACTTGTGTATTGTTGTAGCTGCCTAGAAAAGATTGCGGCATTAAAGCCCCCAAGCAAATGTGAATCCGATGAGAGTTTGTATTCTCTGAAAAAGGAAGAAGCAGTTTGCAGAGTTAAGTGTGAAACTGTCCAGATTAGATCGGTCTTGAGATTGAAGATGTGAAGATCTGACAATTGCCAAAGTAAATTGTTGAAGTAAAAAAGAGACAGTAGAAGACAACCACACTTTTGGTGCCGCCAACACAGTATGTTTTGTGGCTATTATTTTCTCAGTCTTGTAGTTGGTTATGTAGGGTGTAGAATGTATGAGAAGTATGTATGGATATCTGTTTAGATTGAGAGAGTTATAAAAATTATGCCCGAGAGAAGTGTATGTTAGAGGTCATACATAGGGCGATTGATAAAGCACATCAGAAACTGAGGATATGAAGTTGTCATTGGAGTTGTTAATCGATTGAGCAAATAATATGCTTGAATGTTACAGCATTCTGGATTTGTATAAGCATGTCAGCAGAGTCCGTAGTATCCTCGAGCATCAATAGTGTGTTTTTATGAGATGTGTCAATAAAACAAGTGAATCATACCTGAATCAATGATGGACTCGTAATCAAGAGGGTCAGAGCTCATGGTAAAAGCATCCCAACAGCAGCATGGAATTTTCTTGGTTCTATTGCTAGATCTAGAAGATTTTGATGTCACGGCATCGGTGAAAGAGATTAAAAATGCAATCAGAATTTTAAGAGGAAGTGTTGGTAGCATTAATTTCTCCCACCAGACACAAGCGAATTGTCAAACTCTACATTCAAAGTAGAATTTTCCCATTCCTTTTTGGATGGATCTCTGAACACTCTAGATGTTTCTGATATTTAATATTGCCTTGTCTTCTCAACTGTCATGTAGACCAATGCATCAATGAGAATCCCCTCACCATGGTTATAAATTGAATGTAATACAATTGTTACATACCCCCAGTTGAGTCCAATTCGACAGAGCTGTAAGGAGCAGTTTGTTTGTCAGTGAAGTTTGTAATTATTCTGATCAATATAAAAACTATGTTGGTTTTGTCTTGTATTTCTCTTTCCCTTGCATCCCATCAGTTTCTTCTCCAAACCATATTTTCTTTCATGGTATCAAAGACACTGGTGTTTGGTGAACACCATCCTGCAAGGGAGTGAGGAAAAGAGCAAAGTAGAAGTGGAGATGACAGCCAGCTGGGAAAGCAAATAAAGAAGAGTTGAAATTGTTGTCAAGTGAAAAAGCCATATAGTATTGGAGTTACGGCTATGTACAAGAGATCTGGTCAATATGGAGATATGCTTTGCTGACGTGAATTCATTCAGTCAGTCTTAAATTTCACACATTAAGCAATATATTAAGTGTAGATAATGTTAGTCAATTTTGAATGTTTAACACTTTTAAGTCTAGAAGTGTATTTTAAGTGTGATCACACACATTAAGCTACATATTAAGCTTAGAAGATGTCAAGCCAATTCTGAGTGTTTTAACACTTTTAATCTTAAGAAGATGTCAAGTCAATTCTGAATGTTTAACACTTTTAATCCTAAAAATGTAATCTTGATATGTATGATTTAAATTGTTTCAATTCAAAAGAATGTTTTAAGATTATTAAAGCAGCTTAGAGAAAGTGTTTGTGAAAGAAAAGATAGTTCCTAACAAAATAAAAAATAAAATTGGATGTCAATTGAAGGAGGATAATTAATTTCATATTCACGTTATGATCACTACAGGAAGGTGAGTTTGGCAATTGGAAAGTCAAGAGAAGCCAGTAAGAAATGATGATTTACCACTCCTAGTTGGTGAAGAGCATGCTGGTGTTGAGGTTGTAGAATGTGCCTATGCCATTGGGTTACTCGAGTTGATGAGTCAGGAAAAGTTGGATGGATAATCATTATATATTCTTGTTAAATCTCATTAATTCTTGTTCTAACGTTGTCCAGTCATTGATAATTAATGGGTGACTATTGAAAGAGGCCATTACAAATGAATTGGGTGATACAAATAGAAAAATTAAGAGGAAGAATTTGGGAAAGATAAATGGTGACAGTCAGGAAAAGAGGTAAAATAGAAAATAGAAAGTATTTGCGGTAATGAGATGTAAATGGTATAAGTAATGAATTTGTATTTTGGGCGAATGATTGAGTGATTGTAGCCTTTGTTTAAAGATAATGTTTGTAAATGATTTAGTGTTAGTAACCTTAAAACATAAAACAAAAATATATGTTGGAATATTTACAAACAATTGAGTGTTATTATCTTTTGTTAAAATGTAAAATGGAAAGTATGTATCATTCTTTAGTTGTTGTAGGGGTGCATGATCAATTATACCTAAGAATCTAGAATTGTTACAAAAGAGTTTAACATATTGACGAACCATGTGAGTGAAAAGGATTCTTATAGAACTAGCCTATATAAAGACTTATTATCCATGTATCTCGGTAGGTGGATCATCTTTTTTATGGAGCCTATAATCAATTTTAATGTAGGTATAGAAGTAGAAGCATAAAAGTTTGTGAATAAAGTGCAAAGTGATGATTTTTTTTTGAAAGTGTGTACATTTGTTTCTCCATAATGACCATTTGTGCACTAGGTTCATAGTCAGCCAAAACCACTTATATGTGAGGTTTGTGGTTGGCCGAAAAAATTTGTGTACAAAGTTTGTGGTCAACTAGAAACCACTATAGAATTATATCAGTTAGAAGTAAACCACAAAATCTCAAGTTGATTATGACAAAGAGAAATTAGTAAGATGAAGCAACACAGTAAAGCCCAATACTATGGAAGAAATAATTTTATATGTGATTGTAAAAGGTACCTATGAACCAGCTTTTCTAAATTATAGTGGGATATTTAAAATAATTGGTATAATTAATTTATGAGATTGTTAGATGACGTAAACTAATTATCCACCAAATAGGATGTGGTTTGTCGGCCCAAACCAAGAGGACCCCCTCACGCCATTTCCAAATGCTGAGCATTATCTTCAACCACTCCATGTTATTCTCACAATGCTCTCTCACCTGTCCACCATTAGTGCTACAGCTAACATTGATCTATAGTCTGTAGATCCTATAAATTGAAAGAATGAAATACAATCTCAGGGTTCATTTTATGAGTTTTTCCTCCAATCCATGTTTTCTTTCGAAAGTCAACAGATTACCTTGACAAGAATCAGACCTTGAATCTGAATAATAAGAACCCAAAACGAATGAGCTACCAATCAGACTATGGCGATATAATTCTTATCTTTTTAAACTAGAACTCCAAATTCATTTGAGAAAGAAAATATAACTTGATGTTATTTGCTACCATCCATTAAACTAGTCCATTTATAATCTGTCTAACAAACTAGTTCATACATTTCCTTGCAATTTGGTTACACAGATTCAGGGGATCTGAGAGCAAATGGCAATCGATGGATGAAATTTTCTATTAGATGGTGTAGGAGAATTCGGGAAATCTGAAGCGAACATATCTTTTTCCTAACACCTCAGATAATATTCTTTATGGGGGCTTAAGTTGTTTATGTTATCGTGCTATCCTTTCTGGGGTAAGAAAAGTTGCACAGGACAAATCTTCAGCGGTCTGCCATAAGAGAGAACATTTTTGTGAACTGAAATAATATTCTACTTATATATAAGTTTGATTTTATGAATTCATTTGTTTATTTTTTCACGAATCATGAATGTCACAAGATCAGATCTGGGAATAGTATAACATCTGCATTGTATTGTACTTGTCAATGGTTTCTAGTAATCCATCTAACACGCTATGGTTTTCATTTGTTTAATTCAGTTTTTCCTATCCGCATTCAGGATTTCAATTTTTTTTATCCTTCTGGATTTCAATTTTTTTTTTATTATAAGGTTTCGATTTTTTATTTCAGAGCATATGAGTTTTCTTTTCTGTGTTTTGTGCAATGTACGTAAACAGAATTGCATTGATTTTTATATGTCCTTTGCTATTTGTCCAATTTAGCAACCATTGACATTCATTTATATAATGGTATACATTCGATATTCATACGACTAATTTTAAAAGATTTCTAAAATAAATAAAAACTTATTCTCACATAATGTCTCGGTGGAAAGACAACTGCCCCATCTCTATCTTACACTATTAAAGATAAATCACTTCTTTTTGGATGTGATACCTCATATAATAGGATAGATATCTATATGCTTTGTTCTAGTATGAACATTAGATTTTATACAAACAAAATGAAATGTTGATTGTTATAGTGAAATAAGGAAGGTTTAACTTGATGAAGGATAGGTCATAATTAAGTTAGTTCTTTAGCTATTTTAGTTGTTACTATGTATTATATCTATGTAGTTGATAAAGTAATAGTAGACTAGTTCTTAATATAAACGAACTTGGACTAGAATCAAGAGAAAAAACATGAATCATGGTAGATTTTGTCATTTGAATAGCTTACCTAATCTATTGTAGAATATTCTAGAAGTGTTAGGTCTCCAAGAGAATAAGAATGAAAACCAAAGTTGAAGTCACCTATATATTCTCTTTGCTGTCATCCAATGTAAAAGCTTAGGAGAATTGAAAAACCCTTGAAACTATGAACCTATTAGAAAAGAAATATATGGTCAAGTGTGAATCAATTACAAAAGGCTAACAACAAGTTTCTTATATTTAAATAAGGATCAACAGTCTCACCTTTCATATCCTTAGTCAACTTTAACCCACTATTAAGTGAAGAAGAAAAACTCTTACAGTCTTCCATCCTAAAATTTCTTGAATTGTTTGTAGGGCACTAGCTTTGAGAGAGATAAATTTCAAGCCCATTTTACCACACCCAGATGACAAGAAATTAGTGTAGAAAAATAAAGATCTATCATTTCAAATTTATCTTAGAACTTATTCAACCTTATGTCACCAATTTTAACAGTGTTGTTTCTTGTTATGACAAGATCAACATGTAGTGCGATGGTGCCTTCATCAAATTTCTGTCACATATAAGTTTATATCATGAGAACCATTATAAAATCCTCAAGTCTTGAAATATTCATCACCATTAGCATACTAGGCACTTGGAATTTGTTTTAATCTATATAGAGAATCAACATGAAAATCAAAATGTTCATTTTGTAAACTTCTAAACCCTTGTAGTTGAGTCATCTAGATCTCTTCTTTAAGAAGTTAATTCCCTCTTTTGTGAGTATCCTTCAGCCACTAACCTTAGTTTCTTAATTTTTTAATCTTCCATCAAACTTGAACTTAATCTTATATAGCTAAATATTGTGACAACATTCTTTCCCTTAGGTAATTCCACCAATTACCAAGTTTTTTTCTTTATCAAAGAGTCATATTAAATTTGCATAGCTTGATCTAATTCATGTTTTCCCTTAGGCTTATCATAGGTCTGAGTTCATATTTATTCTTCATTTAGGTGATCACTAAAACATAATTAACTTGTTAGGCTCATTGATAAATTTATTGAAGTCTCGTAGTCATCAAAGGATTAGATTCTTTTATTGTATTTAAGTTTTCCATTGGAATTTTACTAGTTTCAAATTATGGAATAGAATGGTAAAAGAACAAACCCGTGTCACATTTTTATAAAGGAAGTAGCCAACACAAAAAAAATTGTTTAACTTCAACCGCATAAAAGTGACATTTCTAAATTGAATTTTGAAATGATGTAAAATAATAAAATGTAGAAATATTAATGAAATTTATGTTTGTTATTTTTTAAATCTTAAAAAAAAAATTATATATTCAAAGACAGTTTTATTATTGCTAAAAAATGCTAAAAAATCAGGGGTTCTAGTTGGTGTCGCCAAAAGAAGTGAAAACAAACTTATTTTTTCCTAATTTTAATTTTCCAAATAGATGACACATATATACCTAAACAAAGGAAAAATTAAATTTTGATGTATATTTTTTATCGTAATAAAAATTTAAAGTTCAACATAGTTGAATTTGGTAGTTTTCATTTGACATCACATTTTGTCTATTAAATTTATCACTATCAGAAAATAAAATATACCCTTTTGGAGAAGATTCTCTCATCTAGTGAAAATATATTTTGTAAAAAATCTTAATATCATATAATATTTTTCTTTTAATTTCAAATCAACCTCTTTTCGAACTTAGAAAACCTACTTGCATTGTCTAAAAAACAAAATATATTAGAATTAATCAAAACATAAAAAAAATTATATGTCCATATTCTTGACTTTGAGCTCTACAAAATGGTAATTTTTTATTTTTGTAAAAAAATATTCTGCATGAATAAAAATATAGCAAAGTGGATTTTTTTGGAAATGCAGAGGCAATAGTGATTTGGTTGTCACATCACATGAAATATAGACAGGTTTGACCGAACTAGGTTATGTTGAACTAAGTTCAGCCAAATTTATTGCTTTGAAAATAGGTTCAAATGAACATATTGTGACATTTAGGTGCCATGCGACCGCCACATAGGTTCAGCCAAACTTATTCAGTTGACCTCAAGTGCGACACAAAAGTGTGCTTTAGCCCAGAAGACAATTTTATCTTATCCTTGTTGATTATATTGAAAGCACCAGAATACTGAGAGAGCGAGGGTGAATCATTATTCCCAAAGAATTTAAAACTTTCTTCCCAACTATAGCCTTCCACAAAAATATCAAATAAAATGACTAATATAAAATAGTTAATGCAAAATAAAGATGAAGAACACATCCACAAGATAAACACTAGATTTTATACGTTGGAGAACCCAAATGGGAAAAACCATAGAGAGTGTATGACAACAAAAAACCCTCTCTAAAAACCACACAATAACATCAAATAAATCTCATAAAAGTGAGTAGAATAAGCATAGAAAAATAGAATATAACTAGTTTTATCCATTCAACAATGCCTAAAATGAGACGATGTCTCTATAAGTGATATAACATAATATTACAGCCTTGTGGGCTGATAAATAGAGTCTGAAACTGATTAAATTGAAATATAACTACAAATAACATCAGGGACTAGCTATAAAAATTATCTCCTCAATTCATCTTCTTTTATTATGATTCTGGCTCCTCCACCTCCAACACTTCATTAAGACCTGTAAGTCTTCAACAATGGCTTCCAAAATCCATATAGCTCTTGCAAACCACCTTCAAAACACATGCAAACAAGAGGAAAAACCACCTTCTTCTCAAAATTATTTGGATTAAGGTTTCTCAACCTTAGAGTCCTAACATGCCAAATTAATTAATTGTTGCGTAATTGATTTATTCTAAGATATAAACTTCCTAAGTTGTCGTTCACTTTGTGGGAACTCTTGGTGAGGTGGAATCCTACATGGCAGGTGATGAAATGGATTATTCCTTAATTTCTAGGAAGTTGGTACCCACTTGGAAGGTGTTGTGTTGGAGTAGAAATTGATTTGGTATTTTCTTGTGTTGACTAGAGAGTCTTTCTTTTTAGCTTCTATTATGTATTGGAGTTATATTTTATCTATTAGCATTTATGGTGGAGTTCACTTGTACAAGTGGTGTGAGGTAAGGAAGGTGCCTATTCCTAGTCATAGTATATTCTATGTTATCTTTAGATTGTATTTGGCAAGATGGCCATTATGGATGAGATAGGTGTTGTTGCCTTGGAAGTTTCTATGAGCAACGTGTCATGGGATTACCAAGATATTGTTTATGACACAACTTACCTCCTAGGTGTTGAAGATGGTTTTTAAAACCATGAGCACATAACTCTTTATGCTGATCTATATTTATATGTTTATGCCTTAGCTAATTTAAGAGAGGAGAGGAGTTCATTTTACAAGGTTTGCACTGTCAATTTTTGTCTAGGATGGAACAAGATGTAAATCTCCATGTAAAGGCTTAGAGATTGTAAATGTAGTGTAACTTGTTGCTGAATAATACATTGACTCAATGTTTTGGAGAGTGGGGTTTTTACTTGAAAGGTTTTTCCCCATGTTATTTGTGGTCTCTCTTTTATCTCATTCTTCTTGTTTCATGATTCTAAAGTATTAAATATGTACGTCGTAATGTTGGTGAAATTTTCTTAGATCTATAAATTACATCATCTTTCCTCTAAGGTTTTAATCATGGGAAATCAATTATGTCTATTTCTGCTTTTATGGCATAGTAGTATGTTCTTGCATCAACTGATGGTATGATGAAAGAATAAGGATCTGGTCAACTACTAAGAGGGGGGGTGAATCAGTAGATAGAAAACTCTAAACTGACTGGTTTAAACACTAAACTTTAAATGCAATATTACTGACAAGTTAAATCGGTTGATTGTTATAACAAAGTAATAGTAAAAAAACTTGAAACTCTCAAAACCTTTTAACTAAATCATTCAAATACTTTACTAATAGTAGTTAAAACATATTTCAAATTGCTTCCAGTTAACATAACATATCAAAGTGGATTTACCAATTAAGCAATTTAATTGTAGTAAACATAACCACAAAAAAACATTCACCACTTGACACAATATTTTTGAAGTGGAAACCCAAATGGGAAAAACAATGGTGGGGATGAATACCCACAAGTATTCTAAACTCTTCTCAAGTTTGCCCTGTTAGGAGCCTAGCCTGTTAAAGCTTTACAATAAGTACTATTAAGAACAGATCCTATTAGGGATCACCCACTTAAGGGATTGAATATAATGCCTTATTAGATGCAATACCTAGTTAGGAGTAACCTTGGTAGAGGATTTGAAATCCAAGCTAATGGACCACCTGGTTAGAGGATTTAGATATCACTAAGCTTGTTAGAGCTTACCTGATTATGGGTTTTGACTGTTGTAATTGTTAGAGAATAACAGGGGTTTATTGATCTATTTGAATAGCACTACACTTGTTTGTTTAGATCCTTTTCATGCTCCTATCAAACTTTACACATACTGAAGATACATCATCTAGTTCGGCAACCACACACACTTACTCTCAACCAAAAATTGTCAACTCCACAACAAAACAACTCATTGACCTTATAAACAAAACAATAGGTTGGTAACACATCACAAACCTAAGATCTCATAGAGATTAAAAACAAATCGGTTCAACTATGACCATTGGATTACACAGTAATCATTGCACAACATTCAAGACAACCTTGACTGCTCCTTGATCACGACTTCATCGAACACTGTAGCTCATCACGCAGTTTCTATTACATGCAATGAACTTTCTCATTCCCAAGATAGAAACCATTATCTCTATGCACCAAAAACCACTTGAAACTCTTCTCATACAACATGTATACGTGGTATAATAATTACCACTCATCATTAGATCATAAACCAGTACAACCAATTCACCAAAATCCATCGGTTAGCATTTATCATATCAACAGGTAGGGTTTACCGGTCGATCTCACTTCTTCTCTAGTAATACTGGTTTCCTTCACAAACTCACTTAGCGGTTACAATTCCCTTCACTAGCTCTTCCTACCGGTTGCAAAACAAAATTATAACAACAATATTATCAGTTATAATTGATATCAATGACAACATAACATTTTATTAATGTAATCTTCATGCAAATCCCAACAATCTACCCCTTTGTCATTGATGGTAATACAAGTATCAATACCCTTGATTGCTATGATTGTCAATAAGAATCATGGTTTACATTTTGCCATGTATTCACCTTGTCTTCAGCTGGTAACATGATATAGACCTTCTCTCTGTCAATCATACAGTTCTTCTCCCCAGTCATATAGTTCTTCTACCCCTTTGACAACAATGCCAAAGTGAAAGTAAAACATGCAATGTCAAACTTCACTGTTAAGCATCATCAACCTCCAACTTGATGCTCCCCTTGTGGAATAACTCCACTCTACACCAATCCTGTTGTAAAATTCTACAAGTAGCTCCGGGACTGATGTAATCTACATCATGCTCAATTGACCTCATGTAGGGGTACAACCCCTAGCTGACTTCTAAGATACTCAAAAGTAGTCTTAGGTAGAGGTTTAGTAAAGATATCTACAAGCTGCTCCTTGGTAGAAACATGCTCCAATAACACATCTTTACTCTACACTTTTTCTCTCAAGAAATGATACTTCAATTCAATATGCTTGGTTCATGCATGCAAAACAAGGTTCTTTGAAATATTTATGGCACTGGTGTTGTCGCATAAGATCTTTACCAGTTTTGTAAACTTCATCTTGAAACTTTCCAGAATGTGTTTCATCAAGATAGCCTGGGTACAATTCATATAAGTTGCAACATACTTAGCTTCAACAGTATATTGAGATATACAACTCTACTTCTTGCTACTCCAAGATACAAGTCTTCCTCCAAGAAAGAATGCTCCACCAGTTCTTCTTTTTCTATCATCAACATTACTTGCCCAGTCTGCATCTGTATACACCTTTAAATCAAAGTTAGTTGCATATGGATACCATAAACCATAGTCAATAGTACCTTTCAAATATTTGAATATCCTCTTGGTTGCTATCAATGTGTTTCCTCTGGATTCTTCTGAAATCTGGCAACTAGACCAACTACATGAGCTATATCCAGCCTGTTGTGAACAACATAGTGCAATTTTCCTATCATTGACCTATACTCCTTTTCATCAACAGATGTGGCTTCATATTCCTTAAAAAATTTACAACCTATAACCAAGGGTGTCCCAATTGGTTTACAGTCACTCATTCCAAATGTCTTCAATACCTCTTTCACATATGTAGACTATGTGATAAAAATACCGCTCTTCATCTACTGAATTTGCTAGCCTAGAAATTTTTTTATCTCTCCCGCTAGAGACATTTCAAACTCACTTTTCATTTCATTTAAAAAGTCATTTCTCATGTCATCATTGCCTCCAAATATGATATCATCCACAAACACTTCACTAACCAGTATCTTATCTCCTTCAGATTTGACATATATGTTATTTTTTCACTGGTTCTCTGAAAACGTATATTCATTAGGTGTGAATGTAACCTCTCAGACCATGCTCTCGATGCTTTCCTTAAACCATATAGTGCCTTGTGCAATTTGTATATTATGTCTTTTGCATTAGTCGGAGCATAACCATCTGGCTACTCAATGTATACTTCTTCTTCCAGTATTCCATTTAGAAATGTTGACTACACATCCATCAAATATACTTTGAATCCCTTATGTGTTGCCAAAGCAAGTAAAATCCTAACACCTTCCAATCTAGCAACTAGTGCAAAAGTCTCACCATAGTCTTCTCCTTCTTCCTATGGATAACCTTTGCATACCAATCTAGCTTTGTTTCAAACTACTACTCCATCTTAATTAAGTTTGTTCCTGAATACCCACTTAGCACCTATCACATTTTTATTCATCGGTCTGGGTACTAGGGTCCATGTATTGTTCTACTCAATTTCATCAACCTCCTCCTCCATAGCTTTAATCCAGTGATAATCTCCAAATGCTTCTTTAGCAGTTCTAGGCTCAATAGTGGAGATCATGCAAGAATTATCTCTACTTCTTCTTCTGGTTAACACTCCAGCATCTTTATCTCCAATAATATGATCAGGATTATGATTGAGTCTCACATACCTCGGAATAACATGATCATTATCTTCAAGTTCTTCTACTTCATTATCAACATCTTCTTCTGAATCTACCTGAGTATGTGAAAAGTGGACCTGTATCTATATCTAGAATACACAACACTTCAATTAAGTCATTACATGCATGGTTAGACAGATATAAACACAAATAATAAAACCATAACAAATCAACCCATTGCCTTCTAGTAGATGCGAGTTTAGATTGCTCTTAGATTGCTAAGCTATCTAGTGACTAGACAACACCTAAATGAAGGATTTTTAATCTATATGAGCATGGATTTAAGCTAAATGAATGCAAGATTAATCTAACATGATTTAAGTAGTAAATGAGATAAATTATCTTAAATATGTATGCAATAACTAATATATGAATATCTAAATGCACAAATATCAATGAACCTAGAGCAAAACAACATGATAACAATATATTCTCCAAGATCTTTGAATGAGAGATGAGAGCCTGAATTTATAGAAAATTCAGAAAGAAACCAAAGGCTGAGATCAAACGATAATGAGCGGTCAATATTTTTCAAGAGGAAGCACAATCCAGGTGAATTGATGTGATTGGATACTTTTCTCAGTTTTAAAGGAAATTGAACTAAAATTAAGATAAAATCAGAAAAACTGATTTATTCTCTATTTCATTCAATTTTAATATTTAATTGTTTTAATTGCTTTCTTTGAGATTATTTATCAATTTTTAATTTGTTTTTCAAGATTAACCCCAATTGATTTCTTTTCTCAAATTTTAATTCTTTCTTTGTCGATTAATTCATTTTTTATGATTTAATGGCAAATTGATTTATTTAATTAAATATGCTAGGATATTTAATAAAATAAATAAGATAATTGTTTAAAATGATTTACTTGGAATGATCAATTAATTAAAAAAATATATAATTAATATTGAGTGATTAATTTTCCATGTGACATTTGATGATTAAAGAATTAATTGTGTGCTCAAGATTTATTTAATTGCCTTTTGTTAGGACCTTGGTGATGTTGTCGAGATTAGGGGCCCATGGTTTAGATGACCATTTTTAGGGTATTACATTTGCCCCTCTTTGAATTAATGCTTGAGCAACGCGTTGGTTCAAAGAAAAATTGATGTCCAGGAGATGTCAGTTCTGAACTTGATTGATCATGAACCAGATGAAGAGCAAGGTGTTTATCTTGATTTGATGCAATGAAGCTAAACAAAGTTGATTAAAGTGATACTGATCTTGCACTTGATGGAACTAGGAATGATAGAGAGAAAAGATACCGAACTTGAACTCGATTGATCAAGAAGCGGATCTTACTGATCTAGAACTTGATTAAACTAGACACAGTGAGTGAAGATAAAATCAATCTTGAACTTGATTGATCAAGCCACGATGAGCGAAGATAAACAGTCCAACTTGATTCAATGTGATCAAACTAAACACCTACTTAGATTGAGTGCGATCGGAGATACTCTTTAAACCCTTGATTGAGTTTAAACGAATAATCAACTTGATGAAAAGTGATGAAACTGATTAATGTTAAGAGACTAATTCAGACAAAGACAAATATCAGCTTGATATGAAGTGATGAAACTGATATGCCCCTAGAGATTGATTTGATTCAGATGATCAAGAAATCTCAACTTGATATAAAGCGATGAAGTTGAGATGCCCCTAGCAATAAGAATTTGATTGATCTTTAGAAAAGATTAGTTGTTCGACTTGCAACGAAGCTTTTTGAAAGAAATTCTTGACTTTGAGGTCATAAGGTCATGAGTATGCCCCCCTCAGGAGCAAAATCGAAAGATAGCGAGGGTACATGATTATAGGCAATTTTGAGCGATGATAAGTTGTTTTGAGCACAAATTGATTCAGACGAATTTTTTGAAAATTTTGCGTTGATTGATAAGAAATTGAGTGAAAAGTTGATTTGTAAAAATTAAATTGAGATTCAACGTTGATTCATGAGAAATTAAGCACAATTAGAAGAGAGAATGAGCTTTTGATGAAAAGCACTAAGTGGTCCAACTTTTGTGAAATTGACTAGCAAAATGATCTCGAATTTCGATTTTGATCCCGAAATGGAATCAGAACGGGTGAATTAGCTAAGGGTACAATTTTCATATCCATTGAAGCAAGTTGAAAAATTAGGGTTTTGGTATATAAGGGGTAAAAGTGTCATTTTCAATTCATTTTAACCGTCCAAGCTTGAAAAGTCAAAAAGCCTTCTGCGAAGAAAAGGGTGGTCCCTACTCATGAGCATCGATTTGAGCACTAGACATGACATAATCGACCTCGACACTATGAGCTAGCGGCAAGTGATCAATCTTAATCCTCTTTATGTTCTCAATTTTGAATTTTTTTGTTCATTTTTCAAGTTTTCGCATGTTTTAAGTTGGCCAATCTCATTTTGTCATGCGAGACATGATTCTGTCTCATACGATAAACTGTTGAGTTTTGTTTAATCATTTAAGGCCATTAATTTTGTTGTTTGGACCCCACCCTTATGTCATACAACAACTTCATAAAAGACCATTTTGTTGTCCTAAGTCTAATCTTTTGTCGTATGGAAGTCTTTTGTTGTACGAAGCGCAATCCTGACTCGTACGAGTTGCTGTCCTTCTGTGTTTTGTCGTTTGGAAAATAGTGAGCATCTTTTAAGGTCTAAACTTGAAATTTTGATTTTGCACTTGACATAGTTGGATATGCATGATGTTTTACTCCTCTTGTAAGCTTATTTGAAATATTTTCTGATGCTTCGTTGATTGATTTTTGCAGGCTAGATTGCCTCATTTGCTCTTTAGATGTGTTTATCCGCCTACCATGACATTAGTGTGACAATTATCAAAGGTTGATCAGGCTCATATTGATTTGTGTGGCTTGACACATCTTCTTGGGTTACCAGACATCCGTGTGAATCACGGAATGCTCACAACATTGGTTGAGCGATTCCATTTAGAGCATAATACCTTCCATTTGCCAATTGGGGAGATAACTATCACTCCCGAGGATATATATAGGATCCTTCGTATCCCTTTTGCTGGGGATAAGGTGAATTACAATGTAGTGCAGCTACTTGGATTACAAGCGGTCAAGCATGTATTCAAGGATCTTGATATTTTGACACGTTCCATCAGTTGGGACATCATGATGAGTAGATACAGTGAGGATTTGCCTCTGGCTTGTGTTCTAGTAGGGTTTATCAATTGTTTTCTGATGCCGGATAGGGGACAACAGGGATTCCAGTGTGGATGGGGTAGGATGCTAGAGACATTGATGGACACCCCTCAGAGGCTTGGCTGGGGTTCTTTCTTATTAGCCCACATGTATCGCGAAATGCATGAGATAGTGTATAGGGAGGGCAAGAGCATGGTCGCTGGTGCGTTGATTTTATAGGTTTGGGCTTGGGAGTACCTTCTAGTTTGTGGGCCTATTTTAGATGACAGTAGAGAGCCTGGGCAGCCAATTATATATAGGTATGTCGGTTATGTTAAACAGCCCCATCTGGGCAAGACTGGTTTTTGGCGGTGGCAGTTAGATGACCTTATAGCCGTGATATGGAGACCTTATAGGGGCCTAGAGCCATGGGATGACTGGCGGCTAGTATGCCGGGATATTTTTGTTATGCACCCACTTATTGGTAGATTGTAGACTTTGGTGGAGCGATTTGTAGTATGTCGAGTGATGAGGCAGTATGGAAAGCCTCAGGGGATCTCGCAGGAGTACACAGCATATGCGAGATATGCTGATGAGGAGAGGAAGGGATGTTCACCAAGGTTATCCTATGCCTTGAGTATGCAAGAGCTCACTGGTTTACATCGCTTGAGATGGGATTACATGGATGATGATGCAAATGCGAGGGTATTTCCCCAATATAGGGATTGGTTCTAGGAGCATCCATTCCCCAAATTCACAGATCCAGCTAAGAAGGCTCCTCATATTGAGGAGATTGAGGATGATGCCCCCACACAGGGACAGGGACAGAGACAGGGACAGGGAGAGAGAGTTGTGGCTTCGAGGTGATCTTGGTGCTAGTAGCAACAGGGTTCTAGCTGGGGTTGGACAACAGAGGGGTGAGGGAGGATCCCTAGGGAGGATAGGTGTGAGGTTGGGTGGAGCTGAGGAGGGGAGAGCACCGTCAAGATAGGTCCAACAGTGGAGGGAGGAGTAGGGTGGAGTTGGAGGTGGAGATGGGGGTGGAGAGCGTGTGAGAGAGCAGGGAATTGACGCGGGATGGTCAATGAGAGCATGTCTTGCGGAGTTATAGTCATAGTTGATAGCATCTCAGATGTAGCTGGCGGAGCAAGACCGATAGCTAGCAGAGCTTAGGGCTGAGTGTGACCGTCAGGTCACGGAGATGAAAGCAGAGACGAGAGCAGAGATAGAGACTTTGCAGCAGGAGGTCCTTCACTAGAGGAGTAGGGTGGCTTATTTTGTTGCAACGTACAGCGTAGCAGTTCCAGTTGCACAGCAGGTTGTCCCCTAGTCGCAGTACATGGCACGATCAAAGGGAGCTCGGGCACCTCATCAGGATTCTGGTCAGTAGGCTCCACCTCCTCCACCAGGTGATGAGGGAGAGGCTAAGAGTTAGAGATTCTTTTTGTAGCTCTGATATATTTTTGTAGACACACCCATTTTTTGTAGCCTATATGATTCTTACTCCGATGGGAGTTTGTACATGTCATGTGACATCATTTTGTACTCTGACTTGATACATTATATATATATATATATATATATATATATATATATATATATATATATACGAGATCCGATTTGACTTTATCATACTTGTGCTGATTCGATTATGAGATGCTTTCTATATGCTTTAATCTATATGTATGCATTTCTGATTTAGCATGAATGTATGTAATGCAAATGATTATGGATGTCTATTTTTCTTTCTTTTATATGCAAATAAATGAATGTGAATGAGTAATGAGTAATGAAAATTTTTCTTTTTTTCTATGCAATAAGATGAATGCAAATGAATGATAATGAAATGTATAAATCTATATAAGATTATTATGTATGTAGCTAACATCTCAAAACACAAATACTTGATTGGAGAAACGATGATGAAAAAGAGACCACTTAGCTGAGAAATGATGAAGCTTCAAACCCTCATTCAGAAGTTAAAGAAATCATTGTTACCATACTGAAATCAGTCTAAATTCACAAGACGCAGAAGGAAATGCAAAATGAGATGAAAAATGAGATGCAATCCTAAACCTAGTCACTAGATTTTGAAAAGCTTAATTGTCATCATTGAGCATTTTACAACCACAATAGGCATATTAGAGTTCCTTTCTTTTCATATGCAATATTAATTATCTTGTCCGCAATGACCCTTTTTTCGTTCATATCCTTGGACAGATTACGCATGGACCCAGATTGCACAATAAAGAAATTCCCTCAAAATAGACAAAGAAATGATGGGAACCTCCCTATATCATTCAAATAAGCGGTGTCAAGGTATGTGTGGCAATTTCACCTGAATATGAAGGCACTTATCATAGACACCCAGTTGATTAGATGTTTTCAGATCATCATAATCATTCCTACAAGAAGAAAACAAAGAAAATATTATGCCCCCAATCCTTGCTCCTCTTAGTCAAGATAGACTTCCTCGAGTTACTCAGAGGGATAATAATTGAAAACCAATATAAAAGGCAACACACAAAGAAAATTTCATGCATAGATCAAACAGTTTAGTGATTGTTTTCAGTTTTGTTGTTTTGCTTGTTTACTTAGTGATAAAAATCTTCAGTAGTCAGGAGACAGGTGACGGACTCAGAGTGGACGACCAGGTATCACTGACATAAAGATGACTTGGTTGATACTAGTCAGGACATGCAAAGTGTTCTGTCGATTAACCTGAGACTAGGACAATGATCAGTTTCAAGCCATGAGGGTTCCAACGAACCAGGATGTCACAAAAGTGACTAAAATATGTACAGGCGAAAGCAAAGATGCATGAAAGTGCAGATACCAATGTTGCATTGATAGATTGAGTGCTTGAGTACAAGAGGCACCTGTTTGACAGGTTTTCAACTGCTTGGCAAAGATTCATTTTTATTTTTTTACCAAGGTGCATGTTTACTAGGTTTTCACCAAGGCATTTTCTCTCTTTTTATTTTTATTTTTTCTCTTTTTACTTTTTTTTTTTTAATGATTTTTCTATTTTTATTTTTATTTTTTTTAGGACTTTTGCAGCTGTACATGGCGCTGGAGCAGAGAATGCTAAATGAAGAATTTCTTCAAGTGGATGGTGTTAATTGGCTCATGGAGCTATTCTCCTTCTGATTTTGAGAGTTGATAGGTGCCAGAGTCGAATACTGCAGTAATGATGTAGGGACCTAGCCAGTTGGGTTCAAACTTTCCTTTGTTGTCTCGAAACTGCTGATTTTTAAGGATTTTCTCTCAAGACTAGGTCACTAACCTGAAATTCTCTGTCTAACTTTCTTGTTATATCCTCTGGACATTCTCTTTTGATACACTCTAAGATGATCAAATGCCACTTGCCGACGCTCATCTAGCAATTCGAGTTCTTGCAATCTAGATATTCTATGATCTTCATAAGCAACAAGACCTAGCAAAGAAACTCTTAGAGATGGTATTTCCAGTTCAATAGTTAATACTACTCTAGACCCATACACCAAAGAAAAAGGTGTAACCCCAGTAGGTGTTCTGATACTTGTTCAGTAATCCCATAATGCAAGATTGAGCTGCAGATGCCAATCCTTCCCAGATTTGTTCACTGTTCTGTGCAAGATAGTCAATAGGTTTTTGTTAGATGCCTCGGCTTTTCCATTACCTTGACGATAATATATTGATGACCAGTGTTGTTTTATTTTGAATTTCTCACAGAGCTTGTCCATATCTTTATTCTTGAACTATCCTCCATTATCAGTCACGATGGACGAAGGTATCCCATACCTACAAATGATATAATTTAAGATGAACAAGGTGACTTATTTACTAGTTGCTTTGATAAGCGGAACCGCTTCCACCCACTTAGTGAAATACTCAGTGGTAGTTATGATGAATTTATATCCATTAGATGAAGCAGGATATATCTGACCAATGAGATCAAAGGTCCATTGATGAAAAAGCCAATGTGTAGTGAAGGGTATAAGATCCCTTGCTAGAGCATGTATGAGATTTCCATGTAGCTAGCATTTCTCACAAGTCTTAGCAAATTTAATAGCATCCTTCTCCATGTCTGGCTAGTAGTAGCCAGCCCGTAATAGTTTCTGAGCTAAAGTAAGACCATTCGAATGAGATCCACAAATACCTTCATGATCTTCCGATAATGCACGTTTAGATTCTTTAGTTTCTAGACACCTAAGCAATGTATCATCCAAAACTCGTCTAAATAAATCATTAGCAATTATAACATACCATGAAGAATTTCAAGTTAGGTTTATTTTCTCTTCTAATACACTCTGAGATGATCAAACATCACTTGCCGACACTCATCCAGCAATTGGAGTTCTTGCAATCTAGATATTCTATGATCTTCATCAGCAACAAGACCTTGCAAAGAAACTCTTAGAGATAGTATTTCCAGTTCAATAGGTAATACTGCTTCGGACCCATACACCAAAGAAGCAGGTGTAGCCCCAGTAGGTGTTCCGATACTTGTTCAGTAAGCCCATAATGTAGGATTGAGCTACAGATGCCAATCCTTCCTAGATTTGTTCACTATTTTGTGCAAGATAGTCAATAGGTTTTTGTTAGATGCCTCGACTTGTCCATTACCTTGACGGTAATATATTGATGACCAGTGTTGTTTTATTTTGAATTTCTCACAGAGCTTATCTGGATCTTTATTCTTGAACTGTCCTCCATTATCAGTCACGATGGACAAAGGTATCCCATACCTGCAGATGATATAATTTAAGATGAACAAGACGACTTGTTTACTAGTTGCTTTGATGAGCAGAACCGCTTCCACCCACTTGGTGAAATACTCAATGGCAATTATGATGAATTTATATCCGTTAGATGAAGCAGGATATATCTGACTAATGAGATTAAAAGCCCATTGATGAAAACGCCAATGTGTAGTGAAGGGTATAAGATCCCTTGCTGGAGCGTGTATGGGAGTTCTATGTAGCTAGAATTTCTCACAAGTCTTAGCAAATTTAATAGCATCCTTCTCCATGTTTGGCCAGTAGTAGCCAGCCCATAATAGTTTCTGAGCTAAAGTAAGACAATTCAAATGAGATCCACAAATACCTTCATGAACTTTTGATAACGCACGTTTAGATTCTTCAGTTTCTAGACACCTAAACAATGTACCGTCCAAAACTCATCTAAATAAATCATTAGCAATTATAGCATACGGTGAATAATTTTGAGTTAGTTTTCTTTTCTCATTAAGGGTAATATTTTCAGAGATAATTTGGTATTGTAGATAAGAGTAGATGTAACTATATCGGGATGAGTCATGTCCAATAATAGAACAGACCATCTGGGACTCTGGGGAATCATAGGCAAGATAATGTAACTATTTCGCTAGGAATTCAAAGCAAAAATTTGATTCTTGTAGCTGTGGTATAGATGCCAAAGTGGTCATTTTATCTGCTACTCTATTTGTTGTTCTAGGGATCTACTGAAATGATACAAAGGTAAAGTATTTCGTGAGATCATCCACCATTCTCTTATAAGGCATCAGTTTCTCATCTCTTGTCTGATATAGGTCATTGATTTATTTGATGATGAGTTGAGAATCTCCATAGATGTGTAATTCAACAATCTTCCACTCGATGACCAGCTTGATCCCATTTACCAAAGCTTCATATTCTGCAATGTTGTTTGTGCAAGGGAAGAGAATCTTGTAAGCTTTTAGAATTGAATATTTTTTAGGAGTAATAAGAATTAGTCCGGCACCAGAACCATGTTGAGTGAAAGACCCATCAAAGAACATCTTCTATGATTATTCAGTAAGGTGCATGATTGATTCATCTGGGAATTCTATATGCAGAGGTTGATTGTCTTCAAGTGGAGCATTAATAAGTTGGTTTGCAATAACTTGTCCTTTAATGGCTTTACATTCCACATATTCAATATCAAATTCTTAAGAACCATGACCCATTTGGCCAGTCTTCCTGTAAGCATTGGTTTACTGAGAAGATATTTGAGCGGATCAATCTTGGTTACCAGCTTAATAGAGTGTGCTAACATATAGTGCCTTAATTTTTGTGATTCAAAGACCAATGCCAAGCATTCTTTCTCTATTATAGTGTAGTTCATTTCATATGACACCAATGTTCTATTGATGTAATAGATAGCTTGTTCCTTTTTATTGTCATCCTGTTGTGCTAGAAGTACCCCCATTGAAATATCTGTAGTTGATATGTATAGAATCAATGGATTACTTTGAATCGGTGGCATTAATATGGGTGGATTAGAAAGATATTCTTTGATTTGTTGTAAATGTTGTTCACAATCTTTATACCAATTGCATTGGACTCCTTTCCTTAATACCTTTGTGAAGGGTTGAGCTTTGTCTGCTAGCTGAGATATAAAATGCCTTATTGACTAAAGATGGCCCTGTAAACTTCTCATTTGACTGATATTCTTGGGCGGAGGCATTTCCATTATAGATTGGACCTTTTCAAGGTCAACCTCAATTCCTTTTTTTGAAATTATGTAAACAAGCAATTTTCTTGATGTTACTCCAAATGCACACTTTTTAGGATTTAATCGGAGCTTGAATCTTTCCATTCTATTGAGTATGAGGCCTAGTTCTTGAATATGCATAGATCTCTTCATAGTTTTTACCAAGGTGTCATCAACATAATCTTCCATGTTTTTATACATCATATCATGGAAGATAATGGTTACCACTCTTTGGTAAGTTGCTCCTACATTCTTTAGCCCAAATGCCATAACATTCCAACAGAAGGTTCCCCATGCACACGTGAAAGTTGTCTTTTTCTTGATCTTCAGGTGCTATCTTGATCTGATTGTAATCAGAGAATCCATCCATTAATGGATACATCTCATATCCAGTAGTCATATCTACTATCATGTCAATGTTGGGCAATGGAAAATCATCTTTTGGACATACTTTGTTGAGATCCCTAAAGTCTATGCAAACTAATAGATTTTTCTGCCTTTGATACATGTACTATGTTTGATATCCATTATGCGTAGTCTATAGCTTTGATAAATCCATATTTTAGCAATTTCTCTAGTTCAACTTTGACTAGCAGTGCCACATGAGGATGCATCTTATGGATTTTTTTCTTGACTGGTTTAACTCTTGGTGTAATAGAGAGATGATGCATGATGAGAATAGGATCTAGTCTTGGCATATCTAAGTATGTCCATGCAAAGTTGATCTTCTTCTCTAAAAAAAGGTTGCTGAAATCTTTTAACTCTTTTGCTAATAGTGATTGAGCTAAATGAATGATGTGTGGTGTCTCTTGACTCCCAATGTTCACTAGCTGAGTTGGCTCGATCAATATGGAAGATCTCTCCTGGAAGTGACTTGGTAGCATATCAAGTATCTCACCTTCAGGTTCCTCACAGAGGTTTTCACCTTTAGGTACGTCCTTTATTTTCTCTTTTTTTTAGATTCAGAGATTGCCACAATGTGGTTTTCACCATCAAGTTTTTTATTTTTTATTTTTCTTATTTTTGCAACTAAGATACTTGATATCTATTTCAATCTTGTTTTCACTATGTTCACTGGTGGAAGAGTTTATGGGTTCAACTGCATTGAGATAATAGGCTAACGTATAGTCATTGGTAAAAGTAGGTACATTCAAGGGTTGGTTATAAAGAGTACAATCAATCAGTTCAGGATGTATTAAGGGTAAGGTTGGAATAGGTGCAAGGGAGTTCATGGTACTATCATCATGGCTTCGGACCGACTAGTCGAGTTCTAGAAGACTACCTTGCGTATGTGTCTCGAGACCAGGAAGAGTTATGACATGATTATCGAAATTCACATTAGTATTTATTGGACCTAACCCAACCAACCTACTTCTAGCATTGTCACCTACTTCAGACTGGACTACATACCGTGGTGTGACAGTAATAGGGTCAGCAGATGGTATCTCAACATTCATGACAGAGTAGTCATAATGTATTGTTGAATAGTTTTTGTTATAAATAGAGCTCCTATCTGAGTTATTAGAGTCATAGGATGAAGTTTCTGACTCATCTTCATGTGGCTTAGTAAAAGTATATATAGTATCTGATGCTCTGCAAAAAAAGCAATTGTTAGACTAAAAACCTATGGTAGTATAACACACAAACAACAAGAAACAAGTGTTAAGGTTAGTGTTATTCAACCAAAGATCAACCTAAGCAGGCATATCAAAAGAGACACCAAGAACAAAGTAAAACATTTAACTACAAATGTAAATGCAAGAAGACATCTCCAAATGCCTTCTACCATATTCTTGGCTCCTTCTCCTTTGTTCCTCTCCTCTCCAATTTCCAAACTAGTGTAGCTCTCAGCAGCTTTTTGCACTATCGATGCTTATGAAGGTTTGAGATTGAAGTATTTGCTCTAAATGTGAATAAAAAGCTAATACTATGCTATTGATACTAAAATGATTTATTTTAACCAAAATGACAAGATATTAGTAGTTTATGCTAAATGCTCTCTAGAATTCATTATAACTTAAATGCCTACAAGTTTTTAGGATGCTTGAGGCTTGAGAATTTGAAAATGAGGAATGTGAGCTCTATTTATAGGGAAAATGGAGCAATGGATGGTTGAGATTGAGTAATCTCAACAAGGGTCAGGATTGAATGATATTCAATCCATGTGATGGCTTTCAACCCAATCCCAGGATGACAAGTGTCAATATGAGATAGGTTGAGAGGAGAGGGAATAAGAATTAAATGCTTGACATGACTTGGGAGTCAACTTGGGGGTTAAGGTCAAGGTTGGGTTGAATGAATAAATTTTTTATTCAAAGAATAAATCTTTTATCTAATGGATAAACTTTTGTGCAAAGGCAAAAGGGATAACCATGGTCAAAGCAATAAATGCTTTAGGAGACCCTTGAGTGCAAGTTGAATTAACCATAAATGGTTATGTAAGAACCATTAATGGTCATGTAAGAGCCATAAGTGGTTTGGAAGACTTTTGGAGGTTAAATTGTTGAACACACAAAGCATTAAATGTTTTTCAAAGACTTTGGAGTCTTTGAGAAGTGACTTAAAGTTTCTTAGGTATGTGACAATATTTAGGGGATGGATTAGGCTAATTAGGAAGGGGTTAGAAGAATCTAGAAGGGGGTTAGGATTGCAAGTGGATTTGGTGGGTTTGGGAAAATAGGATTTTAATTAAAATAAAATTAATTAATTTATTTCAATAAATGTGTGCAAGTTGCATTTGTAGGAAAATGCAAGTGGGGGGGGGGGGTTTAATGATTTAAATAAATGTTAATTTATTTAAAAGCAAAAAAGGGGATTTAATTAAATAAATAGATTTTATTCATTTAATTGATTGTGAATTTGGTATAGTGAATTAATTAAAATAAATTGAATAATTTATTTAATTAATAGGAGAATGTTTGAAGATGAATTAATTAAATATTAATTTAATTAACTGATGGCTAGTGGATTTTTAAGGAAATATTTATTTAACTAAACTGGACAAATTTATGTGACTACATTTGCCCCTCTTTGAAACGGTGCGGTTTATCCCATCGTTGCAAAGAAAAAAAATAGGTGTGAAGAAATGCCCCATAAAATGTTAATTTAATGGGTGGTATGCCCCCTCGAGAGATGGGCCAAAAATTTCAAAAAATCCGGCGATCTCTCGAAAAAGAATGAAAATTGGCAAGGTGATAGAAGAGAAGAAGTTGCAATACTAGTGAAAAATAGAAGAAATTGGAGATAAAATGGAGAAATGGGGGGCTTGGGAAGTTCACGTGGATTACGGTGGTGAGCAGGGGAAAAGTTATGGTGACGGCGAAGGGTTTAAATGGGGAGAAAGGGGTGAAAACAGGGTCATTTGTAACCATGACCATTGTGAATTTTGAGCTCTAACAGTGACCTTTTGAAGGAGCAAGCAGTAGTCAGGATGTCGGTACTAGTAGCAGAGCATTAATTTGAGTGAATCCAATGATTCCAGTGGCCAGATGACTACAAACCAGCGGTATGCAAATTTGAATTTTGTGAATTTTATGTATTTTTGACATGTTTTTTGCTGAGTCCAAGTTGAGTCAGGACAATAGCGTTGAAACTATGTTTTGGTGCTTTTGTCCAATTAACTAGCGTTTTTTTGTCGCAATGGTGCTATTGTGGTGTTGTTTGAGTGCTTTTGAAATAGATTAGCGCTATTGTATGCATGTTTAGGTGCTACTATTTGTTTAGCGCTATTGAGGGGTCAATTGAGCACTTTTGTTTTTAAGCAGCGCTATTGTATAGTTTTTGTAGTGCTTTTATAGTTTGAGCACTTTTGCATGGTTGATTAAGCACTTTTGTTAGGGGTTTAGTGCTATTGTTAGGGTATTAGCACTATTATGTGAAAGATAGCGCTTTTGTGATAAGATAATAGATGGCCCACATTGTGTGAACAAAAATCTCCCAATGCCAATGATCGATGGATGGTGATGTGAGGTGGGAGTTGTTTGGAACCATAGCAGCCCTAATGAGACTTAGGTCATTAGGATAAATGTCTATTGAAGTCTAGGTGTGCCATGATTGCTTACCTGTTGAGACCCGAAGATACTTGATCAAAGTATATGTTGATAGTCTAGGTTTAAAATTAAGAAAGTTTGAAACAAAACAACTGGTGATGGTGGTTGATGCATGTGTGCAAGAGGATCTATGCGTCTTATAGTTGCATGAGCGACATCCTGCTACATAGGGGCTACGAGATCGGCTGACAGAGGTTGAGATTGATTGCATTGCAATGACTGGGCTATATGATGTGATGCATATGCCCGTGATTCGGATGAATCACGTTTGATTACAGCCTTGGCAGAGTGCTGGCACAGTGAGACATGCATGTTTCACTTGGCACAGGGGGAGATGACTGTGACACTAGAGGATGTGTGGCGCATCCTGCATATTCTGATTTGGGGGGAGCTAGTTACATATGATAGATCATGGGGGACTCTAGCAGTGTAGAGATTCTTCGATGAGGACGTGTACATTGAGGATGGCTCAATAGCCTGGGAGGATATCGCTACTTTATACAAGCCTTTACCAGTAGTTTTGTCAGGGATTGTGGGAGGACTATTTTGCCTGGATAGGTGATCACATGGTCTGGCCGTTGGTTGGGGGCAGGTGACTGAGATGATTATGATAGAGGGGACCCAATTTGCTTGGGGACTGTGCGTGCTGGCGCACCTATATCAGGAGTTGCATGAG
This sequence comes from Cryptomeria japonica, assembly GCF_030272615.1. Taxonomy (NCBI): domain Eukaryota; kingdom Viridiplantae; phylum Streptophyta; class Pinopsida; order Cupressales; family Cupressaceae; genus Cryptomeria; species Cryptomeria japonica. Next base: position 29,252,193 of record NC_081413.1, read on the forward strand.
GTGGTATACCATGGGAGGGGCTCATTAGTAGTGGGAGTGACGCTGTTGCATATTTGGGTGTAAGAGCACTTACCGGTGACATGACCAGTGAGTTTGAGATTTTGGGCAGTCAACCAGCCCTATGTGTTTATGTATAGTGGTATGATGAGTCAGCCCCACCTAGGGAAGTTAGAATGGTGGCGGCAGGCATTAAATGATCTTGATGCAGTGATCTAGAGACCCTATCTGGAGTGAAAGCCCTGGGAGGATGACGCGGAGGCACTTCCATATGTATTCATGACCCAATTCCTCATTGGGAGGACCTCGTATCATGTAGAGAGATAGGTGTCAGGCAGAGTGATGAGACAGTTTGGACAGTAGCAAGGACTGCCTAGGGGATCAGGGGAGTATGCTAGAGTGGTCTGAGAGAGGTATGCTTGGGGGCCAGTACTTCCATATGATCAGGCACTAGCAAAGTTTTAGATGCTGTAGGCGAGACCATGGGATATACAATCGAGGGTGGTAGATGCAGGGGTATCGGATGAGTATATGCAGTATATGGCAGCTCATCTAATTCTTTGAATATCAGATTTGGTGGAACCGATTCCCAATTTTGAGGATGATAGGGGGCGGAGATGGAGGAGGAGAGGAGGGTGAGGACCTATGGTAGCTAGACGAGGGAGAGGAGATGGTTGAGATGGAGGAGGAGGGGATGGTGGAGGAGGTGGTGGATTTGGTGGTTTGGGCAGTCGGGTCCACTGGAGAGGGAGAGGCAGATTGCCACTGCGGATATCTCAGGGACCATTGATGTAGGGAGGATTTAGATTGGGTGGGAGAGGTATGGAGAGGGAGATACCGATGGATAGAGGGGAGAGAGCCACTAGAGAGGGTGATATAGGTGAGGCACCTATGGATAGAGGGGAGGGATCAGGTGGAGACATTCAGGAGTGGCTGATAGTAGACTTGCAGACAAATGTAGAGGATTTGGAGGCGAAGGTTGTAGCTAGAGATGTGCATCTATTTGCATGAGAGTTAGAGCTAACTGTAGTGCTACGGGAGAGATATCAGGCGGTGGACAGGTTGAGCCAGTTGCAGGCGAGAGTGAGAGTTTTGGAGGGAGCACAGGGACAGGGGCCATTTGTGGAGGCATTGGTGAGGGAGGTACGAAGAGCATGTGAGGAGGTGGCTTACTGGCGGGGCCTATATGAGCAGGTGGTACCATCTAGTCAGTGGGCATTGAGCTATTCGCAGATGTGGCAAGCCAGATCAGAGCGATCACAGAGGATGTAGAGTAGTGGGGGTGTGATGGGTCCTCTATGGAGGGATAGATCAGGGGATGCAGGAGCTAGTGGGGGTTTGATGGGTCCTCCATGGAGAGATAGATCAGGTTGTGCAGGGACCAGTGGGGGAGTAGGTGGTGATAGTGGTGCAACATCTGGTCAGAGTGGCATCTGAGAGAGCATTTTGTATACTTTGATATTGTTATTTTTGGACTGTCCCTTGGATGGCTCTTGGTAGCCGATGTTTTGGACTTCATTGTACTCTAATACATGAGATTATATATATATGAAGAGATCCCATTTTTGGTTATGATATGCATTTTTGATATGTATGGATGTTTATGCAGGATGATGGTTTTATGAGTTATGCTTAGATGGATACTTGTATATGTATGCATTTATGAGATGATTCCTATATGCTTTTTATATGCATGCTTTATGATTATTATGATGTTGGATACTAACATGTGAGTGCAGGTTTATATATGCATGATTTGTTTGATGTATTGCTTTTATGTATGTAATGCCATGATGATGATGTATGAATTTGATGATATAATGATTTATAATTGGGATAGATAGTATCTTGTACTATGTATTAATACAAGGATGATATAACGATATGCAATGAGGTGAATGCAATGCTTTTGAATGATTGATTTTATGGATATGTATCGAGATGGTTTTAAAATGGATGTAATAGGGATAAAAAAATGTAAAGTACAAATGTTTAAATGATGATTTCTAAATGAATGTATGTGTTATAATGTATGAACCAATGTTTAAAACAAATGGTTTTGATGATTCTAAATGCCTAAATATGATGAAGTAAAATGATAATGTGATGATAATGCAACTCATGAATAACTGCATCTTAATACAATTAAAAAGGGATGATGAATACAATCTAAATGAATCCTAAGTGAAAATAAAATAAGTATAATAATACACTAAAATGGATGAATGAATGCACGTTAAGTAATGGATAGATAAATGAATGTATAGTAATGGTTAATCATGGTAGTAAATAAGGACAATTTAAAATGAATTTAAAATGTCATGAGTGTAAGAATGAAATGATAAAATGATACTAATGCAAGTAAATGCAACTAAATGAGTTTAAATGCACACTAAGGAATCGGTTAAAGATTAATGCAATAATGATAGGATGCAAGTAAATGCAACTAAATGAGTTTAAATGCACACTAAGGAATCAGTTAAAGATTAATACAATAATGATAGGATGCAAGTAAATGCAACTAAATGATATGAAATGCACACTAATGAATGGCTAAAGATTAATGTAATAATGATAGGATGATATTAATGCAAGTAAATGCAATCAAATGATATGAAATGCACACTAATGAATGGCTAAAGTTTTAATGCAACTAAAATATAATGAAATGATGATGTGATTATGATAAAGGAATGCAAGGTTGTCTGAACTTTGCATAATGCACGGATGATGTATCAGAGGACTCTGTCGTGATTGTTTATCCAAGACCAGCCCAATTTTCACATAACAACTTATATTAACTTTGTTCACATTTGCATAAAAAGTCATGTATATGAATGAGTAAATGGATGGGCGATATGCAACGGAATGCAATATATTAACAGATGAGATGAAATGATGATCCATAGTGCTCTATTTTCATCATTAAGCTTTAAAATGTTGGAAGAGAATACAAGCATCTTGACATAATGATTCAAGATGACATCAGTATTCCTTACATGGATTTGATATAGCAAGTTAGTACAAACAACTTGATATAATGGGTCAAGTTAACTAGAGTATTGCTTGCAGAACAAACAAGGATCATCTCCTTTCATGCATGACTTGGATCGTCCTCCTTGATCTTAGGCTGATCATATCCTGAGAGAAGTTCGTACCGTAATAAGAGATAAAACCTTTATCTAGTTGGATGAGGTAGGAGGAACGAAAGAAAGAGAATTGTACCTGTAAGCCAACAACATATATAAAGAATATAGATCCTTGATAATGCTTCATGTTCATATGGTCGAGGTATACGCTGTAGTCAGCAAGCCATAGTGATCTATGACTGCATTTCGTATAAGATCATGTAACTCAATGAACTTCCCACATAGACACCATTAGTACATGCCCCAGAATTTCATCGAAATAAATCGTAGAAGACATACAAACAATGTTGTAAGAACCAGATATAAATAACCCACAAATCAACAAAGTATTTGATAGCTTAAACAAAATTTTCTTGTCAAAGAAAAATGTCATCTTGTCTTTGTGTTGGTAAGGAAGGATGCATCCTTGTTGAAGACAGTTTGAGTGTTTGATGTTGATTGTTTGGTTGATTGATGAGTGGTCATTTTGTGGAGTATATCACAGTGTTTGCATGGTATTTGCTCAGATGAGTATGTACAATATGCTACCATGTTTTTGTTTAGTTTTTGATGTTTTTCCGTTGTTTTTGGATTTTGTGATTTTGAATGTTTTTGGTATTTTGATGATTGTTTTGAATGTTTTTGGTATTTTGATGATTGTTTTGAATGTTTTTGGATTTTGTGAGATGGTTTTGAATGATGAACCCAATGAATCACAAGTAATGTAAAATCCACTTCCATCAAAATAGGTTAAGGGCATTGCCCCCAGTTTTTAGACATGACTATGAAAAAGCGGGATGCAAGATGCATGAAGTACTATCTCTTTATTGTAGATCAAATAACAAGCCATGGTTTGGACGGATGGATGTGTGTATGTAATGAATGTGATTGCAACAAGCCTGAAAGATAATGGAGCCATAGCCCTTACAAGTGGCACCTGTTTGCCAAGTTTTCACCATTGCACTTACCTAAGGTGCCACCGGAGTGGTTGTTCACCGTTTGAATGTATGATTTTTCTTTACTATTTTGATGTTTTTGTATTTCTTCAAGACATTTTTCTAAATGTTTTTGGTATTATTTTGGTATGTATGGGAGCCTGATGCTCTGTACAGCTCATGTACGAAATCTTTTGAGGTGCATGCTATTGATCGAATCTGCTAGCGGTTCTCCTTCTGAAGTAGCAAACAGATATGCCCCGAACCCAAATACAATAGTGATAACATAAGGACCCAACTAGTTTGATTCAAACTTTCCTTGATGTTCTTGGTTGGGTTGGTTATGAGGATTTTCTCAAAGAACAAGATCTCCTACCTCGAATGTACAAGGTCTAACTCGGTGATTGTAACTTCTGCTCATGCGCAGCTGATAGGCTTTGAGATGGTTGTATGCAGCTTGTCTCTTCTCATCAAGCAGCTATAAGTCCTGAAGATGTGATACCCTGTAGGCTTCATCATCAATAATATTATGCAAGAAAACTCGTAGAGATGGTATCTCGACCTCAATAGGAAGTATAGCTTACGCACCATAGACCAGTGAATAAGGAGTTGCGCCTGTAGGGGTTCGAATGCTAGTTCGATATGCCCATAGTGCTGGATTCAATTGAACATGCCAATCATGGCCGACATCATTGACTGTCTTCTTGAGGATTCTTAATATGTTCTTGTTTGATGCTTCAGCCTAACCACTACCTTGTGGGTAATAGGGGGTGGAAAAGCGGTGTTGGATGTGAAACTTCTCACAGAGCTCATGAACATCTTGATCTGTGATGATGGATATGGGTACACCATACTGGCAGATTATGTAATTAAGGATAAATGAGGCGATCTGCTTGTCGGTGACTTGGGTAAGTGGAACTTCTTCGATCCACTTTGTGAAGTATTCGGTGGCGGTAATAATGAATTTGTGGCCGTTGGATGAAGATGGATGGATTTTACCCACAAGGTCAAGTCCCCATTGACAAAAGGGCCATGGTGTTGTGATTGGTTGCAATTCCTATGTTGGTGCATGTATTAGGTCGCCATGAACTTGACATTTCTTGCATTTTCTGACAAAGTAATAAGAGTCTTTTTCCATGGATGGCCAATAGTATCCAGCTCATATGATCTTTTTGGCTAGTGACGGGCCACTTGAGTGAGTCCCACAAATTCCTTCATGTACTTCTTCCAAGGCCTTTGTTATCTCATCTTGTTCTAGACATCGAAGGAGAGTACCATCAAGACTACGGTGGTATAGGGTTTCAGTAATAATGGTGTATCGAGCAGTTTGATGAATGAAGGTTTTACACTGGTTATTTGATTGGTTAGGAGGAAGTGTGTGATCATGGAGATAGGTGTAGAACTCACCGTACCATGGGGATTCAGAACCGACAAGGTGACATATCATCTTAGATTCAGGGATATCATAAGTGGGAATCCAAAGCTGTTCGACCAAGAACTCATAGCGTGTTGAATTTTTTGAAAGATCTAGGAGAGATGCAATAGTAGCCATAGCATCAGCGGCTCGATTCTGATCTCTTGGTATCTGCTCAAAGGTGATAGTAGTAAATGATGCCTTTAGAGTGTCCACCATTTGTTTGTATGGCATAAGTTTATCATCTTTAGTTTGATATTCATCAGTTGCTTGTCGAATGACCAATTGGGAGTCGCCATATACTTGTAGTTCTTGTAACTTCCATTGTATGGCTAGACTGAGTCTTGTGATTAAAGCCTCATATTCAACTATGTTGTTCATGCATGGAAATGTAAGCCTGTAAGACTTCAGGATGCTATCACCTTGAGGTGTGATAAACAGAATGCCTACTCCCGAGCCATACATAGTGTATGAACCATCAAAGTATAGCTTCCATGGTTGTACTTCTATGATCATGAATATCTCTTCATCTGGAAAATTGGATATGAGGGGATGATCGCCTATGAGGGGTGCATCGTCCAACTGATCTGTAATAAATTGTCCTTTGATAGCCTTACAGTCCACATACTCGATGTCAAATTCACTGAGAATCATGACCCATTTGGCCAAGCGGCCTGTCAATGCTGCTTTGCTGAGTAAGTACTTGAGTGGATCAATCTTTGCAATGAGCTGTACTTTATGTGTCAATAGATAGTGCCTTAGTTTAGTGGCTGCCAAAATTACTGCTAGGCAAGCTCGCTCAATAGGGGTGTAATTGAGTTCATAGCCAACTAGTGTGCGAGAAATGTAGTAAACTACACACTCTTTCCCTTCTACATTATGTTGTGCTAGTAGTACACCCAATGTTGTACTTGTTGCTGATATATAGAGTAATAGAGGCCTACTTGGATCTGGTGGGATCAACAATGGTGTATTCATGAGATAGTCTTTGAGCATCTGGAATGCTTGCTGGCATCTGGCATCCCACTGAAAGCAGATGTTCTTGTGTAGCAGGTGTGTAAATGGGTGACACTTATCTGCCAGTTGTGTGATGAATCTATGGATAGATTGGAGTTGTCCTTGTAATGTCCTTAGCTGACTGATGTTCTTTGGGGGTGGCATTTCCATGATTGCCTTGACCTTTGCTGGGTCGACCTCAATGCCTTTGCTTGAGACAATGTATCCTAGAAGTTTCCTAGAGGTTACTCCAAAGACACATTTCTTTGGGTTGAGTCGAACATGATATTGTTCTAACCTATCAAAGATTTTCTCTAATACGTCCAAATGACTTTCCCTTGTGAGTGATTTTGCTAGTAAATCATCAACATAATCTTCCATTATGGTATGCATCATATCATGAAAGATAGTTGTCATTGCTCATTGATAGGTCGCTCCTACATTCTTTAGACCAAAAGGCATGACATTCCAGCAGTATGTGCCCCATGGACATGTAAAGGCTATCTTGTGTTGATCCTCTCGTGCGATTTTTATCTAATTGTATCCTAAAAAATCATCCATGAGTGAAAGCATGGCATGTCCTACTGTTAGGTCTACTATGATGTCGATATTTGGTAGGGGGAAGTCATTCTTAGGACATGCTTTGTTCAGATCTTTGAAGTCAATACAGATATGGATGCCCCCATTTGGTTTGCCGATAGGCACAATATTGGATATCCAATCTGCATAATCAATGGGTCTAATGAAGTTGACATCCAGGAGTTTCTTAAGTTCTTCTTTGACTAAGATGACAATCTGAGGGTGCATCTTGTGAAGCTTCTGCTACTGTGAGGTGATGCATGACTAAATCTGGATCAAGACCAGGCATGTCTGCATATGACCATGCAAAGTTAATCTGGTGCTTCTGGAAGAACTCAACAAACTTTGGTTGTTCCTTTAGAGTTAAAAGAGATGCCAGATGTATGTGGTGAGGAGTTTCAGGAGTCCCTACGTTGTATTCTTTTGTTTCCTTGATCAGAATCATTCATCTTTCCTGTTGTGTACTAGAGGGAAGGATGTCAAACCTTTCATCCTTGGGTGCCTCAGAGAGGTTTTCACCGTTGGATACGCTCTTTCTTTTTACTTTTGTGGGATCAAACAGTGCCATAGTGTGGTTTTCACTGGAAGATCCATGTTTTACTGTTATATTTTTGTAGCTGAAAGGTTTGGCATCCGCCCCAAAGTATGTTGCGCTATTAATTTCTATGGCAAATCCAGCTTTATGATCCCTGCTTGGTATGTTATCCCGCAATTCCAAGAAGTCAATGATTGCCTCATCATTTTGGAAAAGGTCAAGACATGGGGGATTAGGTTGGTTCCATTCAATGAGTTCAAGATGGATAATGGGCATTACCTCATCGATTAGGTTAAGTTCATTAGATGTGTCAGTGAGGGTTAAGACATTATGGTGAAGGTCATTGATAGTACTCTCCCTATCAAAATCAGGCATAGGATGTGACATAGGGTCTGTGGAAGAAGTTCCAGTTCAGGAACCCAAGAGGTCTTTATCTATGCTTCTCCGTAAATAAGGATGTCTTTGCGGGGTGGAGGGGGTGATGCGTCTTCCTCATCTGAAGTATTCAGATGTACTGAATCAAACTCCCATTCATGTGAGTTAGTTTTTGAGTCAGTTTCTAGGATCCGATTGCTATACCATACTGGGATACCTCTTGAGTTAAACACTACAGGGGTGATCGGTGCTGCAGGAAGAATTATGGTGATCAATGAATCTGATATAGGGAGTGTTGGTAGTGTTGGAGCTGCTGCTTCTACTGGAACTACCAGTGTTGTAGATACCATTGGGAATTCAGATATAGTTGTTGCTGCTAATGGTGCCCTTGATGTTATCACTGCTGTTGACAGTGTTGCTGGGTCGACTGATGGGACGACTGGCATTGCAGATGGTTTTGCTGGGATTGTTAGCTTCAATGGGACTGTTGTTATGTTATGGGGTGCTTCTTTTATAATCAAAGGTGGCCTTTTTGTAGTAGGTTGATATAGTGGTTTGCTAGGTTTCCCTTTGAATCTGAGCTTAGGAAAGATCTCCTTTTGAAAGCCTAAGCCGGTGTTATCTTTAGGCTTTAGTTCTATCGATAGTGGCTTATGTCACCCTTTCTTACAATACCCTAAAGCACTTTGACCATCATATCCCATTCTTTGCATAATGAGAAGACCTTTGCCATATTGATCTGTGGGAAGCTTAGCTCGTGGAATGTCGGTGGTGATAGGATCCTTATAGATCCATTCTACTATGTCTTCATCGTTGGTTTCCTCTTCTTGACTCTTTTCAAGGATGAAAGGCATTAATGTACAAGCTGGTGAGACTAGTGACATCTGAAGCACTTGTTGAGGTTTGCCATGTGTCTTAGGAGAAGTGGGAATTTGTCCAACACAGAAGAGTTGGCTTAAATTGTATTCTCTAGAACCGTCCTCTGCAATTTTCATCTTGAGCTTCTCTTGCTTGGGTATAAGAGTGTTTGAACTAGAAAGAGAGGCAGGACTTATGTATGATGTGGAGGAGATGGCTTCTCTATTGTTGGGAACAGTTATCTCTGGTTGATGATTTATGTTATGACAATATGCAAAGGGGTTTGCATCACCTAGGATTGTGATTTCTGCCCCATTATGTGGGAACTTGATACACTGATGGTAAGTGGATGGAACAGCTTGCATGGCGTGTATCCAAGGTCTTCCCAACAACAAATTGTATGGCAAAGGAAGGTCCAAAACCTGACAGATGATACACTTCACCATAGGGCCCACTCGGATTGGTAGTACAACAACTCCTTTGGATGAACGATGTGCATCATCATAAGCTTTGATTGTGATCTGCTTGCGGGGATCCACTGATTCAATTGCATATCCCAATGTAGTGATTAATTGGAGTGTACAAATATTCAAGCCTACTCCATTATCGATCAAGACTCACTTGATCCTATGCTAGTTGATAAATCCTTCAATGTGGAGTGAGGCATTATGTGGTTACTGGAAGGAAGAGTTGTCACTTTCAAAGAAAGTGAGACAAGGTGATGACCTTAGATTTTCAACCATGGCTTGAAATTGATCTGTGTTCAAATTTGCAGGGAATGACGCCTCTTGTAGAGCTTGATCCAAGATTGTTTTATGAGATGGAGATAGGCACAATAGCTCTAAGATAGATATTAGTGCAGGCATTTTGTCTAACTGGTCCATAAGGTTATACTGCTTTGGGATAGATGTGGTGCCTTGTGGAGCTACTTCTATGGTAATCTTACTATGACCTGTAACAACATTGCAAGTGGAGCTAAGATTTTTGATGGTAATAGTTGCAATTTGTTCACTGGCATCATATAGGTGATTCACAGTATAATTATATGTTGCTTGCATATAATCATTTTTGTCTATGTTTCTCCCTAAAGTGGAAGGACCTCTTTGATCTTATGATGGAAGTTGATTCTTGAACATTAGGTGATCATTGTTTGTTGTCTTTGGGTCATGTCCTTCAATTTTGATTTCCCCTCGGTCAATAAGATCATGAATAAGATCTTTCAATCTATGACAATTGCTTGTCTTATGTCCTTTTCCTTGATGGAAATCACAGTTTTCAGTATCTCTCCACCATGCAGGTTTGACTTGAGGTTCATAATTTGATGTTTTGGGTAAGGTGACCAGATTTTGAGAAACCAACTGACGTAACACAGTTTCAATGGGTTCCCCTAAGGGAGTGTATGTTCATTTTTGTTTTTGTTGACGTGGTCTAGGTTCATCTTGAGATGTGATGCATCCTTGATTTGGAGGAGCGACTATGTTAGTCTTGGGTGGAGGATTTTGTCCTACAAATCTAACTACAGGTTGGGCACTTTTGATAGTTCTTGCATCCACAACCCCGTTATTGACGATATTTTTGTTTTTGTTCTAGAAGTTTGGTTTGTCACTATTGAAGCATGGACAAGGGGCATCCTTTGGCTCATTGTAGATTTTGATTAGCCCTTTTTTAATGAGAACCCGTTCAAACTTTAGACCTTTTGTGATCATGTCATTGAAGGAATCTATATCTTTGAGATCCAGGTGAAATTCCATTTCGTCATTTAAGTTGGAAATAAAAATTTCCACTAATTCTCATTCAGGTAATTGAAGTGAGCGTCTGCTAGACATTTGACACCATCGTTGCAGAAAGACTGAGAATAGTTCACCTGGTTTTTGTTTTGTGTTACACAGATCACCCATTGTGATATCCCGTTCAATATTGTGTGAGTAATGTGATAGGAATTTCTGGATTAGTTCTTCAAAGGTCCTAATCCCACTTGGTAATCGGGAAAACAATGATGTAGTTGTTCCTCCCAAACTCTGGGGAAAGAGTCACATTAGGTATGTATCCTCGTATGCCACTTCTACGCATGTTGAATGGAACTCTCTAACATGATCGTGAGGATCTCCTTTTCCTCGGTACTTTTTGAACTTGGGTGTTTCAAACCCTCATGGAAAAGGTGGCATATAAAGATTCCTATCAAAGGGATAGGGACAAATGTCATTAAGTGAAAAATGATTTGTTTTCACGCTACTATGAAGCTATTGGGTGAGATTTTCCACTTGTTGTCTTAACATCTCTGTTTCATTTGGAGGTGGAGGAGGGGGTGGATTACCTCGATGAAAGTTGTGTCTGATGGGATCTCTTCCCCTTTCTTCCTCATTGCGACTTTGTTGTTCTGATGCTTGTCTTAGTTGTGCAAGATCAAAGTCAGAGGGGAGTTTGGCTCCTTCTTGAGCAAGTCTTAAAAAGTGAGTGTCTGCATTGCTCCTGAGTATTTCATCAAAAAGTCTATTAAAGAGAGGGTTGTGTTGTGCCCTTTCTATTGTTGCCAGGGTAGGAGTACTTGGGTTTTCATCATTTGCATTTCCTCTAAGGGCTTCTTGGAATTCATTGATATTTTCCTCTTCTTCTTCTTCCTCAATTTCTTGTTGTCTAGTTCTAGATCTAGTTTGAGCCATTTTGTTTATAAGTTTTTGTTGAAGTTGGGTGAAAATGATGATGAGTTGTTGATGAAATATGAGATTTATGGTTGGTGTGGTGTTTTGCATATGGATCTCTAGCACTTAAAGGCAAATGTTACCAAAGTTCTTTCTTGAATTGCTTGTTTTTTTTGACAAAGTTTGATGTGATAAGGTTTAGAGAAATCTGAGATGTGTTATAGACTTAACTACCTAGTAATGAGAGGATTCACTCATAGACTAGTTTTAACCTGCACAGAGATGTCTCTTAGGATGAGCTTATCCTAGATGTAGAGATACTCTAAAAAGTGATGTTTTGTGTTTGATTCAAGCAATATCTAAAGAGAAATTAGGATAAGAACCTCTTAATGTTTTGAGAGTTGAAATGAAGTGATGATGTGAAGGTGAAAAATGGATGAAATGTTTAACTTCAATAAAAGCTTTGTGTCACATATGGGACAAATCCTACCTCTTCTCTTTCGGGAGTTGGTGGCATTTCTCGATCTACGTTGTATGTGATATAAATTTCTAGAAAGAAGTCGGGGTTGATCTTGCCTCCTTGGTTTTTGTGATAACTCAAAGCTCTATATTAGATAAAAGCTCTCCGGTTTAATGTCTCTTGATCAAATTCGTTTGATTTTCCTTGAAGGTAAAGATGCATGTGCTGCAAGAAGGTTCTATTAGAGACAAAGATTTGTCTATTAAGATAGAAGAATTTCCTCCTTTTGATCAAAGCCTTTGAGCTTAATGGTCTTCTTTTCAAGTTGATGTTTTGATGAAGATTCTTCTTTCTCAAGATGTGAAGAATGGTCATATAGTTTGATACTTTTTCTCTTTGATTTGGATCCTCTTGTGATGTTCTGAAAATGTTTTGTGTTGCATGAATACTTATTTCTGGAACTGATTTTTTATTTTTCTTTGGCAAGAAAAAAAAAGCAAGCACACAAACACAAGAATGTTGCCTCAAAAGGCACAAATGAGTATGGGTCTAGGTCAACCCAATCCTTGGACTTTTTATGACCTTTTCCTTTAGATGTATTTTAAAGTGTATTTCCAAAGCCAGAAGTCGGCTCAATTTGCACTTCTAAAACGAAAACACTTCAAACACTTTTTATCCCTAAGGTCAAATGGTCAGTTGCGATAAATTCAGCTCACATCTTGATATTTCTTCGACTTTGGTACTACATACCTTATGAATCCTGCCATGGTAGGTAAGGATGTGATATACTAAGTCTTGCATGAGCATAACAAATAGATGATCCCTATGATGGGGGAGACCACTTTCATCAAGCCACAAGTGACTTTTCAAAAAGCTATGTTTCTACTCAAGGAAATATGTATGGTGAGTATCTTGGGAGCAAAACCATCTATGCTCTTGCACTGAATTATATCACAAATATCTTCAATCAATAGAACGGGTGGGCTTCTACTTAAAGGTGTTTAGTAATTTTTGATGTTTTTGGACATAAGTTCATTCTGCAGTAACTCACTTAAGAGCCTTGTAACTTGTGGTGGGGCCCATTTGTCCTTTCGGCAAGTTACACTGTAGGAACAACTATACCCAAGGCTACAGCTTTCGCTCTCACCTAATTTTTATAGCGGCTTGAAGGATTTACCGCGCGAGGTCATTCCCAAGAGTGATGTGTCTCTTAGCAGGCCTCTCTTAAAAAGATAAAAATTTGAGTGTTACTAACACTTTTCTCTTGCACCTAGGACCACGAAAGCCAAGGGAGAGGATAGTGTGTGTTAGAAGTAGGACCAGTTGACCAACTTTTTTGCACAAGCATGCCAAACACAAAATTCACTTGTTCTTTTTAACTTGTCATTGTAATGATTTTCTATCTAATTGGAGATGTTTTTCCAACGACCATGATGTTGTTTTTAACTTCAAAGGAAAAGGTTTGAGTAAACTAGAATTTTGAAAAATCCTGGTCAACTTAATTTGAAGCACGTATGCATGAAGGAAAATTGCTTTGCAAAAAAATTGAAACAAGTTGATCGTGAATTTTATTTGCACCAAAAATTGAAGTGTGGATTGTAAATTTTTGCTTAAGTTTGATGCTAGAAATAAATTTGTCTTGTTGATTTTAAACACCAAATGAAAAATTGAGCCTAAACTTGCTATAAAAAAAGTTTGTTTTGTTCAGTTTTAAAACACTAAAAACAAATGATCCTAACTTGCAAGGAAATGAAAGTTGTTTTGTTCAATTTTTAGAGCACCAAAAACAATTTTTGTCCTAATTTGCAAGAAAGTAAAATTTGTTTTGTTCAATTTTAAAACACCAAAAATAAGCTTTTGATTTTTAAAGAAGTTGGCTTTAGACCTACATAAGAAACAAACAGTTAGTAAAACCGAACCTATGGTGGGCTTCTACAAGCCTAAGAAATTTCACTTTTTGGCTTACAGGGTCTTTTTTACAACATTCTATTACAATAGCACTACTCTGTGTTTAACAGAAGAGCTATTTAACACAAACGTGCTAATAAAAAGATAGCAGCACTAAAAGAAAAACTTAACAACAAAATGCAAAAGCACCAGAACAATTTCAAAAGCACTAAAACAAGTTCAAAAGTGCTAAAACAAGTTCAAAAGCGCTAAAACAAGGTCAATAGCGCCAAACTTGGTACAATAGCGCTATTGTAAGAACAATAGCGCTATTGTAAGAACAATAGCGCTATTGTAAGAACAATAGCGCTATTGTAAGAACAATAGCGCTATTGTAAGAACAATAGCGCTAGAATAACAAGTTGCAATAGCACTACAACGTGATCAAAAGTGCTAAAGCACAACTTATGTGTCAAGTTCAACATTCAAACATGTTAGTTGTCAAAAAAAATTTTTTTTTTAGGTGTTTGGATTCACGTCGGGTTCACCAGATGATGCTCTGCAAAAAGGGCAAGTGTTAGACTAAAAACCTGTGGTAGTATAACACACAAACAACAAGAAACAAGTGTTAAGGTTGGTGTTATTCAACCAAAGATCAACCTAAGATGGCATATCAAAAGAGACACCAAGAACAAAGTAAAACATTTAACTACGAATGTAAATGCAAGAAGACATCTCCAAATGCCTTCTACCATATTCTTGGCTCCTTCTCCTTTGTTCCTCTCCTCTCCAAGTTCCAAACTAGTGTAGCTCTCAGCAGCTTTTTGCACTATGGATACTTATGGAGGTTTGAGATTGAAGTATTTGCTCTAAATGTGAATAAAAAGCTAATCCTATGCTATTGATACTAAAATCATTTATTTTAATCAAAATGACAAGATATTAGTGGTTTATGCTAAATTCTCTCTAGAATTCACTATAACTTAAATGCATACAAGTTTTCAGGATGCTTGAGGCTTGAGGATTTGAAAATGAGGAATGTGAGCTCTATTTATAGGAAAAATGGAGCAATGGATGGTTGAGATTGAGTAATCTCAACAAGGGTCAGGATTGAATGATATTCAATCCATGTGATGGCTTTCAACCCAATCCCAAGATGACAAGTGTCAATATGAGATAGGTTGAGAGGAGAGGGAATAAGCATTAAATTCTTGACATGACTTGGGAGTCAACTTGGGGGTTAAGGTCAAGGTTGGGTTGAGTGAATAAATTCTTTATTCAAAGAATAAAGCTTTTATCCAATGGATAAACTTTTGTGCAAAGGCAAAAGGGATAACCATGGTCAAAGCAATAAATGCTTGAGGAGACCCATGAGTGCAAGTTGAATTAACCATAAATGGTTATGTAAGAGCCATTAATGGTCATGTAAGAGCCATAAGTGGTTTGGAAGACTTTTGGAGGTTAAATTGTTGAACACACAAAGCATTAAATGCTTTCCAAAGACTTTGGAGTCTTTGAGAAGTGACTTAAAGTTGCTTAGGTATGTGACAATATTTAGGGGATGGATTAGGCTAATTAGGAAGGGGTTAGAAGAATCTAGAAGGGGGTTAGGATTGCAAATGGATTTGGTGGGTGAGGGAAAATAGGATTTTAATTAAAATAAAATTAATTTATTTCAATAAATGTGTGCAAATTGCATTTGTAGGAAAATGCAAGTGGGGGGGGGGGGGATTTTAATGATTTAAATAAATGTTAATTTATTTCAAAGCAGAAAAGGGGATTTAATTAGATAAATAGATTTAATTGATTTAATTGATTGTGAATTTGGTATAGTGGATTAATTAAAATAAATTGAATAATTTATTTAATTAATAGGAGAATGTTTGAAGATGAATTAATTAAATATTAATTTAATTAATTGATGGCTAGTGGATTTTTAATCAAATAAATAGCAAATATTCATTTAATTAAACTGGACAGATTTATGTGACTACAATATCAATACCCACATCTTTGATGCTGCAAGTTCCTTCATGATTTGGTTAATTGATTACTTGTATTTGACACACTTGTGGACATAACCTTGATGGTTCTGTTAATCCCTGTTGTCTGTTCCATTCAGCTTCCTCTAGACTGATGACCGGTTTTGTTTCTGTAGCTTCTAATTATTCTTTTGTAGTTCCATACCTGATTTGTCCTATCTCATTAGAGGGAGAGTTAGTAGGTGAGGAAATTGCTTGTGTCTATTCTTCCTTCAGCTGTTGTTCATAGTCTTCTTGTCTTTTTAGTCTAATTTCTTCCATTTCCTTTTGCATTTTTAGGCATATCAGCTCTTGTGCGTTATCTGTGATATCAGTGGATTCTTCAAGGGTTTCTGTAGTAGATGTATCTGAGAGATGGTCAGGACCCCATTCATACTCATTTGAATCCATTTCTGAATCATCTACTTGTTGTCTGCTAGTATATGTGACCAGAATGTTCAGCAGTGCAAACAATTCTCTGATTTTGTATACTTTGTCTCTCATATCCTCTGGCACTTCTGCTTCATGTGGTACTATAACTGATATAATTGGAACTTGATTACCATCTATTTCCTCTCTCTGGGTGGGAAATTATTTTTGTTTATCATCACACTCTTCCTGAGTTTGTTGAGTATTAATTTCTTGTGTTGTCAAAGGTAGTACCTTTTTCTTCCACTTAAGTTGATGATATGATGTGTGCTTCTGATCTAATGTCTTTCTTGGATCATATCCCAGTCCAGCTTTATCATTGGCAGACTTGGTTTGTAATTGAATAGGTTCAATAATACCTTCAAGACATTTGCCTAGAGGACCGGTACCTGAATATCCCATGCATTGAAGCATCTTATAGCATGGACCATATTGTGTCGGGGAAATCTCACAATGTCATATTTCTTTGTTTGCACTATCTTCTTTGAAAACCGATTTGAGAATATCATCCTCTTCTATTTCACCTGCAAGAGAAGTAGAGGACTATATAAAGAGAAAATCATAAATGACTTTTGGAGTTGAAGTTTGTGGCTTCATAACCTCTGATGGTTTTCCCAATTGTCTTGGTGATGGAGGAAGATACATTAGTGAAAGTATAGGCTCTATTTTGAAGCCATCTATGCCATTGTTTGTGATTTTTGATTTATTTTCTAAATCTTTCAGCAAAGATTCTGAACTTTCAGCTATAGAGGCTGCTCTATTATGAGGAACAAAACCATCAGCTCTCTGCATTAATGCATTGTAGGTATATCTTGTATCAGTAGGAATAATGACTTCAACTCCATTATAAGGGAATTTCAAGCATTGATGATACGTCGATGGTACTGCTTTCATTTCATGAATCCATGGCCTACCTAGTAAGATGTTGTATGAAAGATGAAGATCCAAGACTTGAAAAATGACATCTCTTTCTACAGGTCCTACTCTGATCGGTAATCATACAAGACCCTTAGAGG
The DNA here is from genome assembly GCF_030272615.1 of Cryptomeria japonica. Classification (NCBI taxonomy): domain Eukaryota; kingdom Viridiplantae; phylum Streptophyta; class Pinopsida; order Cupressales; family Cupressaceae; genus Cryptomeria; species Cryptomeria japonica. The sequence goes on from NC_081413.1 coordinate 29,269,462, forward strand.
TTCTTTCTTGTTCATCATAAGCCTTGATTGTTATTTTTTTGTTTGATCAATAAAATTTGTGGAAAATCCTAGTTGTGTCAGTAGATTGTAGGTACAAATATTCAACCCAGCACCTCCATCTACCAAAACATGTTTAACTCGGTGTTTATGGATCATGGCTGGTTATGTGGGTGACTCAGTGAGTTATCATCTTCTACAGAGAAAGTGAGGTAATGAGGTGAAGTTAGGTGACCCACCATAGATTGAAACCAATCTATGTCTAAATCTTTAGGGATTTTGGTGGTAAGTAAAGCCTTGTCCACGACCTCTTTATGAGCAAAAGAGATCTTAAGCAGTTCCAAAATGGAGACTTGAGCATTGGTTCTCTTCAATTGTTCAACAATACTATAACCAGGAGAAGATGATAAAGCCAGTTGTTTTGATTTGGTCGTGATTGTGTTTTTTTGTCTATTTGGCAGTTTTGATGTTGTTTGATCAAAAGTTGAGGAACTAGCTCTTGGGAGAGTAATATTCCTTTGAGCGCAAGTCAGCATTAGCAGTTTGTGTTTGACTTTGGTGATCCTGTATTATGATCACATTGCAATATTCAGGTTGAGAAGATTCAATCATGTTGATCACATTATCGTTGTTAGTGTAGGTATAATTGACTCTAGCTCCGCCCTTGGATTTTGAGGAATCTCCTTGTTCATAAGTCGGTAAGGGATCTTTAAAGGCCTTCTGATTAGCATTAGTGACATGATTTCCAACAATGATCTTTTCTGAGTCAATGAGATCTTGGATTTCATGTCGAAGTTTCATGCAGTTGTTTATGTTATGTCCCTTGTTCTTATGGTAGTCACAGTATTCGTTTTCTCTCTACCATTTGGGTCTAATTTCTGGGTCATATGGTCTAGAATTGTCTAGCAATGTTATTAGATTATTTGCCAATAAGGTTTCAAAAGATAATTCATATGATTCATCTAGAGGAGTAAAATCATGCTTAGGTTTTGAAAGCCAATGCTTTTCTTTAAACGATTCTCTTTCTTTCTTTGAAGGATTTTCTACTGCAGTTTCAGCTGCCTTGAGTGCTTGCGTGCCACTAGCCAAGTTAAATATTATGGATTTTGTTTTTTCTTGGACAATATCTATGACTCCATCACTAACAATGTTCCTGTTGTTATCTTTGTCGTATTTCTAGTACTTTCTCTTTTCTTTAGAACTAGAACCTGGCGATGTTTCATTCCAAAGTGATATATCTCCCTTTTTTCATAAGCACATCTTCCATTCTAAGGGCATTATCTACCATTTTGTTGAATGAGGGGTGTACTTGCATCTGGACACTGTACTTTAATTTAGGGATTAAGTTGTTGACAAAGATATCCATTTTCTCAAGATCTGGGATAGTCCATGAATATCTAGAGAACATCTTTCTCCATCGTTGGAGAAAAGTGAGAAAGGGTTCTCCTATCTTTAGTTTGGTATTGCAAAGCTTTATCATAGTGATTGGTTGACAAATGTTGTAGGAGTATTATTGTAGGAATAGTTGAATTAATTCTTCAACAGTTTTTATTCCCATGGGTAGACTTGAGAACCATTCCACAGGTTGGCCCCCTAAACTTCTTGGGAAAAGGCGCATGAGATACGTTTGGTTGTACATGAACTCCATACATAAAGCATAAAATTCTCTGATATGATCTTGGGGGTTTGTATTCTCGTCATATTTGTCAAACTTAGAATTTATACTCTTGAGGGAAATGGAGGCATGTAAAGTTTTTTGTCAAATAGGAATGGGCATATTGTGTCCAGAGAATATTGTTTTGGTGTTTTATCTTTAATTTTTTAGTTTTGTGACCTAAATTTGTAATGCTTGCATTTTTTTGTTTATCCTTCCCAATGGTGTCTCTTCCTCTTTAGTGACGAGGGCCTCCACATAATAACCAGTAGGAAGTTTGGCACCTTGCTTTGCTAATTATAGGAAATAGTCTCCTTTTTCCCTAGCCATGATGACCTTCATCATTTTTCAGATCTCTTTATCATTCTCACATCGTAAATTGGTATTTGTCATGAGGACGGTTTATTTGGAAAGAGGTTTTCTACAAAGAATGGATTGTCGTTTGATGAAAAAGGTGTTTCTTTTTCTTTGTCTGTTTTACTGCAAAAGTTTCTGGTTTGAACAGGCATTTGCAACCGACGGGACCGAGAGCTAGATGTGTTGCAGAAGTCAAGATCAAATTGTAGCTAGTAGTTTGTTTAACGTAGTGATTGAGAGAAGTAACTAAGATCTGGTCTGGTTTCAGGAATGATCTATCCTATGTAAGACGTTATCTAAGTTAACTTAGGTTTGATAAGATGTTGTTTGAACTAGCTTAAAGATGATCGACAAAATCATGCAATGCAACAACGGGGGTACACTATCAAGGTTGTTTATGCTTAGGAGGATGATAACAAGTTTTAGGCTCACTGTAGACTGTTTTAGTCAGGTTTGACTATTCTAGACTAGCAAAATCAAAGGTCATATGATAAGATTTCTAAGACCGTACGACAGTATAACAGCTTCAGGAAAATAACAGTCATGTTTCATACGAGTTGCTGCTTAGTACTGTACGACAAATGGGCATGTCTCGAAAGACAAAGGATTCAGTGCAATTTTGTTTCGTACGACATAAGATTTATCTTTAAACAACACTGTTGGGTTTCGTACGACAAAGGATTGAGCTCAGATGACAAATAAGTGGACTCGTATGACATAGGATGATAAATGATCAGGTTCGTACGACTGTTAAAAGGACAGAGACAAAAATTCTGAGTTTTTCAATAGCTGAGTATGACCAATTCTGAGATGGACTGATTTTTTACTAGGATAGACTAGTTTTGGACAAAAATTTGACTTAGGGTAGACTAGTTCTGACACGAACAGAGTTTATCACTGAGTTGTTGATTTGTTTTCTCCAGTTTAGTATTCCAGTTTTAGTTTGAGGGATGAAATCATAGAAAACATGTAGTATGAATAGTAACTCCAATCACAACACGCAAACCCTATGGAAGTTGTCTTAGAGAAGAAAACCCTTTCTTGCTAACTTAATTACACACCCAATAGCTAATCAGAATATGGCTGATGAGTCTCATGCAATGGATTCTCAACGTCGTATTAGCCAACTCCAAATGCTAATGGGGGCACGATATGGCAAGTTTCTTCGGAGAGTTACTATCTCTCTTGCTCAAAGATTATCAACCTTTCGAAGGTGAATTGGGTAGCTTCTAATTTTAATTGGATCTAGTAAGGGGTCCATTCAGCACGTTGAGGTATAAACTCAATTAAGAGGTCTCCCAGCCTTGAAAACCAAGGTTCAATGTACCCAAAGGTACTGAGGAGAGCTAGTCTCGAGCACTATCATTGACTTGATTTTCATCAAATCACATTTATTTTATAGTGGGCTAGAGTACTTGGCATTTAGCCATTCCCACTTAGGTCATTCCCCTCACACTAGTCATAACGGCTTTAAGAGTTTTTAAGCTCCTCAGGAGGGCAGGCCTACTAAAGATGTACAAATCTCAAACAAAGAAAACGCCTCAAGGGTCTGGATTTCTGATTGTCTAAAAAGACAAGAGCATACTCTCCTACCTCTCAGAATTTACTTAAAACATGAAATACAAATTTGTTCTTTAACTAGATAGCAAGTTAGGTGCCTACAAATTAATTTAAAGAATACACGATGTTTGGTTGATTCTCTTTAGGCAACCTACAAATACAACTTATCAGTAGTCATGTTGTTTTCATTCTTTGACAGACGTATGTTTGATTGATAAATTCTTTGACAAGTGTCTTGCAAGAAACTGGTTAAGCTGTGAAAATTCAAGGTTAGCATCAGTATCATCAAAATTTGATAGAAGACGTAAAACGTGCAACTTCCTTTAACCCAATAGAATACAGAATCATATGACAATTATCACAGAATGAAACAACAAAAGGCTTTTTTCGTACGAGTCAGAACTGAGCATAGGACGACAAAAGATAAAATCAGATAATCAGAACATTATGTCATATGATGCCATTTTCTGAATCGTATGACAAATAACAGGCTTCAATATAATGTTGTACGACAAATAACAAGCTTCAATATAATGTCGTATGATGCAGTGATATTACTCATATTATATTTCATAGAGATTGTACAGACGAAACCTGGAGGATAAAAAAATGATTTTGAGGCTGAAAAATTAGTTTTCTGCCCCACGGTGGGTGCCAAAAATGTGTGTGTGAAAAGTGGACCTGTATCTGTATCTGGAATACACAACACTTCAATTAAGTCATTACATGCATGGTTAGACAAATATAAACATAAATAATAAAACCATAACAAATCGACCCATTGCCTTCTAGTAGATGGGAGTTTAGATTGCTCTCAGATTGCTAAGCTATCCAATGACTAGACAACACCTAAATGAAGTATTTTTAATCTATATGAGCATGGATTTAAGCTAAATGAATGCAAGATTAATCTAACATGATTTAAGAAATAAATGAGATAAATGATCTTAAATATGTATGCAATAACTAATATATGAATATCTGAATATAGAAATATCAATGAACCTAGAGAAAAACAACATGATAACAATATATTCTCCAGGATCTTTGAATGAGAGATGAGAGCCTGAATTTATGAAAAAATAAAAAAGAAACCAAAGGCTGAGATCAAATGATGATGAACGGTCAAGATTTTTCAAGAGGAAGCACAATCAAGGTGAATTGATGTGATTGGATGCTTTTCTCAGTTTTAAAGGAAATTGAACTAAAATTAAGATAAAATCAGAAAAACTGATTTATTCTCTGTTTCATTCAATTTTAATATTTAATTGTTTTAATTCCTTTCTTTGAGATTATTTATCAATTTTTAATTTATTTTTCAAGATTATCTCCAATTGATTTCTTTTCTCAATTTTTAATTCTTTCTTTGTCAATTAATTCCTTTTTGATGATTTAATGGCAAATTGATTTATTTAATTAAATATGCTAGGATATTTAATAAAATAAATAAGATAATTTTTTAAAATAATTTATTTGGAATGATAAATTAATTAAATAAATTGAGTGATTAATTTGTCATGTGACATTTGATGATTAAAGAATTAATTGTGTGCTCAAGATTTATTTAATTGCCTTTGGTTAGGACCTTGGTGATGTTGTCGAGATTAGGGGCCCATGGTTTAGATGACCAATTTTAGTGTATTACACTACCTATTCCGGTTGAACTAGTACAACAACATTCTCTTTACTTGTTGCTGGATTTACAGGTTCTAGTTCCAAAATCAGAATGCAAGGATCTTCTTCCTTATTCTCCACACCGGTTTCCCCTAAGACTTCAAGATACTCATCCACTCGAACATCAACACTCTGAATGATTCTCTATGTCCAATTGTTGTAACATTTATAGGTCTTACTCTTGGTCGAGTAACCAAGAAATATGCCTTCATCACTTTTAGCCTCAAACTTACAAACATAGTCACCTCTCTTAATAAAACATCTACTACCAAATATCTTAAAATAACTGACATTAGGTGATCTACCATACCAGTATTCATAAGGAGTTTTTTCCTTACCTCTCTTTACCAATATTTGGTTCATAGTGTAGATAGTTGTGCTAACAACTTCTCTCTAAAACGTTTTTGGTGCACCTCCTTCTATCAACATCGTTCTAGCATCTTCAACAATTGATCGGTTGATCCTCTCTGCAATACCATTCTTATGTGGTGTTCTCGGTGCAGAAAGGTGCCTTTTGATACCATTTTCTTCACAATATCTAGCGAATTCCGAAGAAGTGAATTCACCACCTTGATCAGTCCTTAGATACTTTATCTTCTTACCACTTTCCTTTTCAGCTAAGGCCATGAATGCCTTGAACTTACCAAAAGCTTCTAACTTATCCTTCAAGAATGCGACCAACATCATTCTTGAGAAATCATTAGTGAAGATCATAAAATATCTGTCACCTTGAATACTTTTAGTCCTTATGGGTCCACAGAGATCTGTATGAACCAAATCTCACAAATGTTCTACTGAAAAAGATTTGCTCTTAAAAGTTAAGGATGTCATCTTTCCCAACTAACATTCCTTACACAGAACATTTACCAGTTTGTCGAACTGAGGAGAACCTCTCACTGACTTGGACTTACTCACTTTGATAATGTTATCAAAATTTATATGATAAAGTCTCTTATGCCAAAGCTAGCTATCATCTACTTTAGCATTTAAATAGTTGTTAACTATAGGATTCAGGTGAATTAGGTTACATTTAGTCTGCTTGCCGTTTGCAATTAGTTCACCTTTTCTCCCATAGATTTTGCATATTCCATTCTTAAATTCCAATGGATAACCTATGTCATTGAGTTGAGCAACACTCAAAAGATTGTGCTTTAATCGTTCAACCTAGTAGACATCATCTGCACTGCTCTTTCCATTAAGAGAAATAGTTCCCTTACCTTTTACCATGCAGGGTGAGTCATTACCAGATCTCACAACTCCATCAAATTCCTTAAAAGTAATAAATTTGATCCGATCACCGGTCATGTGGTGTGAACAACCACTATTAATGACCCAATCATAACTACCATCGTAACCATTTAACTCAAAAGTAGTAAGCTTACCAATGATGGAATGAAGGGTTACCTTAGTTTTGTCAATAGATTATACCTCCTAAATGACTACAACTCAGATAGCATAGACCATTAGAAGGGTTCTCAACACCTTACTAATTACTATGGCATCCTCCACTTTACCACCAACACTCTTCATCTCACAAACTATGTCTTTGATCCTCTCACCATACTGTTATATATTTTCACCTTTAGCCATCTATATGTCATCAAATTTTCTTCTTAGACTCTCTTCTTTAGCAATCTTCACATGCTCATCACCGTTGTAGATCTCTTCAAGTTTCTTCCATACCTTATAGGTAGTCTCTAGGCCATGGACATGAACATCCTCTGTATCAGACAAAGAACTGATAATAACCTCTAGTGCTTGATTGTTTTCTTGTTGCTCTTTCTTTTGATCATCAGTCATAATCCCACTTGGTGCAACATATTGAGTAAAAAACATGTTCCCGGTATTGACCTCCTAGACTCTTGATATAGATTTTCATTCTATCACTCCATATACTGTAGTTCTCTCTATTAAACTTTAGACCTTCTTTCTTCATCATGTTCTACAAGATCTTTACCTCAAGTTGTTAGGCTTAGACCTTAGAGGACTTGAAATGCTCTAATACCAATTGATGGTATGATGAAAGGATAAGGAGCTAGTACACTACTGAGAGCAGGGGTGAATCAGTAGATAGAAAATTGTATAGACTTTCACCAATCTCAAAATCAACCTCTCAAAGAAAACTCTATATTGATTGGTTTAAACACTGAACTTCAAATGCAATATTACTGACAAGTTAAACCAGTTGACTATTATAACAAACTAATAGTAAAACAACTTGAAATTCTCAAAACCTTTTAACTGAATCATTCAAATACTTCATTGACAGTAGTTAAAACATATTTCAGATTGTTGTCGGTTAACATAACATATCAAAATGGATTTATTAGTTAAGCAATTCAACCATAGTAAACATAACCACAAAAAAATATTCACCACTTGACATAATATTTTTGACTTGGAAACCCAAAAAGGGAAAAACCAAGGTGGGGATGAATACCCACAAGTATTCTAAACTCTTCTAAAGTTCACCCTGTTAGGAACCTAGCTAGTTAAATCTTTACAATAAGTCTTGTTAAGAATAGATCCTGTTAGGGATTACCCGGTTAACGAATCGACTATAATTCCCTATTAGAAGCAATACCCTATTAGGAGTAACCTCGATAGAGTATTTGAAATCCAAGCTAATGGACCACTTGGTTAGAGGATTTAGATAAAACTAAGCTTGTTAGAGCTTACTCGGTAAGGAGATTTGACTATTGTAATTGTTAGAGAACAACAGGCGTTTGCTGATCTGTTTGAATAGCACTACACTTGCTTGTTCAGATCCTTTTCATGCTCCTATCTTCCTTTACACATACTATAGATACATCATTTGGTTCAACAACCACACACTCTTACTCTCAACCAAAAATTGCCAATTCTACAACAAAAAGCACTCATCAACCTTATAAACAAAACAATATGTCAGTAACACATCACAAACCTAAGATCTCATAGAGATTACAAACAAATTGGTTCAAGTATGACCATTGGAGTACATAGTAATCATTGTAAAATATTGAAGACAAACTTGACCACTCCTTGATCATCGCTTCATTGAACACTAAAACTCATCATGTGGTTTCCATTACATGCAATGAAATTTATCATTCCCAAGATTAAAACCATTATCTCTAAGCGCCAAAAAACACTTGAAACTCTTCTCATACAATATGCATATGTGGCATAATCCTTACTGCTCATCATTAGATCATAAACCAATACAATTGATTCACCAAACTCCATTGGTTAGGGTTTATCATATCAATAGGTAGGGTTTACAGGTTGATCTCACTTATTCTCTAGTAATACCAATTTCCTTCACAAACCCACTTACTGGTTACAATTCCCTTCAGTAGCTCTTCCTATCGAGTGCAAAACAACATTATAACAATATTATTACTGGTTATAATTTACATAAATGACAACATAACATTTCATTAATGCAATCTTCATGCAAATGCCAACATCGACATGTTGTAATATATTTTAAAAAATCATTGGATACTAGAGGTGCATACTGATCCTAGATAGCTTTCTAAGATGCCTCATTTCCCTAAAATTGGTATCCATGCTTTGTTCCATGATTTGTATGGTGCTTCCATGTGATAATTCAAGGCATTTTAGGTTCTGGGTATTTCTTCTATCAATATTTCATAGCTTAGAAAGCTTGAGGAAATTTTCTTTGAAGGAATTGACTAATGATTAATCTTTTGATGAGTGGAAGCCTTACAGTTCATCTAGTTTTTTAGGTGATAGAAGGCATTTTGAAGGATGGTTAAGATGGAGTTTCATGGAGTTGATCATGTACTTTCGTTTAAAATGATATTGATCTAGAGCTCATATTTGATAGTGTTATAACCTTAATGTATGGTGATGATATTTCATTTCATGGTTGTGGACAATAGAGTTTTCATGTTGGGTGGTTTTTTAGGCTCCCTAGCAATATGTAGAAACTCAGTTTATCTAAACTATGGTATGAATGTTCTTATAGTGGGTACTTTCTTTAATCCTGATATTGGAAGGAATTGTTTCATTATTCGTGAATGTATGGAGGCTATCAAGTCGATCATTAGATGACTTGGAAGCCTCTGGAATAGTCTATCTCTCTTAGATGCATGTGCTAGTGGTGGTTGTGGAGTTGGCCTACAAATGGGCCTAGAGTTCCTAAACTACTTTTTCCTAATGGATGGTTATACTTGCATGTCTTAGATTCATGTTCCTTGGATCTGAAGGTTTTATAGATTTTATGCTCAAAATCTATGATGATGGTCATCTATGATAATAATTCCATTGTTTTGGTTTAACCTTTTTTGGTGTTTTCAGACTTTTGTGTTGGCATTTTGATGATTATGTTGTGATTGTCATTGATGGACACACACTTGCTATGAGATCACTTTGAGAATGTATGAATTATGCTTGACCGGTAATGGTTCCAAACTGGTATCATGATGTAGTCTTTAGACTCGGTGTTCTGTAGATAGTGTTTACCGATCTCAAGTGGTATGAAGACCCCAAGCAGTTCGAGGATCTCAAGCGGTACGAAGGAACGAAGCAGCACAACACATAATTCCCAGTCTTCATTTTTGTCAAACCGGCAACCGATATTTTGCCTAGACCGGTATTTTTTTTGAACCAGTAATACTTTGTGATGAGTTACCATCCACCGATTGTTTGGTGGTGCTGACACTTTGGCGGTGAATTTGCGTCGTGTTACCAAAAGTGTCTAGATGCATTGAACCTAGAAAATTGTATTGTAATCCTATTGGACCGAAATGAAATCAGATTCCTTTTTAAGGACATCATGTCTAGGGTTTTTGGTAGTTGTGAGGGTTTAAGGTGGTTTATGAGTTTTTGTAAGTGTGCATATAGAAGAGAAGTTTAGGTCTATGAGAGAAGGTAGAGTGTGAATGTGTTGAAGACTAAAGTAATGCTGGAATGCATTAGGAATGAGCCATCAAGGATCTAACCAAGCAATCTGTGCTATTTGCTAGATCACTCACTTGTTGATTACTCACATCTTCGACAAGTCTGAAGCCATTAACTGGGTAGGCCCAAAAAGCCTTTTGTAAATCCTCTAACAAGGTGGTTCACATCTGTGGATATAAAATCTTCTAGCAAGGTAGTCTTTAATCGGACTTATCTCCTAACAGAGATTGAGATTCCTAATAGGATCTATTCTGGTAATGAACATTGTATGACCTTAACCGGTCTAGTTCCTATTCTGTAGATAGTTACTTGTGAGTTTCATCTCACCGTGGTTTTTCCCATTTGGGTTTCCATGTAAAATATCTTGTGTTATGGTATTATTGCTCCTGTAGGTGAATGCCTTATCTTCTATTTGGTTTGCATGTGTGCTAACCGGTTTGTCTACTAAATTCTTTTACCGGTTGACTGCTAGACTAGTAAAGAGTTTAAGTACAGTAATTTTTGGCATACTAATTCACCCCCCCCTCTTAGTATTCATCAATTGGTATCAGAGCCAATCTTTCTATAAGTCTAGCCACTTGGAAAGAGATATGGGGGAATACACTGTGAGGAAACTTACTCATCGGCTCACTCAATCTGAACAAGCCTATGATGAACTTATGGTCAAATATAAGGCCTCTCAAGGAAAAAGGAAAAACTGATGGAGCTAACTGAAAATAGTTCCTTTGATGAAGCAGACATGGAAGCCCTAATTCAAGAAGTAGAAAAGTTGAATGAATCCAATTCCAACCTAAGAAAGGAGTTGGAAGGACTGACTATCTGAATGTGTCAAGAGCTTGAGAACCGGAGAAAAGTTGAATATCTGGTAAAAGACAAAGACTGTGAGATCTCAAAGTTGAAGCAAGAGATCAGTGTTCTAACCGGCCATCTTCATGAGAGAAGAATGGAAAAAGAAGAAATGCAAGGTGAACTGAACATAGCTATTTCTGAGAATTCAACCCTGAAGGAATCCAATGCTGCTATTTCCAAAGAACTCACTAAGTCTAAGGAAATACTTGCCAAATTCAATAAAAGTACTGTTAAGCTAGAACAAAAGCTTGAATCAGCTAAACCGGTAAAGAATACTAATGGACTTGGTTTCTTTGAATGTGAGAAAGGTGAGACCTCTGGAACAAAAGATGGAACATCAAAGAAGCAACCGACATCAAAGGAAAAAGGTAAGCAACAATTCAAACCTATTTGTTTTAACTGTCTCAAGGAAGGACACACTGCTAATGTATGCAGAAGTAAGGCTTACAATAATTTTCCTTATTTTCTAAATGATAATCCTAGATCCAATAGATTCAATGGTAATTGTTATGCATGCAAAAAGTTTGGGCATAGAGCATTTGAATGCAGGTCTATCATGCACAATGCCAGAAGGTATCCTCAAAGGAGTTTTTCCTGAGCCCTCTGGGAACTGGAACCCAAACCAATTTAATACCTATAACCATCAGTCAGGTAGCGGTGGCTATCAAGTGGCAACCAGATGGAGAGAAAACTATTGGATCTATCATGGTCATGGTCACACTACTACAACATGCAAAAGGAAGAATGGAAACATGAATAATGGACCTTGGAGAGAACCTAGAATAGTTTGCTACCATTGCAACAAACCGGGTCATACAGCAAGGTTCTATAGGATGAGAAAGAATATATCAGATGATATACCAATCACTCTGAAAGGAAAGATTGATGTTGAAACTGTTCAAGAAGGTATGAAGAAAACCTAGAAGAAGAAGCCAGAAGAAGTAATTCAAGAAGAATCGGTTTCTGCACCTAGTGTGGAAGCTGTTGAACCAGAAATCTAAGCATCAGAAAAGCTTAGGGGGAGAAAATGGTGAAATATCTTGAACCCCCTATTGACACCGAAAAAAGACCTTAACTGGTATGAGATACCTATCTTTTGGCAGAAGACCAGAAATGGTAAAAGGCAAATTACAATTTACGCCCTAATAGTGGAGCATTTATTATGGTAGGTGGAGAACCTGTTTAAAAGGAATTTTCAAATCATTTCTCACTTATCATTTTTTGAGCGAAGAAAAGCGATTTGCATTGTGATTCAAAGAATTTATCAAAAACTTGAAGAAGAATCTGAAGCAAACATCTGTTGGAGGAGTGTAGAACACAAAGCGGTATTTATGCAGACCTAAGGAGTGTGTGTGGTGAAGTTAAAGTTGCAAAGCCCTAAAATCTTGATTTATGAAGGTATTTTTCAAAATTCTCTGTTTATCATGGCTTCTGTATCACCTGCTAGTTCTAGTGCACCTATCGAGTCAGTATATTTTATTCAGAGGAAGGCAAAATACAATGCCCTATCAAAAATACCCACTGGTGTTATAGTGGAAGAAGGAATTTTCGATTACATAGACTACAAAATCGAAAACCTAGGGTCTCTTGTGATCCATTCCCAGCTAAGCTTGTTCTGTGGAAAGGATAAGAAGATTAAACCAGAATTCAGCATTCTGGAAAAGAAGAAACTTCATAATGCAGTTTACTTTCTTGAAGAATTTTTGGATGATCACATTCGCATTATTCTAAGCAGGGTACACAGTGATAAGATGTACTTAGAGCGGACGCATGATATCACACCGGAAGTGATTCATGCCATCACCGGTTTCTGTAACACAGGAGAAGTGCTATCCCTAAGGAAGGTAAGCAAGACTGAAATGTCCAAGCTCACCGGTTCAGTGAGTGACTCAAGTGGAATGACCGTCAACTCAATCAAGGACGATCTAGTCAAGTATGCCTGCATGGTGATAGGTTACTAGATGTTATAGGCCAGTAGAATTAATTTTGTCTTAGCTACAGTGGTAAATGCTGCTTACAGGATGATCAAGGAAGATGCATCGTTTGATCTGTGCACTTGTATGCAAAGACAACTTCTATTGAATCTTAGCTCGATCAAATAGGACAATGCACTGAGATTTAAGTTCGGACAACTATTGGTTGGGTTGTTCTTTTACTTCCAAGGCTACTTTCCTAGAGTAGGTGACATTCAGTGGTTTGTTGACCAATTGGTGACAAAATAAATCAAGGAAAGCCTACAAGTGGTTGGAACTGGCTATACAGAAGTGTTGAACAAATACTTTGATGAGTTTAGATGCAAGATGAGCCAAAGGATAAGAATATCCAGTGATATAGTCAAAAATTATGAGGAAGACATCTGCTTCACCATCAAAGTGGATGAATGCATAATGGAGGCCGTTAAGCCCAGACAAGAAGAAGTGGAGCCTATGGGCTATGAGGTAATGTATTATATGTTGGACAGGTATGCTTCTACCCTAATTGCCTCACCCCTTGATCCTAAGGCAAAGAGAACCGACACCTATTTGAAAAGGGTTACACCAGTTGTAGAACCCTCAATAAAGAAAGGAAAGGCAGTGCCTTCAGCATCGACACTGGTTATTGCAGCCAATCCCAAAGTGACCAAGCGGTGACCAACTAAGAAGAAACTGGAAGCTGCACTTGCTAAAGTCTTTGAGAGGAAGCGGAAGACAAAAAGCAACATGCCAGACTTAGAGGACACTGTTTCTGAAGAACAGCCTAAGAAGACTAGGCAAACAAGGAAAAAGACAAAGAATGAATCGACAACATCTGCACTGGTAAATATTGATATTTCTTCTTACAAACCTTTGACACATTGTCAAAGAACTATAAAGAATATTAGGATAAAATTGTTGAATGATTTAATTGATTATTTTGATGACTTCAATGATGATGAAAAGGAAGAAGTTGAACAGGAAATCATTAAGTATTTATGTGTTAATGACCGGTCGCCTTCAAAAATTAGATCTGAGACACTGGATTCTTTGTATAAATCTTTAGACAACAAATGGCACATTGCCATAGAGAAGGAACAGGAAATAAGGGAGAAAGTATTTGCCCAATACTTTCCTGACCTGTCCAATTCTGAGCTATATGAAGTCATTAACCAAAACAAAGGACTCTTCTTCACTAGAAGGAGAAGACTCTGGTTATTAGAAGGGAGAATTGATGATGTTGAAAAAGACACTCATCTTCATATGATGATTGTTGTACATAATCATAAAGTGATTCAAGCCAACAAGAAGGCTGAGAGAGAACCAGAAATAACAAAACCGGATGAAGTCTATGATGTTGATGGCTTAGATGGTGAAAAATTTACTCAAGATACACCATCAGAAGGAACAAGACAGGAGAAGTAGGCAGAAGAAGAAAAGAAGCAACAAGAAATAGAAAAGAAGCAATAGGCAGATGAAGAGGAAAAGAGAAAAGGGGAGGAACAGAGGAAAGCTGAAGAGGAAAAGAGAAAAGAGGAGGAAAAGAGGAAAGAGGAAGAGGATAAGAGAAAAGAAGAAGAGAAGAAGAGAAGAGAAGAAGAAAATAAGAAACAAGAGGAAGAGAAGAAGAAGAAGGAAGAGGAAAAGAAAGAAGAGGAGAAGCGGAAAGAGGAAGAGAAGAAACAGGAAGAGGAGAAGAGGAAGAAGGAAGAGGAGAAGAAGAAGGATGAAGAAGAGAAGAAGTGGAAAGAAGAAGAGAAAAGAAAGAAAGAAGAAGAGGAGCATAGGAAGGCTCAAGAAGACAAGCAAAGAGCCAAGGACAAGGAAGCAGTGGCAAAAAGCACACAGGTGGACACCCCAATGGCAACAGGAAGTCAGGCTAAACCAGCTAACATTGCTAGTCCCATTGACTTCCAGTCTGCAAATGAAATGGAGTTGCTACAAAGCATTAAGGTTTCTCAAGAACGCTTGGAAGTAATAAGGAGGAAAAAGGAGCAAGATGTGATCCAAGCTGCGGTGGACACTCTTACCAGTTTGATACCCAGAACCAAACTCCCCAGTACCGATTCCTCACTTGCACAATTGAAGCTCCTATGCACAGTTGTACAAGACTAGGTGCAAAGCCTAGAAGAGGTTGCAGAAGCAAATGCCAAGAAGGAACACCAAAAGGCTCTAGACACTGCCTTGGTGAGAAAATTAACAGAGCTCCGGTCTAATCTTCAGAAGGCACAAAAGGAAATTAGAGATTCAATGGATAAGGGCAATCTACTACTCAGCAAGATTTGCCAACCTCATTTATTCTGTGATGATGTGCTCACTCAGAAGGACAAACTGCAAACTGATATGCAGTCATTTATTAGCACCTTCAAGATGCCATATGACTCCTTCTCCACATATGGCCAAACTGCTCATCGGTTTCAACTTCAGTCTGCAAGACTAGAGGTAGAGATAAGCAACTGGACATGAAATTTGCAAGAGCTTCAACTAGTCCTACTACCAAGACTACAAATTCTCCAGAAATGGTATCTAAATCTTGATGCCCTAACACTCACTCAAGAGATGAGCATGATAGATGCCATGGAAGAATAGGTCTCCCATATGTAGACAGAGAAAGAGGTGGCTACCTCCCTACTTGACTCATGGTCCTTATCCATGAAGTAATTTTTGCAAGACTTTAAATTAGTTTTTGACAAGTTTTACTCTTTACTGTCATAAACACTTATTATTTTCATCCTAATGAAACAAGAGTTAGTCTGCAATGTTTTTGTCATTGTTGGCAAAGGGGGAGAAGTATATAAATTTTGATGTTTTGATGTATACTTTCATGTTTATCTCTGATAAAGAGTAGTATACATTGTATTTTCTACAAAGGGGATAGTGTATATGCTTAGGGGGAGTAATTTTGTTTATGGCATAATTTTGTTGTAAAACACTTAGATGTCAAAATTTTTCCTAAGTGTTGCCATCAATGCCAAAGGGGGAGATTGTTGGAATTTTGATGATTATGTTGTGATTGTCATTGATGGACACACACTTGCTATGAGATCACTTTGAGAATGTATGAATTATGCTTGACCGGTAATGGTTCCAAACCGGTATCATGATGTAGTCTTTAGACTCGGTGTTTTACAGATAGTGTTTACCGATCTCAAGTGGTATGAAGACCCCAAGCGGTTTGAGGATCTCAAGCGGTACAAAGGAATGAAGCGGCACAAAGCATAATTCCCAGTCTTCATTTTTGTCAAACCAGCAACCGGTATTTTGCCTAAACTGGTATTTTGTTTGAACCGGTAATACTTTGTGATGAGTTACCAACCAGCATTGTGTGATGAGTTACCATCCACCGATTGTTTGGTGGTGCCGACACTTTGGCAGTGCATTTATGTCATGTTACCAAAAGTGTCCAGATGCATTGAACCTAGAAAATTGTATTGTAATCCTATTTGACCGACACAAAATCAGATTCCTTTTTAAGGATATCATGTCTAGGGTTTTAGTTAGTTGGGAGGGTTTAAGGTGGTTTATGAGTTTTTGTAATTGTGCATATAGAAGAGAAGTTCAGGTCTGTGAGAGAAGGTAGAGTGTGAATGTGTTGAAGACTGAAGTAATGCTGGAATGCATTAGGAACAAGCCATCAAGGATCTAACCAAGCAATCTATGCTATTTTCTAGATCACTCACTTGTTCATTACTCACATCTTCGACAAGTCTGAAGCCCTTAACCGGGTAGGCCCAAAAAGCCTTTTGTAAACCCTCTAACAAGGTAGTTCAAATATGTGGATCTAAAATCCTCTAGCAAGGTAGTCTTTAATCGGACTTATCTCCTAACAGAGATTGAGATTCCTAACAGGATCTGTTCTGGTAAAGAACATTATATGACCTTAACCGGTCTGGTTCCTGTTCTACAGATAATTACTTGTGAGTTTCATCTCACTGTGGTTTTTCCCATTTGGGTTTCCATGTCAAATATCTTGTGTTATGGTGTTATTTCTCCTGTGGGTGAATGCCTTATTTGCTATTTGGTTTGCATGTGTGCTAACTGGTTTGTCTGCTGAACTATTTACCAGTTGACTTCTAGACTACCAAAGTGTTTAAGTACAGTAATTTTTGGCATACTAATTTACCCCACCCTCTTAGTATTCATCATTTTGAGTCTTCCAGATATGAAGTGAGTATGGATTGGCATGGGTGTTCTTGAACATAGTGGTTTTGTAGGTTTTACATGGTCAAGGAAAAACTTGTAGTTTTGTGGATCTATTGAAGAGATATTTTCTAGGCTTTGTTTCTATGAGGTGTTACTAGAAGAGATAGTTGCAGCTATACATGTATGCTTTGTGCATGATGAGAGGAAGTGTGATGATTTATTTTAATGGATATTTTGGTACGTGATTAGTCACTCAACATCTTTATGGTAATGCTTGACGAAGTCCTAGACTATGGTGTTTGATGTGGACATGATTGGCAAATCTGATTTGTGCTTGAGTCATGTTGTCTACATGATTGTTCTCTTTGAGATGCCATTTTTCATGTCACTAATATGATATTTAGTTTTCATGTTTCAGTGATTGGATCTATGGGCTGTGCAATATTTTGGGTTGTCTTCATCTACATGTTTTCAGTAGGAGAACTCGGGTGTGGACTGTCTATATCTATGAGGTTTGATTTAGTGTTTATGTAGACTTGTTATCTATCATTATCTGTGGTCAATTGTGCATTAGTGCGGTTGATTTCAGACGAGAGGATTGATGATAAGTGAGTACCTTGATAGTCGGTTATGGGGTCTTGTAGCATGGTGTATTTCTTTGGTTTGGAGATCTTGGTTTCACTTGGTGTGATTAGTAGTACAATTGTATATGTGTGGATCTAGATAATTTTTTAGATTTGGGAGATGATGTGTCATGTTCTTAGAGAGCTCGGTATCCAAGTTCAATGGGAGCTTTAGCAGTGACTATGTATTCATCACTTCATGATGGATTATCTTCTTTAGTGATGCAAATAGTTTGGAGGGATTCCTAGATGATATTGTTGCAGAAGGGTTATTTCACCTTTGCATGTACACTATTTGAGGATATTTACATCTTAAGGGCTCAAGGATTCCTTGGTTGAGGTGTGGTTTTATGCTTTCATTTGGCATGTTATCCTTTCTTGATAGGATGGTTGATATTATGTCATGGTATACTCTTGATGCAGATTTAGAGTTTTAGCATGATATGGTTATTTGATATGTTCATATGGAGCATGTTATCTCTTTGGAGGGGATGGTTAGATCACAATGTCATGATGGGTTCTTGATTCAATTGATTGGAGCTTTGGAAGTGGTCTGGGTGGTTCTCTTTGTATTAGGTCCATTTGGTCATATGTTGAGAGCTTCATGAGAGTGCATAGATTATTTTTGAAGTTTATCATGGATTGATCATTTATTGGTACTCATGGATACATGGAGACTTAGGTGAGGGTATAGTTCTCTTGAGACGAGAGACATGTGCTGAGATGATTACTCTTGATGGGATTTCATCCCAAAGTCTGAGAGGCCTACACCTTGAATGGACATGAGTTCAATGGAGACCTATGAGGAGATTACTATTGGATGGGTCATGATGATTTGGATATCTTGGAGGAGCATTCTCATTCCCCATTCTTGGTCTACTCGATATTTTACCACTTGAGAGGTTTTTCTTATTGTATCTTGCATGTGCTTTATGCTTTTGTTTCATATTCATGGATCTTGAGATACGATCAGATAGTTCTAAAGGATTCATTATGAGAAATGGAAAACATGGTGATCTCCGTGGATATGTATTTTCTTTTCTGATGATCACAGAGGATAGTACTAGGATACTTTCTTCAAATAGGAAATGGAGTAATTTGATCTTGTTTGAGAGACTTACATCCATGTAGATTCATGATGCATATGCTATGTTTGATCTCATGAGGCTAAACAAGTTTGTATGTTGTTATGGCTCTTGACATGGAGACATGAGGAGATATTACATGACACAACAGACACTTAGAAGTGTATGTAGAAGGACATGCTACATGCTTATGATTTTCATGTTCTCTCTTTGGTATTGGTTATCTTCCTAGATGTTTGGATTCACATTACATTTTTTTTGAGATCTTAGCTAAAGCTATGGTGATCACTAGTTGGTGGTCATATGTTGTCACTTTTACTTTATTTATTTTTGGTGATGACATGGAGGTTCCTTTATCTCTTTCCTTTGTTGGATATGGAAAACTTAGGAGACCTATGAAGACTTGTTGAGAGAGATGTTTCTTGTAGCAATTTTGTTTGCAAGATGTGCTTATCTTTGTGGATGGTCCTTGGTACCACATGGTTACATTTTCTATATGTTTTTTATTGGTAGAATCGGTATGCCTTTGATCTTTTAGATTTAGCGATACCCATGTAGTGGGAGTTTTTGGATGTGTTTGGTCTTTATCGACTAGTTAGCACATGGAGCTTGTGCTTGCAGTTTATGGGTTGGTTATGCTATTGACTTGAGTTTACGGATGGTGGATACCTTTGAGGTATGTGTGATCAGATGGGTTAGCACTTGTTGTGGGTACTATTTTTCAGTCCCATGGGTTTATCAATTGGATGGGAGTAGTCATTTTGGTTGTTCTTCTAGCTGATGTTCTATCTTGTTCTTTGAGGACTATATTGTAATTGTGTTTTGGTTATGGGCTTTAAAGTTGATGTTGATTCTTCTATCTATCTCGTGAGAACATTGGAGTGGTGGCAGTATCTTGTACCCTTTTTTATCACTGGGATCTTATGATTTTGTTCTCTGGATTGGTGTGTTGATAGAGCACAAGAGAATGTTTGAGATTTGTGTAGTTTCAAGGGTGGATGTGATGATGTGGTTTCATCATTTTGGTTCCTAAGAAGTTTATGGTGTTGACTCTTGACAGGTCTTTGACAAGTGGGAGATTGTTGAGATTAAGTTGTCTGAACCTTAGAGTCCTAACATGCCAAATTAATTAGATGATGCCTAATTGATTTATTCTAAGATAAAAAATTCCTCAGTTGTCATTCACTTTCTGGGAACTCTTGGTGAGGTGGCATCCTACATGGAAGGTGGTGAAATGGAATATTTATTTTTTTCTAGGAAGTTGGTACACACTTGGAAGGTGCTATGTTGGAGTGGAAATTGATTTGCTATTTTCTTGTGTTGACTAAAGAGTCTTGGTTTTCTACTTCTATTATGTATTTGGGTTGTATTTTAGCTATTGGCATTTATGGTGGAGTTCACTTATACAAGTGGTGTGAGGTAAGGAAGGTGCCTATTCCTAGTCATAGTAAATTCTATGTTATCTTTACATTGTATTTGGCAAGATGACTGTTATGAATGAGATAGGTGTTGTTGCCTTGGAAGATGCTATGAGAAATATGTCATGGGATTGAAAATATATTGTGTATGACACAACTTACCTCTTAGGTGTTGAAGATGGTTTTCAAAACCATGGGCACCTAACTCTTTGTGTTGAACTCTATTTATATGTTGATGCCTTAGCTGATTTAAGAGAGGAGAGGAGTTCATTTTACAGGGGTTACACTGTCGGTCTTTTTCTAAGATGGAACAAGATGTAAATCTCCATGTAAAGGCTTAAAGCCTATAAAAGTATTGTAACTTGTTGCTGAATAATACATTGGCTTGATGTTTTGGAGACTAGGGTTTTTTACCTAAAAGGGTTTCCCCATGTATATATGTGTTCTCTCTTATGTCTCATTCTTCTTGTTTCACGATTCTAAAACTATATTAAATGTGTATGTCATAATACTGCTGAAATTTTCTTAGATCTATATATTACATCATCTTTCCTCTAAGGTTGTAATTGTGGGAAATAAACTATGTCTATTTCCACTTTTATGGCAAAGTAGTATGTTCTTCTACCAGCATGTTATATTATGTTTTGAAAAATCATTAGATACTGGAGGTGCATAGTAATCTCAGATGGTTTCTAGAATGCCTCATTTCCCTTCAAAATCCACACCCCCACCTCAAGACTATCAAATTGCCAATGAAAAATCTACGTTTACCATATTACCAAACCAAACGAATTGGCCAAATTAGAGTCCTAGAAAGGGTATGTCCACTTTCCAAGATATCTTCAGAAAATTATCATTTGAATTGAATTTCAAGCTTCATGAATGTGCTCTTACACCTCTCTTTTCAATTTTCTAAAATTAGGGCTTCTGTCATACTTCAACTCCCGGAATGACAAAACCTGAGAATAACTCACAATCATGTATATAAAATAGTGTTTACTAGAAATAGGAATAGTGATGAAAGGCACTTCCAATAGAAACATATTTTGTCTAACATGATATGATAAAATGATATTTCTCTACGAGAAGACACAACATATTGCAAGAAATCATAAGTGAAGTTTGATTATCTACAAAGAGACATCAAACTTTGTAATTTTTGTGGTATGTTGGAATCTTGTTATGGTTAAACTATGGTTTACTACGACTCTTAGTATTCTTAAATTTAGTTGGGTAGTTAGATGTTTAGTATTCTATGGTATAGTCTATTTTAACTCATTTAGTACTCTATTGTATGGTCTCTATGTATCTATTCATGTGAATATGCCAAGGTTGGATAACGTTTGATGGTGAATGGTTTATTATTGATGTTGAAATTTGAAGTGATATAGATGGAGTATGCTATAGATTGAGACTAACAAATAAAAAGGCCTTTACTTGGAACAAATCTTTCCTTTGTGCCT
The DNA here is from genome assembly GCF_030272615.1 of Cryptomeria japonica. NCBI lineage: Eukaryota > Viridiplantae > Streptophyta > Pinopsida > Cupressales > Cupressaceae > Cryptomeria > Cryptomeria japonica. The sequence goes on from NC_081413.1 coordinate 29,291,148, forward strand.
TGCTAACTACCTGGTTTTCTATATAACAGAAGGCACATGCAATTCTTTTGTTGAAGCATCCATCATGTTGTTTGCCCTATCGCTATGGTAGAAGAAGAGGATCACCAATAGGAGCTCAAAGTAAGGCTCAAATTTAGGTTCCTTTACAATGAAAGGCCATATTCATTACCCCAGGGGTATCATTTAGCAACACTTGAAGAATTCAAAAATAATTTTGACATCATTAGGAAATGGGGGCAACCAATTGATGTTGGGAAATAATCCCAACTACCATATTTATTTCTCCTATTGTAGACTTCTCTTTCCCACTAACTGATGTCTTCTCTCACTATCCTTCAATTAAGTCTTTGCTTACTATGCCTTCTTCATTACTCCAAATAGGATAGTCTTTCAATTAAAAATATTGATCGTAATGTATTCTTGATCTGCATATAATGAACAAGAAATTTAGGAATTAAATGAAACTTTTTTATTTTTGTTTTTCCTTATTTTCTAGAAACACATAGAAGTGTCTAGAAACATATCATAACAGCAAGAAAATAGAAAAAGAGAAAGGGGTTAGTTTTTGAATAGGTAGGCAAAAAGAAAAATAGAGCTATGTGGTTGTAGCAACAAAAAATGCACTTCAAGAACATGGGACACTCTTAAGAATAGGGGTTATGTATCTACAACATAGTCTGAGCACAAGAGAAGTGAAACAGTCCCAAGGTTATGAACCATATATTCATTTGTGTATACATTTAAAAAATATAAATATATAAATCACTTTCAGTTTATCAGTGTGCTTTATTTCTGTGTTTATCTATTCTTCATTTCCTCTACCTCATTCCATCAGTGCTATCAGAGTTGAAGGTTAGTGGGTTGAATATTTCAAAGGTTTTTCAAGGAGATTAAGAGTTTATCAAGAAAGATATTTGCAGTCAACAATGGTAGCTTCCATTACAAGTTTGACAAACCCACAAATTCCTCAATTCAATGGGAAAAATTATGATTACTAGGCTATCACAATGAAGGAATTATTTTATGCACAAGATTTATGGGAGTTTGTTGAGAATGGCTACCAAGAATCAATAGATGAAACAACATATATTGCATTAACTCAAGCAGTGAAAGACAATTCAAAAGCCCTCTTCTACATCTCTCAAGGAGTGAATGAAATAATTTTTCCAAGGATTCAAGAAGCAACAAAGTCCAAGAAAGCATGGGACATTCTTCAAACAACCTATCAAGGAATGGAAAAGGTGAAAATAGCCAAGTTGCAAATGTTAAGAAGGGATTTTGAAATTATCTACATTAAGAATTAGATACAATAGACTCCTTTTTCACTCAAATCATTGGATTGGTAAGCCAAATTAGATCTCATGGTGAAAATATTGAAGAAAGAAGAGTGGTTGAAAATATTTTAAGAAGTTTACCTACAAGATTTGAATCTATTGTGGTGACCATAGAAGAAATAAAGGATCTTTCACAATTGTCAGTTGATGAGATACATGCATCTCTTATTTCTCATGAGAATAGGCTAAATAGGTCATCAAATTCATCATTGGAGCATGCTTTTAAACCACAAGTTTCAATTCGTCAAGGTAGAGGAAGAAATTCATATACAGGTGGAAGAAGTAGCCCATCAAACTCAAGTGGAAGAGGTAGTAGTCCATCAAGCTCAAGTGGAAGAGGCAACTATCAAACATCAACTCAAAATCAGCCTTAAATCCAAAGGTATGACAAATGCTCAGTCTAATGTCATTATTGCAATAAATTTGAGCATTATTTAAGTGAATGTACAAAGAAGAAAAATGATTCTAGGCAACAAAGTGTAAATTTTACCAAGGAAAATCAAACTCAGGACAACATGTTAATAGCTTGTAATATTGCACAAGAAAGTGAAAAAGACTTATGATTTTAGACTCCAGTTGTACCAATCATATGAGTGGAAACATATAAATGTTTTCAAGTTTGGATGAGAGTGTAAAATCAGATATAATATTGGGGAATGACAACAAAGTTTCAGTTATGGGTAAAGGAAGTGTCAACATTTTAAGCAATATAATGTTTCCCATAAGGATAAAACCATATTTGAAGGTAGAGTTTCCTCAAGAACATAACTCAACGAATTCACAAGTTTATGGAGAAAAAGGTGCAGCAGTCCCCCAAGTAATTTATCAAGTTAAAACTAAGGATGAAAAATGGTTATGGCACCTAAGATTTGGGCATCTCAACTCTGGAAGCTTAAACTTACTGCATAAGAAGAGAATGGTGAAGGGGTTGCCACTAATATTAAAATCAAATCAAGTATGTGAAGGATGCATTTTTGGTAAGAAACATAGAGAATCATTTCCAAGCGGAAAGTCGGTAAGAGAAAAAAAACCATTGGATATTGTTCATTCAAATTTGTGTGGACCAATGCAACCACCCTCAATTGGTGAAAGCTACTACTTCTTGATATTCATTGATGATTACACAAGAAAGATATTGGTCTACTTTCTAAAACATGAGCATGAGGTGCTTGATTATTTTTGTCAATCCAAGGCTCGAGTTGAGAAGAAAAGTGGGCACTACATCAAAGCATTGAGAACATATAGAGGTGGTGAATACATATCCAATGACTTCATATAGGTTTTGCAAAGACCATGAAATCCATAAGAAATTTACCACTAGATACACCCCTCAATAAAATGGGATTTCTGAAAGGAAAATTATAACAATAATGGAAATGGAAAGAAGCTTGTTGAAGGCAAAACATTTGTCAAATGAATATTGGGATGAAGTTGTAGCATGTGTAGCATATATAATTAATAGATGTCCCACTAAAAGTGTTATCAATATGATTCTGAATGAAGCATGGAGTGGAAGAAAACATAATGTTTCTCATATGAGAGTATTTGGATGTGTGGCTTATGTACATGTACAGGATGAGTTAAGAAGAAAGTTAGACAACAAAGGAGAAAAATGTATATTTGTGGGATATAGTGATGTGTCAAAGGAATACAAGCTATACAATCCAATCAGCAAAAAAATTACAATCAGTAGAGATGTGCAGTTTGTAGAAGATGAAGCATGGGATGGAACGTTGGATAAAACAATCAATATTGTAGCCAACATACCACAAGATGAAAATGAATATTTTATACCAGCTAGTACTCCTTCAAATGTGACTCCTCCTACAACTATTCAAGGTTAACAGAGTGGACAATAAAAGACACCATCAAGTGTAAGGACAACCCTATAAACACAAGCAAATACATCATCAAATATGCAACAAAATCCATCATCAATTGGCACTCTTGGTGTTGGGCCATCAATTCCATCTTCAACAAATTCAAGTGGCATGTCCAATCCTAAATTAGCAAGCTTGAAAAGACAAAAAATTAGAAGTTTAAGAGAGATTTATGAACAAAATTAAGGTGAAAATAATGCAAGTTAGACTTCTCTTTTCTCTTTATACTCACATGTGGATAATCCAATTCACTTTGAAGATGCAATGGATGAAGAAATAGATGCTATTGAAAATAATCAAACATGGGAGTTAGTGAATCTTCCAAAAGGAAAAGAGGTGATAGGAGTGAAGAAAGTTTACAAAAAAAAATTGAATGCAAATGGTGATGTGCAAAAACACAAGGCAAGGCTTGTAGACAAAGGTTATTTGCAACAGCCTAGGATAGACTACAATGAGATATGTGAACCAGTAGCCCGTCTAGACACCATGAGAACAATACTAGCTATACCAACTCAAAACAAGTGGGAAGTATATCAAATGGATGTGAAATAATCTTTCCTAAATGATATTTTAGAAGAAGAGGTTTATGTAAAGAAACCACCTGGGTATTATATTTTGGGTCATGAAAACAAGTTTTACAATCTCAAGAAGGCATTCTATGGACTCAAACAAGCCCCAAGAGCATGGTATAGTAGAATTGACACTTATCTTTTGCAAAATTGCTTCAATAGGTGCATCAATGAGCCTACATTGTATACCAAGATGAATGAGCAAGGTAAGATCATAATTGTTTATTTATATGTTGACTTGATATTCATTGGTGATCTTTCAATTGACATATTCAAATCAACTATGAAGAAAGAGTTTGAGATGACTAATGTGGTTTTAATGAAGTACTTTCTTGGTATTGAAGTAAGTCAAAATGATAAAGGTATATTCATCTTGATAGTCCTGAAAAATGACTATACAAAAAATTTGATGTCCTTGACAAAATTCTGATCATTTTGAATTAATCTCTCTCCGTTCCTCCCCTCAAGGTTTAGGGTTTAGGGTTTATGTATTTCCAGTTAATTCTTTTATTAAAAACCCTAAGCTTGTTATAATTCTTCATTACCTTTCTAACTTAAGGCCGAGTGTTGTCTTATCATCAAGGGGGCCATGTCATTTTCCTAGCCATTCATTATTTTATCGATCCCTTAGTTTTTCCTAAGTCTCGCACACTAATATTTTATCGGCCTCATGGTCGGGTACCCCTTTTATTCCCTAAGGTTATGTATTCCCTATCATTCTAGGTAGGTCCCCTTTAATATTTGAGCCAGCACTTCATTAATTTTCTTGTCTTAACTTTAATAATTTGGTCAATGTTTCTATGTTAACAATCGAGTTACTAAAATTTCCTACTATTTTCATGTGTTTCACTGGACAAAGATCTTTTAATCTTGGTCAAAAAGATGCTTGGTCATTAATTGTCTAGAGAAGGAGGACACCATGGTTGGGAGACAAAGCTCAAATAGATCCAATGACTATCACAACCCCACAGTCGAAGGTGCACGAGGGTTAAGGATCACGACATCACGAGATGATGTTGCATGTTCAAGATGAGCCAAGGCAAGCTGAATGGTAGGGCCGCTGATAGCAATGAAGAGGATGCTAAGCTAGAGATGCTGCATCATGATTTTAATGGGTCCACTTACACATGAGATGGTCAATGCCATATTGACTAATATAGATCATGCAATGCACCAATATAGAGAAGATAAATGGTCTAGTTTCAAACTCGATTCAAATACAAATTTGAGCCATTTTTCCACTCGCGTGAGCAATAAATTTTTTTTAGAATTATTCTCAACTCACAAATCGATTTAGTGGTGATCAGAAGGTGAATCTTGAGTTGAAGAAGATCAAAACGAGTTCTTCTAGTACATAATTAAGGTTGATATAGTGCATACAAAACCATAAGTTGCTAAATCCTTCTTTTGTATTTTCAGAGTTGTTGAAAGTACAGATTGTGTGAAATTATAGTAAATTGATTGTGAATTTTTCTCAGGTTGAAATTTGGTAAAAAGAAGGTGAAAATTTGCAGTTGTCTGTGTTAAGATTGATAGTCCCGTGTTAAGTCCTATTTTCTATTTTGCTTTTGTTGGTAGTTATTAAGAAGCCCTAGTCAAATAGGGTGAATCCCTTATGAAAACACTAAGGACAGACAAAATATATGAGGAGGAATCTATTTGATGATTTTCTTGATCAATTGAAGCCCTCGACAAATAATAAATATTAGGGGCAGAGACTTGTAAAAGGAAAAACCCTAGGAGAAGGGTTACCTGATAAGTCATACAACATTTTGAATGCTAGGGTGCCAATGACTAGCATGGAATTGTTCAAATTGTGGTATGGACAGAGGAATTTGCAATCACCATTTTCAAGTGTCTCACAGTATGACTTGCGCAAGTTAGTGGTGCCCAATGTATTCATGGATGTCGACCTCCTCAAAGAAGTTGCAAACAGATGTCCTTGTTTTGAGAGTAATAAGGGGAAATGAGGGAGACATTTTGCTGACAATCAGGAGGGAGGAATTCCAAGAGATTTTTGATTTGTATGAAGCTTCTGCTACCCTGATTCAGATAGATTTGAATGAATTAAAGGCATAATACTATAGGATGAAAGGTTTCATTAGAGCTAGCCTCCTTCCAGCCCATTTGGAAAAAGAAGGAAACACAACTTATCATATTGGCCCTACTTCAAAGGATCCTTTTCCTAATGGTGCTTTTTCCAAATATTTGCAAGCCACTTTCTTTTCTTTGTGCAATATTTTAGGTTTCAACCCTATTACAGTCATGCCACCTAATTTTATTTATATGGCTATACAGATTCAACATTCGGACTTTATAGTGCTTTTTTACTTTGCCCCTTACTTTGAAGAAAAGTTTCATGAGGGGTTGCAAGACATTAAGAATGATGTAGTTAGCACTCATTTCTATTGGTATTCATTGTAAATGCACATATTTTTATATAGAAATGCACATTATTTTGAAGGTACCATGAATCTTAAGAGAATAGTTGATAATATTGAGGTACTGATGAAAATATGGAGCATGGACGTGTCTTGGGACAGGTAGGAAGCTAGTTTTGTGAGGTTTGATAATGGTTTTTCTTCTAGATTGAGGCAGAGATTAACAATGAATCCACCAAGGATTCCCATGCAGCTGCATGATTTGTAAGACCAAAGGAAAGACTCCCACTTTTGAAAATTGAGTACAACTAGGGGGACATTATCTCTTATCCTATTAGTACAGTTATCAGAGTTTATGGTTTCCCTAGTCAACCACATGTATTACCTTTTAATGTTCCTTTAAGGTTAGGTTTTGTTGAAGTAATATGGTAAATAGGTTGTATACATGATAAGGAGTTGAAGGGTAGAGAAAAAGCGACTATTTTCCCTGATTATATTTTCATTCCATACTTTGTAATTATAAAAGGGGGATATGTGCATTTTGACAGGTTTTTTGAACCATATCATTTAGGGGTTAGCACAGTCAGGCATAGTGACCCGGATGGATTTTATAATATTTTTATGCAAGAATGAAAGGAAGTCCATTTCCCTCTGAGCATAATTTCTCTGAGGACATAATAAGAAATGAATGTGACTTCATGAATCAAGATTGGAGGAAGGAGAAATGGATAGCTTTAAGGAAGATATGTGCTATAGTATAGAAAATGGATCCTAGTTATGATCCAGTAGAAAAATTCACTCCATTCTATGCCAAAGTTGATTTTGTCATGAACAATTTTGATGAATTAATTCTTGCACTAAAGGAGAAGAAAACTAGAGTTGAGAAATTTCAAGGTTGACAAGTTGAGAGAAAAAATATACAACAGCCTACACCCATCACACTGATAGAAGCAACCCCGATTCATCAGACGAGAATGACACAACTAGGTTCACCTCCTCCTCCACCTCATAGAATAGATGGGCTAGAAGAAAGTAGACCTAGCTATGCGCCTCCTCCAAAATGTGGTGTTGTAATAAAGAGCATAAGGGAAGAAACAAGTAGTGAAGAGGGGAGTGGCAGTGATAGTGAAAAGTTAGTTAGGAGGAAAGGAAAGAAGATAATGAAGACAGAGCTAGACCTAAAGGCACAAGTAAAAACTTTGAGGAATCACACAAAATTCCTTCACCACCAAATGTGCCTCTTTCACCTCCAAGGCACTTTGAAGAACAAAGAGAGGAGTAGCACATTGAAGAAAAACAGGTGGAGGATACCATTATAGTGACAAATGTAGAGATGTAGATTGGTATTCCTCATGTGCCACCCACTTTAGAATTGGACCTCACTCCTTTGGATATTTAGAGTAGATCTTTTAGAGATGCCAAAAAGGAGGCATGTGATATATTTCTTGAAGATGAAGCCTTTATAAGAAGTCTAGTGTTTCTACAATTCGTATGGAAAATGAAGATAGATAAATATAAGAGAATCACTAAGAGAAAGGCCCAAAGGCCAGATAGGTCTAATCAAGAGAATCAAGAAGAGGCCAAGAATGAAATTATGAAAGAGTTCAAAGGAATTACTGTAGATGAAGAGATGATGACCATAAATCAGGCCAAAGTTTTAATTTTGTCAGAATGAGATATAGCTGATGCAAGGACTTTTGACGCAATCAGGAAATCAAAAGATCAACAATTCAATTTAGAGGAAGAAGCAAGGTTGGCACTGAAATGATCAAAATTTGTAGATGATTATGCAACCTTGGCAATATGGGCACTAGAACAGGGGCCTAGGAGGCTTGATATCAATGATATAAATCCAAACTTGAGGGGAAACCTCATTATAAAAAGAGCCTCTGATACATCAAATGTTAAGGCCTCAAAGTTAGTTATTGACGTGGCCAAAAGTGCACATGAAACTTCAGAAAGGGAGGCTATGGAAAAGAAGGAATTAATGAAGAAGTTTGAGAAGATTTTTAATGATTACAATGTAGTTCAACAGAGGTGTGTGGAGCTGCAAACTAAGGTTCAACTTCTTGAGCAGAAACAAATAGGAGCACTATCTACAGTTCTTACAATTGCATATGTCGCATCAACATCTATGTCTCCCCCTATCTCACATATAGATGCAATAGTTCAGTTCGATAGTGAGACTGATATTTCAAGCACACCATTGGTGACATATATCGATGAAGAGCCTGAGCCCACTAGATCAACTGATCCAACAAGAGCCCAAATCTTGGAGAAAATCAGTGAGTTAGAAAATAAGCTAAAGGAGTCACAAGATCAGTCTACCATTAAGCAAAGAGTGATAGTTAGCTCAGTGTTAACCCATTTAAATGAGAAGTCGGACAATAGATTAAATAACATTCATTCTTTATATTCTTTATTGTTTAATGCTATTCAAAGTTTTGCCAGAGATAAGGAAGTTGCAATCCCTTTGTTTACAAAGTGGTTACAAAGGGGAAATGAGTTTAGGATAATATCAATGGCTTCCAAATACCATGTAGAGAGACCACCTACACTTCAACCAATCTATTTGTTGGTAAATTCAATGCAAGAAGCCCAGATGCTGCCAGGAAATAGAGAGAAAGATAAGGGAGTTTATGAGAAGTTTCAGTGAGCTGAATGAAACACTTCTGCCAGGTATTGAGGATAAAATGGGGGCAATTAAGCCTTTGCAATTTTGGAAAGAAGAGATAGAAAGAGTCATCAATGCTCGAGTGGAGCTGATTTGTGAAGAGCTAGATATTGTCATGTTGGAGGACAACATGGACAAGATAATATGTACAAGAATATTTTTTGAATCTTTTGAAAGAGAGGCAAATCAAGTGGTAGTTAAGTATACTCCTTATAAAGTAAAAGCTAATGAGGTTATAAATTTTAAATGACCATCAAATGAAGAATATGGTGAATGGAGTAATACTTACTTAAAGGATGAATGAGGAAAACAAATAGTTAGTTAGCTAACTGTGTGATGTAGCAGTCTAGCAGGTAATCTTGTTTATTTGCAGCGACTACTTTTTGGACATGAACAACAAAAAGGGAAAAAGTGCATAAAATGCTATGATTGAAGTAGTTGCAAATTTTGGTCTTGGTTGTGACATTGCTCAAATGAAATATTTTGTAACAAAATTATGGGTAACGGGTCATTTTTGAGTGACAAGTGTCTCCTCTGGCTCACAACTTGTTTCCTCCCTTATTTTCTATAAAAGGGAATTCAAGGCCAAGAGACAGGGTTCTGAATTTGATTTTTCTATTGATTTTTTCTAAGTTAGAGTCATAGGTCCCATGTAGAAAGTTTTAGGTGAAAATGAGAAAATTGTAAATATTTCGTAGAGTAAAATAGTGAGTCTTGTGTCATGTTTTATGCAGGTTTTGAAGAATCGAATTGTATACTATTTTATGGTAGATATAGCATTTGAATAAATAAAAAAGAATTCAAGTTTATTTTTCTCCAGTGTATGATTCTACTATCTTTTCAGTGAAAGTGAATCAAGGGTTTCTTTCTTTAAGTGCATTGTTGTGATGTATGTGATTTATATTTATGCTTTGATCCAAGGGATCAATTAAACGCTTGAATGAAATTATAGAGTGGTAGGGTTTGTGCAGGGATTTTAATAAGTAGTTCGGGCTTGGATCATAGTTGAGATGCATTGTGAGGCAACACATTCTTAGATCAGTATGCTATCAAATATTTTTTGTTGTAATTCACCTTATATTTCATGAATTTGATTCCTCAATTGAATAAGGCATTCGTCACAACTCGTTTTAAGGCTTTATAGTCAATTTGTACTCATTTCGTTTGCATTTGTTACACAATTGTTGATTATCAGAATACATTTCAATTTATGTATATTATTTCACATTTATCCATCTGATGCTCCAATTAGGTTGAGAATCACTGAAGGATTTGCCATCCTTGAGCATTCTCCCTATTGTTGAGCCTGCATATGAGATTATCTTCTTTGTTTTAGTTGAACTTGTGAGTATGGCGCAGAGATCATAAATTCACTAAGGGATCATCCTCCTAGGTTTTGTAGAGTCAAAAGTGTAGAATGATTTACTGATCCTTGTCATAGTTGGTCCAAGTTTTGAATGATATCAATAATTGGAGATGGCTTCTCCATAGAAAAACCAAAGAATCAACTTGGTTTTTGCCTCTTGTAGTGTAAACCTCATTTCGGGCACCAACAGATCTCACAATCTAAGTATGTAAATGATATCTTGAAGAGGTTTAATAGTGATGGATTGCAAATCGGCCCCAACACCTATTGTCACAGGTTTGAAATTGAGCAAGGATGATAAAGAATCTAAATTTGGTTAAACTTTTACAAAATACTTGTTGGTAGTCTCATGTATCTAACAACCACAAGGCTAGATATAATGTTTGTAGTTAGCCTCATTTCAAGGTTCATGGAGTCTCCATAAGTTTCGCATTGGCAAGCTGAAATAAGAATTTTGAAATATATTAGTGGAACAAGGAACTATGGAATTCTCTACTCAAGAACAAATTATTTCAAACTGATAGGATACACTGATAGTGATTGTGCTGGCAACATACATGATAGGAAGAACACTTCAGGCTATGCTTTTCTTTCTGGATCAGGTGTAGTATCATTGGCTTCAAAGAAGCAACCAATTGTTACTCTTTCATCAACTGAAGCAAAGTATGTAACAGATACACTGGCAGCATGTCAAACAATTTGGATGAGAAGAATATTGAAAGATTTGGAGAATGAACAAGAAGAGGCAACAAAGATATATTGACAACAACTCAGCCATAACATTGTCAAAAAATCTAGTATTTCACAAAAGGAACAAGCATATAGACATGAGGTTTCATTTCATTAGGGAGTTGACCAACAATGGAGAAATCATTTTAGAGCACTGCAGGTCCGAGGATCAATTTGCTGATATTTTCAGCAAAGCATTGGGAAAAGAAAGTTTTCTTCATCAAAGAGACAATTTAGATATCATACATGACAGTTGCGATTAAGAGGGAGTGTTGAAAAATAATCCCATCTCCTATATTTATTTCTCCTAACATAGACTTCTCTTTCCCACCGACTAATGTCTTCTCTCACTGTCCTTCCATTCAGTCTTTGCTTACTGTGCCTTCTTCGTTACACCAAACAGGACAGTCTTTCAATTAAAAAAATGATAATAATTTATTCTCGATGTGCATACAATAAACAAGAAAGTTAGGAATTAAATGAAACTTTTTTATTTTTGTTTTTCCTTCTTTGCTAGAAACACGTAGAAGTATCTAGAAACATATCATAACAGCAAGCAAATAGAAAAAGAGAAAGGGGGAAGTTTTTGAACAGGTAGGCAAAAAGAAAAACAGAGCTATGTGGCTGTAGCAACAGCAAATGCACTTCAAGAATAGGGGACACTATTAAGAACAGGGGTTATGTATCTGCAGCATTGTCTGGGCACAAGAGAAGTGAAACAATCCCAGGTTTATGAACCATATATTAATTTCTGTATACATTTGAAAAATATAAATATACAAATCACTTTCATTTTATTAGTATGTTTTATTTTTGTGTTTATCTATTCTTCATTTCCTCTGCCTCATTCCATCAGTTGAGGGGACTGGACGTTCTTCTAAAGAGGGAAGTCTCGACGCGTGTCTTCTGGACGGATTTATACAAGGTTATAATAACTTTGAAGAATTTCATGAACATAATAGCTCGTACATAGGTTGTGAATGGATTGTAGCAGTTAAGGAAAAAGAGTGGGATATTGATGTAAAGAAATGGCGGAACCGGTCAGGTATAGATATCTGCTCCAATGTTTTAATTGTTACTTTATTCATCAAATTGAGATGCTAGTTTACATTTATATCATTTCATCATGTCATGCAATGCGGTATCGCATCTTTCTACTCATCAAACGGTAATTTGTTGAGAAAACAACTCTATGATGGAGTCACTCTCCACAAGGTACGCAGGTTAAGAATTGCATGGTGCAATGCCTACTTCTATGAAGATGTGGAGCTGCTTTATTGGTTGTGGCAAAACCAGAAGCATCCATTCGACCCAGACTTCTTCAACTTTACCTCTCATGTTGGTTTTCCTTTGAGGAAAACAATGAAAGGTTTAGCGTCTCATGCTCCCGGATTTCATCCGCAAATGGAAAATCCAAGGGAAGAAACCTTAACAGTTTTGAATTATGTAAAAGGCAAAGGCACGCTGGACTGGGGAGTAGAAATGGTCGAATTATTTATAGAAGTGTACGGGTCGGCCTTCGTTGAAACGGCCGGTGCAATTACATTCACAAACGTTGAAAGGATTCCCATATTCACAAAGCTCTTCTCTATATCTCTACATCAACTACAAGACCAGATTCCCAACATTAAACCTCGCTTTGCAGAGGTTTTGAGCGAGGCAGTTCAGAGAGGATACCATCTGCTTGTGGACGAGATGTTGTTGAAGTTCAGAGATGATATTGCCCACATCACCACAGATGACTGTGTGCCCGCTTTGAGAGCGGCAGTTCGTGGAGGGTACGTCGAATTGGTGAAAAGCTTGTTAAAGAGCAGGGATGGAGTAGAGCTCCCAGTTGAAGTGGAGGACAAAGGAAAGACGCTCTTCCATTAATATGCCTTGTTTCATGCCCAAGTCTTTCAGCTACTTCAACAAACATATGCCAGTTTGGATGATAATGTCATCACAAGACAGGATATATTTGGAAGAAACTATCTTCATTGGGCAGCAAAAGCAGCTTGTGACTCACAAGCTGTGTATCATATGCTAAAGGAGTCTATTTCTTCAGATAAGCGCCTAATCGTATGTCATCAAAGGGACGAAGCGCCTAATCCTATGTCATCAAAGGGACGACCGAGGAAGGACACCATTGCATGTTGCTGCATCCAAAGGCAATAGCGGAATGATCGAGAAATTACTAGATTACTTTCAAGACGAGGATTGAACAAAGTGGATTCATGCAACTGATTCCTCTGGTCAAACAGCACTCCAATTGGCAGCAAGTGAAGGCCATGAACATTCAGTCAAAAGGCTTCTAAAAAAAGGGTCCCAACCGCTAAAACGTGATGGCCGAAAAAAAACAGCATTGCACCGCGCGACTCTTGTGAAGGATCCAAAGCTAGCACTTGCCACATGCAAAGCACTCGTAGAAAGTACAAAACCTCCTCACAAGTCACTTTTGTTGTGGGCCTCTGTAACTGGCATTGGCACTCCAGACGAGATGGAAGGTGTGGATTCTGATGTTAAAAACTATCTTCTAAGGCAAAAGAAAGAATATGGAAAATACTTGCTAAGAGAAGCCGCACGTATCGACAACGCTGAAATGGCGTGGGAGCTTCTAAATAGAGGCGCCGACATGGGAGACATTCTTGATCCCCGTTGGAGAGGTACTTTGAACTCATGGGAGGAGAAAGCACTTAAAAATGGTATGGATGATGAGGGCCTGATCCTTAATTTGAAATGCTCGTTAATTTTTCTAAAACGTTTTACTCATAGTTGTATTCTTGTAAAGTAACAAGTCGAACGGAGAGAATGAAAGAGCAAGGACGACATCAACCAAGTATGGAGGATAAACTTGGTAAATACAAATTCTCTAAAGCGATTTCTTTAAATGCATCTAACCCATTTTTTATATTTTTAAATGCATCTGCTGACATAACAAAATGGTATGCTCGAGTTGTTACAGGAAGGTATGTTTTTGCGGAAGGTGTAGCTGCTTTGCTTTTCAATCGATTTGTTGAATCACCAATTACAGTGGGTATTTCTGGTGAATGGGGTATGGGAAACTCCAGTCTGATGATTCAGGTACATAGTGAAAACTGTTTTTATAATATATGATTTCAATGCACAGTGATTCTTGAATTGTTTCCAAAACTCAGAATTATAAACATATTTAATAATAAATTTTTAAAAATGATAATAACTTGCATGGATTTTTGTAGATTGAAAAGATTTTACTCATTACAGAAGCCCAGCTAACGTTTCCGAATCTTCTGCCATCGGAGCAATTTGGTGGAGCTAAGAAGATCTCTCTTAGTACAAGAGGCAGACAGATATATGGACAGATTAAAAAGGGGTTTCACAATTTACTGTCAACAGATATAACAAAGGTATATGTTACATTTAGTAGAACAAATTATTTAGATAATATATTTCAAGACTTCAATACTTAATAATAATTTTATTTTATTAATATTATAAATCATAATAAATGGTTATTTTATTCATCAAAATTATTATTATTATTTTTTTTTTAATAAAAGTGGATAAACCATTGAATTATATTAATAATTTTTATTTTTTACAACCGTGTCTGATTCAAAATTAATATTTTAACTACTAAAATATATTTTAAAAATAATTGACTTTTTGTAACAAACCCGATTGGCATTGTGCTGGCAAAATACAAATATCAGTATCATGCTATTTATTAGTCACATGGTAAATGTCGAATCACAATACATAAAACAATTTATAAAACAAGCTCATTAATATGATATCAATTGACAGGGTTTTTTCTCTTGCTTCTTGTTCAGTTAGAGTCAAAGTCAATATCACAACAACAGCAGGAACATGCATTAAGAGGAATCCCTCGAATTTTAACAATTCGATATAATGCATGGCATTATAGAGGTCGACACAATAGCTTGGGCAGGACTAGGAGTCACAATAACCAAAGAAATTGAGAATGCAATGAGAAGAGCTCAATAACCAAAGAAGTTGTATTAAAATCAGTTATTTCTGTTGTCAAACCTGTGAGTACACAAATGTTGGGGTATATTACTTCACCAGATCATGTAAGTCACCTTGGCTATCAGGAAGATGTTATTGCTGACATCAATTTCTTGAAGAAAGAGCTCGGAAACGAGCCACATTGGTTTTTCTCTTTCATTTTAGGTGTTTGGTTTTGGAACTGGTTTGGCTTGTTGGAATTAATTTCATCAACAGCTAGTTTCGTGGACAACTAGCTCACCGACTCATCCCACCAATGTTGACAATGCACCGCTCCACCGCCGTCTTGAGCAGACCATGCGCAGACAATCAGCTGCTCAATGCAGATCGTGGCCAACTTGCCACCGTCCCATCACCGTCCCACCATGCACTATTTTCTGACTGTAGTGAATTCTGGAGAATTCCAAAGTCCTCTATAAATAAGAGGTATTTGTATATGCAAGTCACTCCTCCAAGAGTCCAGCTCTGTAGAGCTGTAATTATCAGTTTGTCAAGTGATCAAGAAGCTCTTGTAATAGAACAGTTTATTTCTGTTCTTAGTATATATAATCTTTCATGGCTTATATGCCGACGCCATTGCAAACACAAGAATTCCGAAATTCATGCCAGTCTCTGGAGATCGAATTCGAATAGTGACCTTTTGTGGACTATTTCGATAGATGCGAGGAGGAGGTCATATTGCAGGTATGTCTATTCAAAATTTGGGTGCACATGACTGTTTTCTTGTCATTCTTTGAAGGGTCACACTAAGTTTGTCCTGCTTAAACAGGTATTATTAGCAGTAAATTTCGTCTTAGCCGAATGTAAAATCAATACCATACTGGGGATTGATAAAACGATTATTGGAAGAGCAATTAGAAGAAAATTTGAAGACGTTGATGATGAAGATGTTGCAGAAAAGTTTATCAGCAAAGTTATTCAAATTCCACTCAGCTTGCCAGATCCCACAGAAGAAGAAACAAATAGATTTTTAGAATACCACTTGGGACATAAAACTCCAGGTTTGAAGTTGAAACCCATTGAAATATTCATAATAGTGCATGTTATGGTAACGCTAATAGCAGCCCTTAATAAATATCATTTTAATATATGGAAAACAAATTATTTTTCATTTCCATTTCGCAGACATAAGAAACGAGAATGTTATTCGAAGGCCGCGTGGAATAGCAATGTGTCTAGAACCTTCAATGGGTAACCTACATCTTTTTACATCACTACTATCCTTGTATAAATGGTGATCTATTATAAATATTGAATTTAATTTTTTCAACAAGTTACTATTGAACATGAAAAATAAACTGCAATGGTAAGATCCGTTCAATAGGATTTATTTTGATGTATAATCTGATGCTGTTATGAATGTTCGTATCACAATAATAAGGTTTGTTATATTAATTATGTGGACTGCTATATTGCACCGATATAGAAGGGAATAATGCAAGTCAGCACAGCTCATTCCATATAGAAGTGGAACATGCAACTCAACACGGCTAATTGGATAAAGAAGAGGACCATGCAAGTCAACATATTCAAGGAGGTAGGAAACAAGGAATTTTAATATTGTCTAAAATAATGAGAGCATGATTATTGCATGATCATCTATTTGAAGCATTAATGTCAGGTACTGAATAAATTGTTACTGAACAGCAATTATTAAAAATCCAGTCAAATGGTTCTGTTCCATTCTTAAATGTGTTTTTACCATTGCTTGCAACCTTCCAAGCGAACTTAGACAACCATACAAGGAAGAAAGCTGTAAGTTGTTGAGATCTGCAGAAGGCGTAAGGTTAATTGCAGAAATATTGTTGTCAAACTATACCGAAGAAGAAGCTAACATCTTTTATGAGTTGAGTAAATTTGTTAGCGCTAGTTTGCATGTCAGTTTACTATCAGCTTGCATCATCCTTTATTCGTTCTCTCCGTGAATAACGGATCTCCTCTGGTCACTCCGAGAGCAACCAATTCATGCAAACAACATGTTAGTAAGCTAACTAATGCGTACAGTAAGTGAATCGTGTTTCTCTGCCTCGTTCACCGTCAGTGATTGCCTTTGATTCCACCATGCGGTGGTGGTTGTTATTGTATAAAAGTATGCATTTTTGCATAATGTAATTGGTACAATGAATTAATATATTTCATTTTCTTAGCTGCTTTTTCTTTTTCTTATGTGCATTAGATCTGCAAGTTTTGTTTTAATTTTCCTAGACACAGCTGTAAAATTTTACATGGTACCTTTTGAAGCATGGAGTGACATGCAACTGGAAGTGACCCATTTTTGAATTTTTGAATCATGCGCATGGGCTCACATTCCTATAGAGAAGAGGAAAGCTTTGGGGCCTCAAATTAAAGAATGCATCTTTGTTGCATACCCAGATGGTGTAAAGGGCTATAGATTGTTAGATCTTTCAACAGAAACACTCTTAATTGAGAGGAGTGTCTACTTTGATGAAAGTCCCATGCATACATCTCAGGAACCACATTCTAGTACTTCTTTGCTTCCTCCTCTTACAAATCTCAAAGATAATACATGTAATCATTCAGATCTGATTTCTGATACATCTGAATCTGATCCAAATGAACTTGAGCATGCATGTGTAGATCCAGATGCAGTTCTTGATTGGGCTTCTAGTGATGATTCAGTATCTCCTGTGAAAAATCAAAGGACTAGGAGCTTGGTTGATATATATGATGCCCCTCATGCACATTTAGCTATCGATCCCATCATGTCAATGCACTCCTATATGATTCAAGCATTCGATCCTCAGACTTACCCAGAAGCTGCAGGGAATCCTCTTTAGGAAGCAACCATGGATGAGGAGTACAATTCTCTCATTGAGAATCACACTTGGGACTTGGTTCCATTTCCACTTAATCACAAACTTGTAAGGTGTAAATGGGTCTATAGAATAAAGAAATCAGCGAAATGGCCATGTAAGTAGATACAAAGCGAGGTTGGTAGCCAAAGGCTTCCAGCAAGTTCATGGCATTTATTGTGATGAAACTTTTGCTCCAGTGGCAAAAATGGACTCCATTCAGTTGGCTCTTGCAATTGAAGCAGCAAGAAGGTGGGAGATTCATCACATGGATGTGAAGAACACATTTCTTCATGTGATCTCGAGGAAGATATCTATATGGAGCACCCACAAGGGTATGTACAAAATTCCTCATTGGTATGAAAACTCAAGAAGTCACTCTATGGCCTTAAGTAGACACCTAGAGCTTGGTATGCTAAAATGGATTCTTATCTTTTGTCTCAAATTTTCATGCAATGCAAATCTGATCTAAATGTTTATATGATGAGAACATTGACTCTTTGTTGCTCATAGTACTCTATGTAGATGATCTGCTAATAACAGGCGATTCAATCAAAGCCATTGCTGCAACCAAAGCAGCTTTGCATGCTAGATTTTCCATGACAGACATGGGTCTCCTCAACTTTTTTCTTGGGCTTGAAATTAGCTAGAATGAATCAAGTGTCCAAGTTTCTCAATCCAAGTATGCAAGGGATCTTCTAGCTCGATTTCACATGATGGATTGTAAGCCAACACCTACACCTTTCTTGTCTGGAGTAAAGCTTGAGGATGGCCAAGATACACCATTGGTTCATTGCACACTCTATCGTCATCTTGTGGGGGAGTCTTCTTTATCTCACTCACTCTTGTCCAGATCTATCATATGCAGTGGGTGTTGTTTCCAGATACATGCAGAAGCCTCATGAACTACATTGGAAGGCTGCTAAGCATATACTTCACTATGTTTGAGGAACCATTAGCTATGGGATTCATTATTCAGCTAGATGTACTTTGCATCTCATTGGCTATACTGATTCTGATTGGGTTGGTGATAGCATTATTTGCAAGTCCACTTCAAGATATGTTCTCAGTTTGGGCTCTGGTCCCATTTGTTGGTCAAGTAAAAAGCAATCTTCAATTGCTTTATCATCCACAGAGGCTGAATATCAAGGTGCAGTCAATGCTACCATTCAAGTTCTTTGGCTGCAAAATTTTCTCATTGAGCTGGGTATATGTTTTCATCAACCAACCATCATTTGGTGTGACAACCAAAGTACATTGAAGGTTTGCAAAGATCCAGTACAACGACAACGGACAAAGCACATCAAGATCCACATGCACTTCATGCAAGATCTAATCCATGATGGCATCATTGATTTATAGTACTGTCCCACATCTCAACAAATTGCTGAAATATTCACAAAGACATTCACAGAGCAGAAGTTTCACTTTCTCCGAGATCTTCTTGGGGTGAAAGAAACTGTACCATAATAGTTTTCTCATTATGTTAGTATCTATTTTGAGGGGGGGTTTTCTTCCCACTGGGTTTTCCCTCTTTCCTCATTTCTTTCCTCTTCTATCTCTTTAGTTAGACTTAAGGGGGGGTGTTAGCATTAATTTCTAGTTCTTCCAATTTTGTTGGCGTTATTTTGCAATTACCTGCATAGATTATGGATCATAATCTATCAATAACCGATAGCCTCAATCTCCTCCATTCGTGTGAATTTAACATGTAAGTCTAACTCAGGTTTCTTGAGTTACATCCACAAAGTGTGAATCTAAACAAAGCAAGGTGTATGCTCGTATGCCTTCTATTATTGTATTTTTCTTTCAATTAATACATACTGTGTTTTTATTTCTATTCATGCTTTGTATTTTTCTGTTCTTTCCCTGCAAAATTGTCTTTTTCTTCTTTTTGTAGATCAATACTGCTATAGCTGTAAATTTCACATGGTATCAAACCCTGGGAGCTAGAGGAAAGGAGCAGAACATTTATTTTTTGCAGGTATTGAAATTTTGAGTTGTTTTAGAATGGAATCCTCATTGCTTTGGGAGAATCTATTAGTATTTTTGTATTAAAAATAAACTAAAATAAAGTTCCAAAAGGGGTAGTCAAGTCTAAAATGGGAATTAGATATCATCCATCTGTCATCTTTTTGGAAGAAGGAAATTATAAGTCCTGGCATAATGGAATCCTAAAGCATTGTTGTTGGATTCATATTTTGCCTCATTTATATGGACTTATTCCCAAACCAAGTACTTGTTGGCAGAAATCTACATGGGAAAGTAGAAATGATCATGTCTTAGCATTAATTGATTTAACTGTTGGGAACTATACATCATGGGCTCTATCACACATTGAGTGCCCTCACACTCTTTGGGCCACTATATGGGAAATGTATGGAGATCCCTATGAACCTCCATTTCCAGATGAAGACATGCTTCTCTCCCTTGATAATGATGATGATCCTATGTATGATGATGGTATTGAAGAGGAAATTTCTTATTGGAAGAGACTTGATTGTCTTGATTACACAAAGACATCTCCTCCTGCTTCTCCTCTGTCCACACCTCCAGTATTAGCAGTTGTGCAATCACCTCCAACTACCAGTTTGATAGAGATCTTGGTTTCTCCGAATGCTACTTCAAATTCTCTTCAGCAGGTTCATTCATGTCCTCTTGATGAGTGAGATATCATCCTATCAGACATTTATCATTTATTTGTTGAATCTCTCCTTGATCATGATGACAATATTGAGGACACATGTCTTATCTCCGATGTCAAATCACATCAAGTTGCATCTTCTTTTGTTTTGGATTCTTTTGTTCCCTCTTAGCCATTCCATGCTACTATCTTGACACATCCTGATTCACAACCAAACAAATCTCACACTTCAGTGGTCACTGTTTTGGAATTTTGTATAGCGGAGTCGCAATTTAGCATTGGATTGGAGAAACATGAGTATTTTTCATAACCATTCATCTTGATTCCTTCATACATTTCACTTGAGTGGAAATTCAACAATTTAACAGCTCGAGGTTTCTATCTTCCAAAAGGAAGAGGTGTCATTTGTTGCAGATGAACCTACTACAACATTCACTATGCTACATTATGTATTGACATTCTTTCTCTTCTATGTGGAGGCACAAACAACCACTTTTTGCAAGACATTGTAACATATTAAGTGTCATGCAGAGTTAGTGTTTATTTTTGAGGGGGGGTTTTGTTCCCACTGGGTTTTTCCTCTTTCCTCTTTTCTTTCATATTTTTTGTCTTCTTAGTTAGACTTAAGGGAGGGTGTTAGCACTAGTTTGCATGTCAGTTTACTATCAACTTGCATGATCCTTTATTCGTTCTCTCCGTGAATAACGGATCTCCTCTGTTCACTCCAAGAGCAACCAATTCATGCAAACAACATGTTAGTAACCTAACTAATGTGTCCAGTAAGTTAATCATGTTTCTTTGTCTTATTCACCGCTAGTGATTGCCTTTGATTCCACCATAATTCTATGTTCATGTGGTGGTTGTTATTGTATAAAAGTATGCATTTTGCATAATGTAATTGGTACAATGAATTAATATATTTCATTTTATTAGATGCTCTTTCTTTTTCTTATGTGCATTAAATCTCCAAGTTTTGTTTTTATTTTCCTAGCTAGATCTATCCTGTGCTATGCAGCCACAACTGCCTTAGGAAATCAAAAGCTCCCTCAAGAGTGGAAGCACATATTGAGCTACCACA
Source organism: Cryptomeria japonica (assembly GCF_030272615.1). Classification (NCBI taxonomy): domain Eukaryota; kingdom Viridiplantae; phylum Streptophyta; class Pinopsida; order Cupressales; family Cupressaceae; genus Cryptomeria; species Cryptomeria japonica. The sequence continues at coordinate 29,312,606 of NC_081413.1, forward strand.
AATTTGGATGGTATGTTGTTCTCCGAATAGGGAACACATACAACTTACCAACATAGAAGGAAGAATTGATTGCATGGATATTTGTTTGTTGGCAATGGAAACATGAAATGAACCATCTAATCAAGGTAACAACAATATTGAGAGATTTTATTATCAATTGCCTGATTTTACAAAGCTTTCTAACCACCGGATGATGGTATAGAGACCTTTGACTTCTTTGGCTTGGGAACACAAGATTCCAATTTATCCTTCTTAACCATATCTTCAACTTTCAAAATGATCTTTTCTTTTTCTTTCTAGACTGCCTCCTTGGTGATTCTCATGCTTTCAGCCAACTGCTCAAGCTCCTTTATGATTTTTCTCTATGTTTCAAGTTTCTTGAACTTAATGTGTAAGTCCAAGACTTTCTCTTTGTAGGTTCCAAATCTTTCTTCTGACATGTCCATCGATTTGCTTAACAAAATTTGTGCATATGCATCAAGAATGTGGCCTTCAACCTCATATCCCATAGGTAAGATCCATGAGGTTCTAAGCTCAACCATTTCCATAAGACACTGGTTTGTATCAACCATAAAGCATATAGTGTCTTCATATTTTTCAACTATCTATTTAGGGATGTTGGCATAACTAATGGAGATGATGATGAGATGAGTTGTTTTTGTTGACCTCACTAATAAAGATGACGATGAGATGATGATCGGTAAAGTTGTTGGTGATTTTTGGCTTGATGATATAGTTGTAGTAGGTTGCTTGATGACTTTATTTGTGTTTCCATTGATGGAAACCATGTTTGTTTAGTCATATAGGTCATCTGGACCTACCAGTATAGCCTAATTGGTAGTGGAATCAGTTAGACAACAAAACTGCTAAGTTTTTGTCAACTGGTAAATAGGAACAAAGCGACGATCAAGTAACTGGTACGGATGAATCGAGAAGATTTAGGTGTTGCAATTTATAATATGTGTTTATTACATTGGCATGCGTCTATGATTGAAATCGCATTAGATTTGCTGAATCAGAAAGAACATTTGTAATTGACTATCATGAACCCTGTGAAGAAGAATGAATACTGGTAACAGATCTTTAACAGATAATGATTTAAGGTTTGGCTGTGGATCTTATCATGTTCATAACTTAGTGATGATGTGTCATAATCCATGTGTAAATTTTAAGATGGTATTTGAGCACATACAAGGATCGTGTTTCTTGGGAAACAGTGAAGTGCTTAGAAGAATGTAACAAGGGTTTGATTGCTTATCAAATTGATGTGTGGTGATCATTCAACGATGGAAATCATATAGAAGTTAGTTGTAATGATCTGTAATGTATTTTGGCAGAGTGTTTTGCCATGCTAAATGTAAATTCATTGTATCTTATTGATGTAATTAGGGTTTGTAGCTGCTCTAACTAAAAAGTGTATTTAGGGCTAGTTGGAGAAGGGTTAAAGTGTCAGTGGTTTGAGAAGAAGGTATTATCAAACCGAATTCGAGTGTCTGCATGGGTGTAGAAGAGTTGTGATGAAAAAGATCTATACTAGCAAGTAAGGAAGTGATATAATCAAATCATTTACCCTATTGTTCCCTAACAGTTACAACAGTTTGAAATCCCTTAACTGAGTAGATCCTAACAGGTCTTATATTGTAAATCCCTTCATTAGGTGGCTCATTAACTTGAGTTTAAAATCCTCTAACAAGTTTACACTTAACATGGTAGAGCGCCTCATAGGGCTAAGGCAACCTCCCTTGACCGGGTGACTCCTAACAGGGTTTGTTCTTAATCGGGCATATTGTAAGCTCTTAATCAGGCGCATTCCAAAAGAGTGCAATATATTTTGTGGGTGCTAATTCTAACTGTGGTTTTCCCAGCTGGGTTTGCATGTGAAAAATCTTTATGTTCATGTGGTGGATGCATTTTTGATTTGTGCATTTGCAATCTTTACTAGGTTTTCATATTGATGAACACATGAGTGAATGGTTTGTTAAATTTTCTTAGAAGATTGATTAAGTAGTTACCGATACAGTTTTGTGAAGTGTTTCAGAATTATTTTATTACTAATTCACCACCCCCCTCTTAGTAATAACCAGATCCTCATAATAACAATTGGTATCGAAGCACTAGGTCATCTTTGTAAAGAAGCTTAACCACTTGAGGTAAAGATCTGAGATGATGAAGAAGGAGGGTCCTAAGTTCACAAAGGATAACTATAGAATCTGGAGTGACATAATGAAGATCTACCTAAAAGGTATGGGACCACACTTTTGGGAGCATGTGGTTAATCAGTACACACCTCCTACTAGTACTTTGACTCTAGATCAACTCAAGGAACATCAGGAGAACATTCAAGCATTGGAAGCCATTATAAGTACCCTCTCTGATTCTAAGTAGATTGATGCTCATGGTATAAAAACCTCTTATGAAGTTTGGAAAAAGTTGAAGTTGATTTATGGTAGAGATGAGCATGTGCAAAAAGTTAAAGAAGAAAGCCTAAGAGGCAAGTTTGATGACGTGAGGATGATGGAAGGTGAGAACATCACCCAGTACGGACAAATAATAAAAGAAGTAGTTGGAGGAATCAAAATTACTGGTGGAACCATTGTAGAAGACACAATGGTAAGTAAAATTCTTAGAACCTTACTACCTGCTTATGCTATTAGAGTATCTGCTATCCAATAATTAAGGTCAGTTAGCAAAGAAAAAGTTACAGTTGATTAATTGATAGGCAAGCTTACTGCTTTTGAATTCAATAGCTTTGACAATAGTGTACCTAAAGAAGAATCTGCTTTCAAAGCATCAGTATCTAATACACTAGTAAGAAAAAGAAATGATTTCTATCATAAACATGAATATAGGTCAAGTCATCATGGTGGTGGTAATGAAGGAGTGGATGATGAACATAACCTGATGGAAATTGAGGCTTTATTGGCAAACAAACTTCCTAGAGGAATTGGTAAGTACAAAGGCAAGCTTCCTCTTAAGTGATTCTCACGTAATAAAATAGGACATATTGTTGCTAATTGTCCTAACAGTGATCAAAAACAAAAGTTTAGAAAGTTTAAGGGAAAAGGTAGGAAACAATGTTATGTTGTAGTAGATGAAGGTGTTACTGATGAGGAATGAAAGGATGAAGATAATGAGGAAATTGTTTTTGTAGTAGTTAAGAAAGATCTCTTTGATAAGAGAGATTTAGTGTCCCTTGTTGATAGTTGTGATGAGTGGGTCATTGATAGTAGTTGCTCACACCACATGACCGGTGACAAGAATAAATTCATCTCACTTGAATAATTTGATGGTGGAGTAGTGAGATTTGGGAATAATACACCATGCCTGGTAAAAGGTAAAGGTTCAATTTCTTTAAATGGAAAAAGTAATGCTGATGATGTGTATTGGGTTGAAGGATTGAAGAATAACTTGTTGAGTGTTGGTCAGCTAAATGATAAAGGTTATCATCTTGAGTTCAAGAATGGAGTGTACAAGATTTTAAAAAAAAAAAGAAAAATTGATTACTACTAGTAAACAAACAAAAGGTAATTTATTTCATCTGAACACTAATGTTAATAGTTGTCTGGTTGGAAAAGTTTAGGACAATTGGCTATGGCATAGAATATTTTTTCATGTAAATTTTGATAATTTGATCAAGGTCAGCAAGTCAAATATGGTTAGCGGTATGCCACATCTAGTCAAACTAGACAATGTGATTTGTAAGGAGTGTTAGTTGGGTAAGATGACTACTTCCTCTTTCAAAAGAAAATCATTTTCTACTTAAAATATTTTAGATTTGGTTCACACTGATTTATATGGTCCTATGAGGACTAGGTGTTTTCAAGGTGATAAATATTTTATGATATTTACTGATGATTGTTCAAGAATGATGTGGGTTAAATTTTTGAAGGATAAGTCTGATGTTTTCAACAAGTTTAAGGCATTCAAATTCTTAGTGGAGAAAGAAACCGGTAAGAACCTAAAGTGCCTGAGATCTGACCATGGTGGATAATTCACATCAGTTGAATTTGTGAAATATTGTGATGAGAATGGAATCAAGAGAGAACTATTTGTACCAAGGACACCACAACAGAATGTGATTGCGGAAAGGAGGAATTGGACCATAGTTGAAGCATCAAGAACAATGTTGATACAAGGGGATGTACCTAAAATGTTTTGGAGAGAAGCAGTTAGCACTACAGTATACACAATGAACCAAATATTGGTCAAGAAAGGTAGTGAAAAAACTCCCTATGAATTATGGTATTTCATACTCCTAATGTTAGTCATTTCAAAGTCTTTGGCAATAGGTGCTACATAAAGAGAGATGAGTATACCAAAAAGTTTAATCCTAAAAGTGATGAAGGAACTTTCCTTTGTTATTCAACTAAGAGCAAAGCATTCAAGTGTTTTAACAAAAGAACCAAGAAGATTGTGGAGAGTGTCAATGTGAAAGCTGATGAGTATTCTGATAGATCTGATGATACCCACAAGTCTGATGCAGTAGATGAATAGAAGATAGTGATCATTCAATTGGAAGTTAAAAATGATGTTGAGAAGAATAGTATGGAGGATGTTTCTCAACTAGTGGAAGAAGAAGTAGAAGAAGAAGAGGCTACTACACTGGAACCAATTATACCTAGATATGTAAAGTTGAATCACTATGAAAATTAGATAATTGGAGACAAGAATGTTGGAGTACAAGCAAGAATAAAGATAGAGAAAGTGCCTATCTGATTTCCATAGTTGAACCTAAGACAGTGAGGGAAGCTCTCAAAGATGATGATTGGACAAAGGCTATGAATTAGAGGCTTAATCAAATAGAGAAGAACAACACTTGGTCACGTGGCCCCAGACCAGTTGATAAAAATGTGATTGGTACTAAGTGGGTGTTCAGGAACAAATTGAATTTAGATGGTGAAGTGCTTAGGAACAAGGCTAGACTAGTTTGAAAAGGATATGCGCAAGAAGGTGAGGATTATGGAGAAACCTTTGCACCAATTTCTAGACTTGAAGGAGTAAGAATGCTACTTGTATTTGCAACATTCAAAGTATTCAAGGTATACCAAAAGGATGTAAAGTTTGCATTTTTTATTGAAATTATAGAAGAAGGGGTTTACATTGAACAACTAGATAGGTTTGCATTGACTAAAGACAAGGACATGGTGTCGAAACTTCATAAAGCTTTATATGGGTTAAAGAAAGCTCCAAGGGAATGGTATAAGAGAGTCCATTCACACCTAATAAAGATTGGATTTCAAAGAACCGGTGAGGACAACAACATTTACTTGAAGACAGAAGGAGATAAGTTATTGATTGCAGAGGTGTTTGTAGATGATATCATATTTGGAGGAGATGATGACATGAGTTTAACTTTTGTAGAAGAAATGAAAAGGGAATTTGAAATGTCTTTGATAGGTGAAATCAAAATTTTCATTGGTTTGCGGGTCCAACAAAGGAAAGGAGGAATCTTTATTAACCAGCCCAAATATGTGAAGGAGGTATTGGAAATTTTTGGAATGGAAATCTAAACCGATTGGAACCCGTACTAGTTGCAGATTATCCAAGGAAGACAATTTTGATCTGGTGGATGAAACTGAGTATAGATCAATGACAGGTAAACTACACTATGTTGTTCATAGTATACCAGACATTTCTCATGTAGTTGGTATAGTGGCTAGATTTCAGAAAAGTCCTAAGGAGACTCATATGATGGCAGTGAAGAGAATTTTTAGGTATCTTAAAGGAACTATTGATTATAGATTATGGTATCCATACAAAGGAAACTTCTCTTTGAAGGTGCTCACATATTCTGATTGGGCGGGTAATATAGATGACCAAAAGAGCACAACCAGTGGTGCATTCTTTCTAGGAGAAAGACTGGTATCTTGGACTAGTAAGAAACAAAGTTGCATTTCTTAGTCTACAACAGAAGCAGAGTATGTGGTTGCATTTATTTACTATACTCAAGCAATATGGATGATTCGTGTATTAAAAGAATGAACTAGTGGTCATATATTGTGATAATACAAGTGTTATAAACATTTCAAAGAATCCTGTATTGCATTCTAGAATAAAGCATATTGAACTAAAGTATCAATATCTAAAAGAAAGAGTGCAAGAAAAGAAAGTTAGGATGGATCATGTGTCAATCAAGGAGTGCAGTTGGCTGACATCTTCACTAAGCCATTGCCTAAAGCAACCTTTGAGTATCTCAGAGGCAAGCTAGAGTTTGTAACCCCACAAGGTGATAAAGGGAGAAGAAATGTAAAGGGGAAGAAGAAAAGTAAAAGGGGAGAAGAACAATGAAGAGTAGAAAGAGAAGTGTCGTGTATCTATATGGTGTACCTGTTATACCTATATCTACAACACAAAACACTCAATAAATCATTACAAGAATGGTTAGAAGATTTAATCAATGAAAGATAAAAACCATAGCTAATCAATCTATTGCTTCCTAGTAAATGCTAGTATGAATTTTGCTCTCAGATCTTGTTATGCAAATTCCAATGACTTGACTACACTTAGATTAAGGATTTGAATGATTAAGATGCATGATCTAGAAAGAATAGCATGATTAAGCTATATGAATTCATGATTGATCTAGAAAATAAGCTAAGATTTAAGCTAAAATTGAGCATGATAACATTGCTAAAATGATAAACTATAAGCTAGATGCATATAATAACAATGCAAATGAGATGAATCAAATTTGGGACCAAAATGATATAAATTGGGACCAAATGAAAATGAATATGGGACCTTTTTTGCTCCAAAATAGGGTATATTTATAGGATTTCCCAAGGCTAGGGGTGAGGTGGTAGGAATCAATGGTCAAGATTGATCTGAAGATATCAATGGTTAAATTGGAGGAGATTGGCAAAGGGGGTTGGATTAAAGGGAATTAGTGTCAAGTGTCAAGAGATTCTAGAAGAGGTTGGATGAAAGGGAACACTTAGTGACAAGTGTCACAAAGGTTCTAGAAGATGTTAGATGAAAGGGAACATGGGGGTAGGTAGAATGGGTTATGTTTAGGAATGGTTAGGTTTAGGGGTGGTAGAAGTTAGGAGAATTTGAATTTAGAAATTCAAATAATATGAAAAGGCTAATTAATTTCAACAACTCATAAATTGATTTGTTTTAATTAATTAGAGGATTTAGAAGAATGATTTTGATGGGGAGAATTAATTTAATTAATCAAAGGGGGTTATTGAGATGAACTTATTTAATAAATCCTTAGATTTATTAATAAGTAGATGAAAGGGGGAATTTAATCAAATTGTTGATGAATTCAATTAAATTGGGGAGGGAGATTAATTAAATAATTGCTTATTCAATTAATTATCTTCAGACCATTTTTAGGTGTATACATTTTGCCCCTGTTTGAAGCGAGGTGTGATGACGCGTTGATTCAAAGAATAATCTCATTTTGATGATGATATTGGTTTGATAGGATGCCCCAGCTCTTGATTGCGGTATGATGATGTCCCCTCAGGAGATCAATTAAGATAATTGATCTTTGGAGTGAAATTGATATTTGTGAAATTGATATCCCGATAGATTTGATTTGATTTCTGAAAATTATGGTTGATGAAAATGCGAGTTCTTCGATTAGCTTGATTTCTTAGATCGATAAGATTGAAAAATATTGATTGATTAGATTTATAAGATTGATTAGATTCATTCTAGTTTTAAGAAGGATTCATCCTATATAAGACAAAGATGATCAAAGAATCTGGTTTCAGGAAGGATTCATCCTGTATAAGACATGATCAGAGTGTCTAGTTTCAGGAAGGATACATCCTGTATAAGACATGATAGATTGATTGGATTGATGATGTTAATGAGATAAAGAACTGACAGTTTGTTGATATCAAGTTGCAAAAATATTTGTATATGCTGATGTTGATTCTGTTGAGAGAAATAGCATAAGATTTTCATTGGGTCGACAATATCTGGAGGTATATGAGTCATTAGTCTGATTGCATATACACTTGTGATAATACTTTGATGATTCCTATGATAGATTTAACCTTGGATAAAAGGAGCATGTAGGATCCCATGCAAGAATGAAATGCAAGCTAAAATGAAAATGAAAATGCAATGGAATGCAAGCTATGATCGGACCAGCCACTGGATTATTTTGTGTTTTTGTCATCATTGAGCTTTTGAAATGTGGGAAGTGACTACAAACATCGATGGTATAATTAAACCATGATGACCTGAGCATTTCTTTCCTGGATTTTGATATAGCAAGGTAGCACAAGCATCGAGGTATAATTGAACCGAGATGACCCAAGTGTTGCTTGCGTAAAATAGGTAATATTAAACATTTTAACACACAAATCGGAAATATCTTCAATGATACTCTAATGATCATGTCTTGGGACAAATTTGCACATATTAATGATTAATTTTCAGACAGTAGACAAGAAAAATATCATGTTCCTTCCTTGTTCCTCTAGTCAAAGACATCATGGAGTTACTTAGAAATCATGATAGTGAAAAGCAATATAGAAAAGTTGAACAATCATGTTAAAATCATTATCCAAAAAGATATTATCCACTGAAAAGTTTGTGATGTGCTTAGATTGACTTTGTGATAGCTTGATAGTTGATAGTTTGATCTTATGTTCAACATTGGATGTGTCTTAGTTTTCCCTTGATAATAGTTGTCTTATTTGTTGTTCTACCTGTTTGATTAAGCTCAAAACGATCAAGAGTTTGCCCCTAGCTAGGTGTAGGATTTTGCCCCAAGCCTAGAAACAAAGTTATTATGATATATCCAATGATCCAAACCATGGCAAGAAGCCACCTAGGATGCTTGCATATGTACAAAGGCTTGTTTATGATGGTCAATGCTGATGGAAAATGAATGAATGCAACCGGAAAAATGCATGAACTAATAGATCGAAGAGCTAGCGGACAGATAGGGCCTATTTGCCAGGTTTTCACCATCTATTTTTATTGCACTTTTTCTAATATTTGAATTTTTTTTTTGATTTTCTAATTTTTCACTGTTTTTGATTTTTCTAATTTTTCACTTTTTTTATTGTTTTGCTTTTTCAGACATAAATTTTTTTTAGATGTATTCTATTGTGAGGTTCCTTGAGCTGATCTTTGTCCTGTGTTGATAGTTGATATGCTCCCGATCCAAATACTATTGTGATCACAAATGGACCTAACCGGTTTGGTTCAAACTTTCCTTTCTTTTCTCGTTCTGCCTGGTTGCGTGGATTTTCCTTTAGCACTAGTTCTCCCTCTTGAAAGAGTCATGGTTTAAAACCTTATGATTATAGCTCTAACATGTTCTTTGTTGATATACCTTTAAATGATCAAAGGCATTTTGTCTTTATTTATGGATCGGTTCTAACTCTTGTAGTGTAGATACTCTTTGTTCTTCATCTGGGATGAGATGTTTTAGTGATACATGTAGAGAGGGTATCTCTACTTTGATTGGAAATATGGCTTCTGATCCATATACAAGAGAGAAAGGTGTGGCACCTATTAGTGTGCGGATACTGGTGTGATAGGCCTAGAGAGCAGGATTTAGTTGAATATGCCAATCTTTCCCAGCATCGTTCACTATCTTTTTGAGGATTTTCAAAATAGTTTTGTTAGATGCTTCTGCCTGTCCATTTCCTTGTGGATAATATGGTGTGGAGAATCTGTGCTGGATTTTAAACTTCTCATAGAGCTCTTGGTACATCTTGATTTTTGAATGGTCGCCCATTATCAGTGATAATGGTCATTGGTACTCCATAGCGACAGATGATATAGTTCAAGATAAATGCAGCAATTTGTTTTCTTGTGATATTGATGAGAGGTACCGCTTCAATCCATTTTGTAAAATATTTTGTAGCTACTAGGATGAATTTGTGTCCATTAGATGAGGAAGGATTTATCTTTCCTACTAGATCAATACCCCATTGGCAAAAAGGCCAAGATGTTGCTAAAGCATGAATTTCTTGTTCTGGTGCATGAATCAAATTCCTATGGATCTGACATTGTTTACATGTTCTTGCTATTTTAAAAGAATCTCGTTCCATAGTTAGCCAATAATAGCCCAAGCGTATGAGTTTCTTCGAAAGGGTAAGACCACTTGAATGAGTGCCACAAATGCCATTATGGACTTCATGTAAGGCCTTCTCAGATTCTTCTTGTCTGAGACATCTTAAGAGAGTACCATCTAGACCTCGTTTAAATAGGGTATCCACGACGAGAGTAAAATGGGAGGATTGGCGAATAAATTTTCTCTTTTGATTTTTTGATAAGTCAGGAGGTAAGATGTTGTCTTTTAGATATATGTAAGTTTGGCCATAGCAAGAGGAATCATACCCTACAGGGTGATAAATAGTTTGGGAATCAAGACAAATATGAGCAGGGTAAAACAACTCTTCCACCAGGAATTCGTAACGCTCTTGATTTTCTTGTGTTTGTAATAGAGAAGCAAGTGTTGCCATGGCGTCTGCTACTTTGTTATCATTTCTTGGAATCTATTCAAAACTGATTTCAACAAAATACTTCTTGAAATCATCAACCATCTTTTTGTAAGGCATCAATTTTTTGTCCTTTATTTGATAGTCATCATTGATTTGATTGATGACGAGTTGAGTCTCCAAAGACTTGTAGTTGTGTAATATTCCATTGTATAGCCATTTTGATACCTATTACCAAAGCTTCATACTCTGTTGTATTGTTGGTGCATGGAAAGCTTAATTTGTATGTTTTTGGGATTGTATGACCTTGTGGTGTGATGAATAGAATACCTGCTCCTGATCTGTGTTGTATTCTATTATTGATGCTTTCTCCGAGACTAATATTTGGGTGATGTATTGTAAGATATGGATCGAACCCTAGAATGTCTGTTTATGACAAGTTGAAATTGATTTGCCACCTTTTGAAGGATTTCCAATATTTTTGTCTTGCTAGTTTTGATAGAGATATTGTTGGATGTAGATTAGTCATGCCAATGATAACTACCTCTACTGGTTCCATCCAGATAGATGACTTCTCTTGATGAAATTTAGGTAAGGTGTCAAATCTCCCATCTTCTTGCACCTTGAGGAGGTTTTCACCATTTGATGCATCCTTTATTGTTACTCTTTTCTGGTCTAATGTTCCTAAGAAATGGTTTTCAACATTAGACTTGATATTGTTTTCTTGATTTTTATTTTTGCGACTAGGAGATTTAACACCCATTTGACATGAAGATACTGTTGGAAAATGTACACTCCAATGAGAAATTGTAGCTGATTGAAGGTATTTTCATTGATGGAAACCTTACAATCATATGATACATGTAGACACAGGCACTAACACTGACAGACTCTACACCGGCATACAGATCACCGACACCAAAGGATGATTACCGGCACACTGGCCAACAGGAATTTTGCATATATATATTTTGTATTTAATTGTAAAATCTTTTGTAAGTTGACTTGATGAATTGTAAAATGACTCATATATGTATGAGATCATTGTAGATCATTTATTCAAGTGAAGTATGAAAAGATAATAGCAGACCTAATATGCGAATTATTGGATAAGGGTTTATATATGTAGCAGAGCTTAAACCGGTATTGAATCTGGCATAGTAGATGCTAATTTGAAGTAGTACAAGACATTGGGTTTGTATAATCCATTTTTGTAAGTTAGTGTGACTTCTTTTGTAATTGAGCAGTGAGCTCTAGGCACTTGGCCTTCCTACATGTGCAGGCCCCTATTGTAAGTAGTAATATTCTCTTATTGGCTAGTAAGTGAATATTGTGGGTCACAAATCCCACCGAGGTTTCCTCATTAAAATATTGTGCTATGGTGTGTCTCTTATGTTGTAGTTGTTATTCTTCTTTGTTGCATTATTTTTGGTTTATCGGTACACAATTTTGATATGCTTTTCATGTTATAAGTTAAGAAAATTTTATTACCAGTCAGATATTGATTCACCCCCCCCCTCTCAGTATCTTTGTGAATCTTAACAATTGGTATCGGAGCCTGGTCCTCTATTTTCAAAAGCCTAACAACTTGAGGAAGATCTTGACACCGGTAGAAATGGAAAACTTGAGAAAGCAATTGGAAACAACTCTTTCAGATTATAATGCAGAAAAAGTAAAGAATATCAAACTTGAAGATGATATGAAGGCTACATAAGATATCATTCAAGGATTCCAAGAAAATCTTACTATTGCAAAAAATAAAAGAAGAGAACTTTGTGAAAAGACACAGAATGATGAAGATGAAAAGGAAACTCTTAATGATCTGGTGAACAAACTGAGACAAGAAAACACTACAATGAAGAATGAGATGCAAGATATGACTATGATATTTTGTAAAGAAATTGAAGATAGAAAAAAGAATGAAGAAGACTTGGTTAGAAGACTGAATGATGCTAGAAATGAAAAAACAAGACTTAGTCATGAAAATGATATGTTGAAGATAGATTTGATGCATACACAAAATGACAAAAATGAACTCATGAGATAGAAAGGAATCTTGGAGAGAGAACTGGCTGCTACAAATCAACACAAGGAGAAATTCAAGAAAAGTTTAGATGAACTTGTTGACATGCTAAAGAATCAAAAACCTAATGGTGATACAAATGGCCTTGCCTTTGAAGTTGGTGAAAGTTTCGGTAATGCAAACAATCATGATCATAGTAAACCAGTAAGACAGAATAATGCTTACAAATTCTATGGGAAATGCTTTAACTGTAACAAGTATGGTCATAGAGAAAATCAGTGTAGATCCAGAAATTATCAAAACATTAATACACCCATCGGTCAATGCTCTAAGTGCAACAAACTTGGTCATAATTCTAAAAATTGTAGAATGGATGTAAGATGTTATGTTTGTGGAAGATTTGGACACCGATCTAATTAATCCAGAACACAAACCAGCATAGGATATGGGAAAACTATTCAGAAAAATAATGTGACTTGTTATGCTTGTAACAAGATTGGACATATTGCAAAATTTTGTAGAAGTAAGGCACCATCGGCAAACAACAAAGGTCCTAGTTTGAAAGGTAAATAAAAGATTGAAGAGGTAAAGCAAGAATTCTCAAAATAATGGATCAGAAATTCAGATCAGAATGTTGATGGGAATACTCCTCCACCAGCAAAACAGAGTATCACTCCACTGGTAGGAGACTCGTCATCTAACTAAAGGAAAATCCTTTGGGGGTTTAGCAACAAAATGAAAAATATGCTATTATTCCCATGGTTGATGGTGATAAGTTGAAATTACTTCATTACCGGCATATGAGCTAAGTTGTGACTTAACTGATAAGCATTAAATGTGGTAGCTAGATAAAATAACATTATAAAGCAAGTGTTTTGGCTCCTTTTTCATTCACCAAGCATTCAAATCTTTGAGAGCATGAAATATTCCTGAGCGAAGGCATCCTTAGTGAAGATGCAAAGTAGTTCATCCAAACACTCATCCTAAAGGTAGATTGAGGTATTTATAACTATGGCTTCCTCATCCACTCCTGAATTTATTACAAACCCTACTGTGATTGAAGCAATGAAGCTCCCTAGACCCGTATTCAAGCTTGTTCCTGAAATTGCAAAGAAAGATGATACCCTAGGTGCATTTTCTCAAATTCCTAAGGGAGTAGTATATGTTGAAGATCCTATGATATACATACACTATCATATAGAGGAATTAGGAGATGATGAAATCAAGAACATGTATTGGACTATGATTTTTGATGAATCTGGAAATATCAAACCGGAACATAAGATAGTGGAAACCTTAGGTTTTACTGAAATCCTTAGGGTCCCAGATTTTCCCAAGGATATTATAAGGATTGTGCTAAGAAGAGTTCATGGGGAATTCTTTTGGTTAGATTCAATCCATAAAATCACCAAAGAAGCAGTAAAGGTAGTAACAGGGTTACCTTCCACCAGTAGCAGGCCTAACAAACACAAAGGTCTCAAATGAAACAATGATAGATCTAACCGGTGCAACTTCTGACAAAAGATCTCTAAGGGTAAATGATGTAAAGGACATCAATGTTAGATTTGTTAGTATGATTTTAGGCTACAATTCTACACATGCAAATAGGTTAAACTTAGTATCTAGCCTATGTATTAAAAGTGCATATGATATGGTTAACAACAATGCTAGAATATATCTGTGTGAATGGCTCAAAGATGAATTGATAGACAATCTGAAGAAGATAAAGGGAGATAAGAATGGAATCTTTAGATTTAGAAATTTACTTGTATGTTTAATGTTGTACATTATGAAAACAAGTACCCGGTATTGGTGTGAGAGATTTTGGTTTTGACATACCGGTAAGAAAGCAACTATTGGATCTATTAAACAACATGGGAGATAACAGGGATAAAAACTTAAATGAACATTTTCAAGCACTGAAAGCCTGAATGAAGACTACAATAAGACTGTCACAGGAAATTGTGGATAAACATCAAAAGGAATTTTTCTTTGTAACTAAGAAAGATGAAATCTGGATGGAGGCAGTTGTCCCTAGGACTATCAGGGTAATTGAAATGGGCTATGAAATAGATGACAACATCATAGAAACTTATGCAAAAGCCCTCCTTGAAGCACCAAAGGAACCCATAGAGAAAATCTTTGGAAATGCAGAAACAATTGAGAGTGGAATTCAGTCAAGAAAAAGGGTTAAGAAGGTTGAAGAATTAATAAGGAAAGGAACCCGACAGGCCAAAGCAATTAAGGAAGATGTTTTGAAACAAACTGGTATCAAGGAAAGTGAGTTGGAAGGACTTTAACCGGAAGCTCATCTTTCACTGGTTGGAACTTCATCTAAGAGTGATATACCGGCAACATTCAAAAGGGTGGAAAGGAAAAGAAAACCCTCACCGACACCCTCACCCACACCCAGGAGAATTGGACAAAAACAAAAAATAGTGAGGCCTCTAGTAAAGAAGTTTACTCCTAAGAAGAATAAGGTAAAATAAGACATTTCTCCACTAGATAATCTCCGTAGCGAAATAATAGAGGATGGAAAGTTAAAGAACATTAGAAAACTATACAATACAATTTTAGCTGATGACAAAGAGAGCATAGAAAATAGTGTAATCTTACTGTTGTTCTCAAAATCTGATTCACTTTAACATCCTTGTAGTGATATGATAACTCTGTATGCAAAAGAGATATTAAAGAGAAGGAAACTTCCAGGAGAACATATGATAAGGTTTGATTAACCTTCTACACTTCAGACTTATTCAAAGTCCAGGCGGGTATACCTTTGTGAACTAAATTCACACTTTTAAAAGATAAATCCACAGTAAACCAGTCCAAAAACCAATGGATCTAATCACCTTAAAACTAACTGAAACAAAGGAATTAAAATTGTACTCATGTTTAGCATTGATCTACAAAATATGTAATAGACAGCCTTGATCTACACCAATGCCTTATCCAAGGTCATAGAGTCATCTAAGTTCAAACAATACTCCCACAATAAAATATCTCTACATATCCCATCAGTTTGGCTTCTGTAGATCCCTATATATGCCTGACACACATAAGAATTTATTCATACCAAATTAAACTACGCTCATCAAGATTAAAAATATCTCACACGAAATTTACTGGTAGAAGTGATTCCTGCATATTTAATTCCCCTCCTGAAGAGAAAAGCTAAGAAACATATCTACTGAAAGTTGCCTTACAACCCCTATTCAAATGAAATAACCCTAGATTATTTAGAATGAAATAGTAAACACTTGCAAACACATTTGAAGACAACACAAAGTTGTAACTCAAAACCAATGGTCTATATATTGATATTTTCTTTGAAAAAGTATTACAAGAAACCTTCGAATATTCTCCATTAAAATTTGGAAAAGCTCAGATAAATTTCTGCAGTGTTTTCTTACAATTCTTTGCAATCATTTTTTACTAGTCCTGGTATCCATTTATAATAACATGGATGCATACATAGCTTCGGACTTTCCTAGGAGAGTTTGTTACAATGATTACTTCTCTAAAACAATTAGTTATAGAACCTTTCCCAAAAGCAGTTACAAGTCCTTTTCAACCTCTTCTAACTGCTCTACATCCTGTATGGCATATTTTTTTGTCCACTCATTGTATACATCATCAGCTAGCCACACGAAATTAATCACTTTTGCTTTTGCCTTGGTTAACCTTTTCCAAGAATTCCTCATTTTGTTAACCTCTGAATAGAGAAAACCATACTGAGATTTGATTCTCTCTATCTCCTCAATTGTTACAACAAAGAAGGAAGCATCTTCTAAGTTAATAATTCCTTTTATTCTAAATGACAATTTGGCTTCTAATTCCTTAAGCAATACTTGTTTGTCCTTCAATTGATTTGGGCTGACAAAACCCCCTAGAAGCAATTCAAAAACCTAATCAGTGTACTCCTTTTTGTACAAGTTGATCTTCATGTCTGCATTATCTATTCCTTCTGCTAGTTTACTAGATCCTTTGTGGTGTCACAAGTGGATTTGATAATAGGATCAACCCCTGCTTCATCATAGGATGCACAAATAAGCTCCGAATCCTACTCTCTAGGCTTCCACTTATCAAAAATAGACATTAAAATGGCCTTATCTCCATTAAGCTCATTCCACATATCTAGAATCTTGCTCATGTTGTTATATAATAATGAGGCCCCTATGGTGTCAACAAAACTTGAAATTGTAGCCATTACTCTTTCCTCATATTTCTTTGCATATAGGGCCTGAGCCTATTTTAAATTCTCCAATTCCTGAGGAGTGATCTCAACCATTTGAGAACTAGAAGGTGCTGGAGATGGTGGGAATTAAATAATGGGGCTGGTAGGTGGAGGCCTTGCAGGAGAAGAGGAGATCATCAGTGTTGAAGACTCACCTGTTGATGGTATTGTCCTGCCAACTGGCTTTGTAGCTTGGCAATGATACTATCTCTACCTCTTACCTCATCCTTGGCACTGTTATAAGCTTTTAAAACTATCTCCAGCTTAGCTTGGAGATCTGCTTTTTCTTTTGCATCTCTTTCTGCTACTGAAACATTAAACCTTACAGTCTCTAGCACAGTGCTAGCAGCTTCCACTACCCTAGTGTTCTGCACTCTTTTCACTATCATCCCTCCAAGGTAACTTGACCTTGAGGTGTCCTTATTCTTTCTATTCTCATCTCTCTTTAGAGACCATATGACCAGTGCAACATTATCTTTGTTGAAAGTGACTCCCTCCATAGGTTTAGTCTCCTTTCTCACTACCTCCAATACCAAGGCATCTGCTATGTCCCACTCTGGGAGAATGAGTACTCCAGCCTGTGCCACCATGTCTCTTCCTTGCTCAGGAGTAATGGTTTTAAATTCATCAACCATTTCTTGCTTCACCTCTTCCTCCACCAAAGCTGGGTCTTTGTGGGGCTGCTCACCTTTTCTCTTTTCACACCTTGCATTATATTTGTCAATGTTCTGCTTCCACACAAATTGCATGAATGCTCCTGATGTGACAAAGTTAATGTCAGCCAAGAAATCTTCACTGGCCTGCTTAATCTCAGGATCCCACTCCTAGCCTTTGAACTCATTAGCAATGATGTTCATTTCAGCAATAAGGGGCTCTTCCGACATTCCCTCTTCCACTTCATCATATGTGTATGCTATCTCTCCCAAACTGCCTAACTGTAATAGTTGCTCAGCTACTGCCTGTTCATCTCCTATATGAATAGGGGATTGAGATGGAGAGTACAAAGGTTCATTAGATTGTATTTCTTTTCCCACTCTTTGTTTCTTTGGGCTATCCTGAATGTCAATGACATCCTGTATCTTCCTCTTCCCCTTTGAAGTAGAGGGCTCCCCTGTTGTAGGCACCAACACACTGTAATTGGACTTCTTATGCAACATGTAGTTACCAGGAGGGATTGCTCTAGTTGATGCAGACCTACTTAGAACCAGTCTTGCTTTCTCAGGGTTGTTTTTAATTACAGCCTCCCTCTTTTCTTTCAAATTCTGCATCACATTCTCAAAATAAAGAATTTGAAACTTTATCTTCTCCTCAAAAGGGTGGAAGCTAGACAATGGGTCATAGCTGGTATCAAATTGGTGTATAATGTCTAAGGCCTTTTTGTAGGCCACCCACTTTTCCTTCCTCAGTTCTTTCTCATCTAGGTCAAACTCATTCCTAATGAGGTCTTCAGGAAACTGGAATTGATGGGGTCTGCCTCTGCATATTGCCCTCTTTCTAAACATGCCATTGAAGAAATCTTTAGGATCAACACACCTAGATACTGCAGTTGACAAATGATAAGGTTGAAGGAAATCTTCAAAAAACTTCCAACCTCCTTTGATTATCACAAATTGGTGTGCTATGGTAACTGTAGGGAAAATGGTCCCTTTACCTCTGCCTGTTAACTCTGCCTCTTGCAAACCACCAATCTACCTTAGGATCTCTGCAATTCCCACTTTAAGAGGGACCTGATAGGGTAACAAAAATGGAGTACCTTTGAAACCATATACTCTGAAAACTGTGGAGACAGGGTACAAGTAGATATCACCCCAATTGTGGACAATTTTTATATTCTCAACAAACTCTTTTGGCCTAATAAATTCCAAAAGAACCTTGGGGACTCTTGGATTCTCTGAACAGAGGAGAGTCCTAATCTTAGATGCGAAACACTTATCAAAATTTAAGAAGCTTGCATCTTCTCTGTCCCATGACAACACTGTACTCCATAACTGCACTGGCATCTTTTCTCCAACTTTCTCTTTTACAAGATCCATTCCACTTGCAAAATAATCACCACCCTTGTATAAAAATAAATGCATGAGGAGGGAATACCATCCAAAAGGCCTATCTACCTTCCCATTCTTTATTCCTATTAATCCTTCATGGATAGCATCAGTGATAAAGGAAGCATAATCAAGGGTCACTGCAAGAGAAGGATTCAAAATCTGAGCAATCATTAACATGTAATTTGTGGGCATATTTGCCTCAGCATCCTCTCCTAAAATTTGGCAAAGTGACTAGTATAATCCTTTGGCCCTAAGGGTGAACAGATTTAATGAGAAGGGCTCTTCAATATTGGGTCCTACAACTATCAACCCACCTATCTTCACAAAGAATTATTTAAGAGGCCCATTTCTAAGGTGGTTCCTCTGCACACTATATACCTGAGCCAGTAATTTAAAATTAATAGGCTCTAGAAAATTAGTAAATTCACTAAGCCCGAAAGCATTTCTGAACTCCTCATTATTTATTTCAATGAGGGTTTTCCCACTTATATCTTTAACACTCCTTGTAATTGGGTCATAATTGTGTGCAATCTGAGTTAGGAGATCCACATTCATGAATACTCCAGGGACCACTAATTTTCCAACATCCAACTCCTAGATACTGTTCTGCGGGGCTGAGGAATTTCTCATACCAAATCCCACTTTAAATAACCCCAACCTAGATAACCCAACCTGTGGGTCTCTCAACCAATTACCCTTATCATATAATCCCTCTCCTATTTTTAGGCGAGGAGCTCTTGGCACAAGTTCTTTTACCTTTGCGGCTATATTAGTTGACGATGTCAACTGTTCAAGGAAATCATCACAAATAGCCCTTTCCTGGTAGTTAACTTTTCCTGAGAATTCTCTCTTAGGTGCCATCTTAAAATTATGCAAGCAGTTTAACTATTACCCCCAACTGTTCTATGACAAATCAAGACCTTAATTAAACACACTGCTAAGTAATTGCCAAGTAGGAGTACAAGAAAACCTACTTTTTGCTTTAAGGAATCTGCTCTACAATTGAATAAATTTTCTCTACAACCGCTTCTCTGCAACTATTGTTTAGAATGATACCTTCATTCAATTGATACGAGATCATATATGGTACTTAGGCTCTTAACTATGACATTGATACCGCATGCTTCGGCCGTCCTTTCAGAATTGAATTCATGAAAGAATTCAAAAAATTTTCTCCAACAGGTCACAACACACCTGCACATTTTTTCCTTTCGCTCTTTCGCCATTTCATAGAGCATAACCTTCAAGCAATTTCACCAAACGAAATCATGCTAGCCATTCAATCAAATGGAACTTAATCTGTCTTTACACTATCTTAACATCTTTGCCCTTGCATCGAGCCCCACCTCTTTTCGCCACTTCGCAGGCTTTATCTCTCGAGCACTTTTCTTTCTTGAAGCTACACTAGGCGTCAGATGGGACTCTAACCACCCGGCCTTTAACTCCTATCGGGACCGTCAGCTTTTTTCACTAACTGTGCCTTATCTTGATGGCTAATGGTTTTTCGCTATTTCACGAGCTCTAACCAGCTTTCAACTTTGGGCCACGAAACAATGCGAGGCGTTGGATCAATCCTGAGATGACCATCCTTTAAGTGATACCTTTATGCTTACATCACTTACCCCGCTCCTTCATCGGTTAATAAATGCCACGTGGTACTCAGCTATTAGCCTTGGAAAACTCTTCGAGTTTAGTTCAAAATCGACCATGTGTCTTATTTTCCTTATAACCGCCGGTTACACCTTGGCGGGCCCTCTATCCATTTTGACACCATGTGTCAATCGACAAGTCACCATCTAGCATTACACCGGGAAGAACCTCCTTTTCTTTTCACCATTTTGCGAAGCATATCCCTTGGTTAGTTCGTAGTCATGAAACAACGCAAGCCCTGGGATCAAATCGGAGTTGATTCCCTTTTACCTTCATGCTTTATCTTTTCTTCAGGGCCCAAAAACCTTTCACTATTTTGCTGGTTTTAAAACATGAGCATTTTACCTTCGCGAATACACACAGACCGTTAGATTATATTTGACTTGCTTGATGCTTAACAACTTAACCGAATCCGGTAGATGTGGGCCCTCTGATTCAGCTCCATCAACCTGGCATCTAGTCATTCCCAAACTGACATGTCAACCTTTTATTTATTGAGAGAAAACAATCGGGTTCCACCTCATCCTTGCCACCTGTATCTGCCAGGTCATTCTCACATGCCGCAACATGAGTCATCCTCTTGGACCCACCTTTTAAGCCTTAGATCCGACTTGCTGACTACTTTGACTTTCTGCAATGTGTCTTTATCTAATTTTCCATCTCGACCAACTGGACTGCCTGCTTGGAGCACCATGTCATTTCGCTACTTCACGAAAGCTAACTGTCAAGCACCTTCCTCCTACAAAGTTGCGCTAACCATTGGATCAGATTAGACTTGTGCATCTGTTATGCTCCTATTAAAACCCCCCTCTTCCCAGGCCAGAAACCTTTTTGCTGCTTCACAGGGCGTAACACATGAGCATCCACCGGCCACGAAACAGTGCGAACCATCGATCTCTCTTGAACTTGATCACCTTTGAGCCGTTTGAAAAGTATTCGCTGTAGGGTCCTGCCAAACCTTTTCGCCATTTCGCAAAAGGTATTTCACTTGCAAGTTTTGACTGCAAATCAATGCCAGCCATTAGATCTTGAGCGAGATGAAGTCTCATTAAACCAGACCAAATGCACACCATTGAACACGCTTTTCCCTTTTGCCATTTTGGGAGTCTTAAAACACGTGCAAATTCACCTAACGAAATAGCGAAAGTCATAGATCCATCTAAGAGTTGCATGATACTTACTAGGCCTGACAACATTAGATAGAAAAGACACAACGCATAAATTTTTATGATTAATTCAACGACCGCCTAGGCAAATGACAAGGGGGGACACTTCATATGACCCCAAGACCCATTACTTAAGTGGATAAAGTAACACAAGAATAGAAACCAGAGGGTTTTTGATCAAACATTGAGTGATTTTAAAATTGAAACCCTAAACCCTTAAGACCTAACATAGACTTGAAGTAGTTGATAGTGTGTCTGACTCAAAATTTCAAAAACTTAGCCAATTATGGGAAAAGAAAACCCATTTCTTAGATAGTGATAACACTTACACTTGGATATTTACAAGAAATTTTTTATGGAAATTGTTGATGAAATACCCACTGATCTTTATAGAAGACTTGAAGCTAGAAGGGTAGTTATTCTTGAGCTGGATAAGAAAATAAAAATTGAAAAACTACTTGCAGTACATCCAGTTAACTCATCGGAAGAGATTGATCAATTAATCAGTGAGGCCAACCGGACTGTATTTTCAACCACTCACCGGCATGTAGCACTGATGGTTGGCAGAGTAAAAGAAGTTTCTGAAGAAACAACAGATGGATGGGACATATTTTTCATTACAAAAGAGTAACAAGAAGAACTAAAAAGATCCAAGACTATCAAAGTCTATCAAAAAGATAGGGATAAGGGGAAAGTTAAGGTAGGAGGTCCTCCAAACCTTAAGATAATCGACAACTTACCCCCACCTCCTTCTGATACTCCACTGGTAGAATCAACTAGCACACAACCCACTACAGGGAGTATGGAGACTCCTCAAGAGGATACAAATCCTAAGTTTGAAATTTTGTATACAATGAATATTGATACACAAGTGGTAAATATTATGGTAGATAAAGAAACTGATAAGTCACCAGCTGCAGATGTGGAAACTAATGTTAGCATAGAGACAAAGAAACCAATAGAGGACTCTACTGAGAAACAATCAGAGAAACAAGGAATGAATAGTACAGAGGCAAATACACAGAAACTGGAAGTACATTCAGAGACTACATTTGAGAAACTGGCAATTGAGAACTCAGAGAAGCCATCTAAGACACTGAAACAGAAATAGGTTGATGTACAAGTTCAAACTGAGATAGTGCCACCGACAAGAACTAACAAACCAAAACCTTTGCTAATAGAAATGCATACCCAAACAGGTCCTCCTAAGAAAGAGGAAAGCAAGGTTATTACTACAATCGACAGCATGGAAATTATAAAAAATAGTTGGATAGACATTTGGTACTTCTATAGTAGAATTTTGGCATACAAATGTAACAGAGGTCTTATTGGAATCAATAAAGAAACTCACAAAATGTAATTCACAAGCCTATAAGGCTATTGATGATGTAATCCCCATTCTTAAATTGATAGAACCCAAGTGCATTGTGGATAAGAAAGATTCTTTAGGTCAACTAGACACATTATCTAAATACATCACCAGCAACACTTTGACAATTGATCAAATAAATGAGGATACATTTAAGGAGAAAATGAATAAAGAGAAAGAGAAATTCTTTGATGTAACAATAAAGAAGTGCATGGGTCACATTGGCACACTTTTACTGGCACTAAACAAAACAATAAAGGAGTTCAAGGAACTCTATAGAGATACATGCAAGACAAATGTTCTGATAACAGATATAGACAAGGAAATAGGAATGGTACAAAAGGAAATTGACACTATAGCTGATAACCTCATCGGTTCATCTGAACCATTATCAGTTACAGAGTGGAAGATACACAGTCTTGAAGAAAAACTTGAGAAATTTGAAAATGAGAAAGACAAAATAAAAAGGAAGGCAAAAGACTTTAAATACAAACTCAGCCCTAAATTGGAGTACCTCATCTCTTTGAGTAAATAGAGCTCTGAGGAACTTGTACAAGGATAGAAGACACCAGAGGAAGAAATGCATCACCTCACCGGTACTATTCAAGGAACAGAGGCTGCACTAAAAGACAGTGAAAAGTTCACTGAGAGTCTAAATTTGGTATTAGCAGAAATCCTTCAAATTGTAACACATAGGTTACAAGGATCCAGGCAGGAAACACACTCCACTGACAGCAAATGACAACCTTTGTCATTGATGTCAAAGGAGGAGAAGTGGACATGAGAAAAATGGACATCATCTTCTCAGGGGGAGCACTCATTTTTGGTAAAGATAAATGGACATCATTTGCTCAGGGGGATCACTCATTTTTGGTAAGACAATTTTGGCAAACCATTTTTGGATTTTTGGATTTTTCTCATGAGTGTTGCCATCAATGCCAAAGGGGGGGATTGTTGGCAAATGCACACTCCAATGAGAAATTGTAGGTGATTGAAGGTATTGTCATTGATGACAACCTTACAATCATATGATACAGACAGACATAGGCACCAACACCGACAAACTCTGCACTAGCATATAGATCACCGGCACCAAAGGAAGATTATCGACACCCTGGCCGATAGGAATTTTGCATATATATATTTTGTATTTAATTGAAAAATTGTTTGTAAGCTGACTTGGTGAATTGTAAAATGACTCATATATGTATGAGATCATTGTAGATCATTTATGTAAGCAAAGTATGAAAAGATAATAACAGACCTAATATGCGAATTATTGGATAAGGGTTTATGTATGTAGCAAAGCTTAAACCGGTACTGAATCTGACATAGTAGATGCTAATTGGAAGCAATACAAGACATTGGATTTGTATAATCCATTTTTGTAAGTCAGTGTGACTTCTTTTGTAATTGAGCAGTGAGCTCTAGGCACTTGGCCTTCCTACATGTGCAGGCCCCTATTGTAAGTAGTAATATTCTCTTATTGGCTAGTAAGTGAATATTGTGGGTCACAAATCCCATTGAGGTTTTTCCCACACTAGGTTTCCTTGTTAAAATATTGTGTTATGGTGTGTCTCTTATGTTGTGGTTGTTATTCTTCTTTGCTGCATTATTTTTTGTTTATCGGTACATAGTTTTAATATGCTTTTCATGTTATAAGTTAAGAAAATTTTATTACCGGTCAGATACTGATTCACCCCCCCCTCTCAGTATCTTTGGGAATCCTAATAGATACGTTAGCCGAATCCCTGGTGAAATTTGTTACGGGTTCGATTTCACTAAGATATAAGGATATGATCTGGTCATTCAGAAAGGTATCAATGGAAGTATGTCCTTCATTTTCCCAGTCCATAGGTTCAAGAAGGATTAAGGATAAAGGATCTTCATGCTGGATTATGTCAAAGATATTAGGGGTCATGATAGCAATGTCAGAGCTTTCAATATGTATTTCCATGTCTAAAATGGTACTCTTGTCAGATTGACCTTGCATAAGCAACTCCTGATTGTCCTCAGTTAAGTCCATGTCAGCCAAATGTGATTCTGATTCAAGTAGGCTAGTTCCTAACGTTTGCCCTGCATATGTGTGAACTACATCAGCATCTACCTTTGTTTCTTCCCTTTCAATTTCAATTTTCTCTTGTTTTTTTTTCCATGATAGCAAAAATTCTTCAATCCCTTGGTCTTTTAGCTGCATTTGTTTTTCCATGTTTGACAAAATTGATGCAAATAATTTTTCCTTGGATTGTGTTATTGAAGCTGCTACCTCTTTGTTATGTGAAACAATGACCTCTTGAGCTAATTTCAGAGTATTATAGCACTTCAATGGATTTGAGTTTTCTGATATTGTGATTTCTTGCCTATTGTAGGGAAACTTTAAGGACTAATGACCTGTTGATGTAATAGCTTGTATGTCCTGTATCCATGGTCTCCCTAAGAGTATGTTGTATGGTAGGTCCATGTCTAGAACTTGGCATGTTGTGTCCTTATGCAAAGATCCCACTCTGAGGGGTAATGTCACCATTCCTTTAGATAAATTCTCTACTTCATTATGTGTTTTTATTTTATCTTTTTCCGGGGATCAACTGCATCTTTTGAATAGCCTAGAGCATGGACAAGACTCAAAGAGCAAATGTTCAAGCCAGCTCCCCCATCTATTAGGACTCATTTAACAAGTGTTCTATGAATGAGGACTTCAATTTGCAAGAGAGCATTATGGGGATGTTGCAATGAACTAATGCTTGGATGTGAAGGAGATGAGCTTTGAATAGGATCCTCTGAAATAGGTTTGATGGCATTTATGGATATCCCTTAGGGAACTTTATCTTTGGATGTATTGTTTGGCAAGGATGCTATGGAAGGTTCTTGCAATCTTTCAAGAGGTGTAGGAATAGATACCTTTGGAGCATCAATTTGCTTATGGGGGATGAGCCATTGCTAGACATAGGTGTACGATTTTGATCTTCTTTAGCCAAATCCTTTAGGGATCTCTTTAAGAGGTGCATAAAAGAGCCACCTTTCTTTTGAGATGTATTTAAATCCTTGTGATGTTTTAACATAGTTGGATTTTGATTCTGGATTTGTTTGATTTCTCTGATATGGTGACTTATTACTTGTATTTTGCTTTGGTATGTCATGTTGATATAGTTTTCAGCTATTTCAAATGTTTATGTTTCTATTTCAAGGGTTTGGTTGTCTAAATGTTGTTTTGATAAGTGGTCAACTGTCAATGTAGATACAATAGAATGATATGACACGAAAAAATGATTCAAGTGTTTAAAGGTTTGCAAGTTTTTCGATCTTCGGTTTAGGAGTGCAATGGTGATGATTTGATAAAAACCAAGTCCAGTAGGAATGATATATCCTACGATGTGGGACAAGATTATCCTGACCAAATGTTTCAATTTCATGATAAAAGGATGATTGATCCTGACGAGAAACTATGTTTGCATGATCAGTTTATCAAATAAGGTGATAATGCACTTTGGGTTGGTTTAGATCTTGAACTTGTTGAGGGTAATGAATTGAAAGTCTTGATGTGTTTATCTTATAGAGTCTAATTTTGACGAGTGATAAATTGACTAAGTAAACCAAGCAGCCAATTTAAGCATAAAGCGACATATAACATATGTTTATGTTTACTACAAATTGATCAGGCAGAAATGACAAATCTGAAACAGGCCTGCAGGACACAGCTTTGGATTGACAAATGCAGAGTTTCGTATGACAGGATATGCAGTTTAGAATGGCACAAGATATGAGTCTGTACGATAAAGAAAAAGTTTTCATGTAGAAAGAAGAGGCTCATACGACACACTTTTCTGAACCATATGACAAAACAGCTGACTCATACGACACAAAATTCTATGTAGTATGACAAAAGATTTCATGCAAAAAGACTCATACGACAGAGATACTAACTCGTATGATAGATAAACAAATAAAGATAAAAATGTTTGTTTGGTTGAATTTTTTATAACTGAAGTTTAATGTTTTTTTTATGTCTTCCAGTTTTTGGATGTCTGATTTTGTCGATTTAGGGATGAATACACAGCAAACACACGATATGATAAATGAATCTCAATCAAGCTAAACCCTAAGGAAGTTGGCTAAGAATGAAAACCTTTTCTTCCAAGCTTAGGTACACACCCAATAGCTAATCAGAATATGGCCGCAGAGTCTCACACAATGTATTCTCAATGTCGTATTATCCGACTCCAAATGCTAATGGGGGTACGATATGGCAAGTGTCTTGGGAGAGTTACTATCTCTCTTGCACAAATATTATCACCCTTTCGGAGGTGAATCAGGTAGCTTCTATTTTAACCGGAGCTAGTAAGGGATCTGTTCGGTGCATCGGGGTATAATACTCAATTAAGAGGCCTCCCAGCCTTGAAAACCAAGGTTTTCTATAGCTGAAGGTACAAAGGAGAGCTATTCTTGAGCACTATCGTTGACTTGATTTTCATCAAATCATGTTTATTTTATAGTGGGTTGGATTACTTGGCGTTAGTTGTTCCCACTTAGGTCGTTCCCCTCACATCGGCCTTAATGACTCTAATATTTTTTAAGCTCCTCGAGAGGGTAGGCTTGCTAAATAAATGCACCAATGAAGCAAAAGATGAGTCTAGCTTTCTGATCACCTAAGAAAGGTGAGAGCATACTCGCCTATCATCACAATCACATAAGACATGTTTTTTAATTTTCCTTAGCAAAATGGAAGTGTGCCTAGAAAAATTAATTGAATACACCAAGTTTGGTCGAATTTTTAGCCAACCTGCACAAATTCGTTAGTAGTCATTGTTTTGAATTATGTCTTTGACAAGCATTTCTTCGTAAATCATCCTACAGAAAAGAGTTAGGCTGCCAAAAATCTCATAAACAGATCAGAGTTAGCATTAGAAAATCTCAGATTAAAACCAAAAAACCCTAACATACAGTTTATCAAAATTCACAGAAATAGAGACTTGTATGACATGCTATTCCAGTTAGTACGACACAACATGAGATTTTGCATAGGAACAGAAAGTGACTCGTACGACATAGGATTTAATAGCCAAAAATTTGTACGAGATGAATTTAGCTCTCGTACGACAATGAAACTTAGTTCGTACGACACAAAATTTACTTAGTTAAAATTCTGTACGACAACAATTTATACCTCATACGACAAGATAATTAACTCATACAATAGAGGATTAGGTTTCATCTGAGAAGAGAAAGGAATTCATACAAGTTGGAATATCAACTCGTATGACATTCTGATTCAGGGCCGACAGAGATATAAGTTTGATGAAGCTTGAGAGGCCGAAAATGATGATTTTTGCCCCATGGTGGGCGCCAAAATGTTGTGTATATGTGTGGTGTACCTATTATACCTATATCTACAACACAAAACACAAAATAAATCATTGCAAACATGGTTAGAAGATTTAATCAATGAAAGATAAAAACCATAGCTAATCGATGTATCGCCTCCTAGTTAATGCGAGTATGAATTTTGTTCTCAGATCTTGTTACGCAAATTCCAGTGACTTCACTACACTTAGATGGAGGATTTGAATGATTAAGATGCATGATCTAGCAAGAATAGCATTATTAAGCTATATGAATTCATGATTGATCTAGAAAATAAGCTAAGATTTAAGCTAAAATTGAGCATGATAACATTGCTAAAATGACAAACTATAAGCTAGATGCCTATAATAACAATGCAAATGAAATGAATCAAATTTGGGACCAAAATGATATGAATTGGGACCAAATGAAAATAAATATGGGACCCTTTGTGCTCCAAAATGGGGTCTATTTATAGGATTTCCCAAGGCTAGGGGTGAGGTGGTAGGAATCAATGGTCAAGATTGATCTAAAGATATCAATGGTTAAATTGGAGGAGATTGGCAAAGGGGGTTGGATTAAAGGGAACACTTAGTGACAAGTGTCAAGAGGTTCTAGAAGAGGTTGGATGAAAGGGAACACTTAGTGACAAGCATCACAAAGGTTCTAGAAGATTTTAGATGAAAGGGAACATCGGGGTAGGTAGAATGGGTTACGTTTAGGAATGGTTAGGTTTAGGAGTGGTAGAAGTTAGGAGAATTTGAATTTAGAAATTCAAATAATATGAAAAGGCTAACTAATTTCAACAACTCGTAAATTGATTTGTTTTAATTAATTAGAGGATTTAGAATAATGATTTTGATGGGGAGAATTAATTAATTTGAATTAATTAATCAAAGGGGGTTATTGAGATGAACTTATTTAATAAATCCTTAGATTTATTAATAAGTAGATGAAAGGGGGAATTTAATCCAATTGTTGATGAATTCAATTAAATTGGGGAGGGAGATTAATTAAATTGGGGAGGGAGATTAATTAAATAATTTCTTATTCAATTAATTATCTTCAGACCATTTTTAGGTGTATACAAGAAGAACTGATGAAGGGAGAAGAACAAGTGAAATAATAGTCATAATAGTTAGAGTTTCGGTTTTGCATGATGAGATTTTAGTGAGATTTTGGTGTTGCCATCAATGCCAAAAGGGGATATTGTTGGCATAACTGATGGAGATGATGATCATACGAGTTGTTGTTGTTGACATAACTGATGAAGATGATGATGAGATGATGATTGGTAAAGTTGTTGGAGATTGTTGGCTTGATGATACAGTTGTAATAGGTTGTCTGATGACTTTATTTGTGTTGTCATTGATGGAAACCATGTTTATTTAGTCATCTAGGTCATCTAGACCTATTGGTAGTAAAATGAGTTAGACAACAAAACTACTAAGTTGCTATCAACTGGTAAACAAGAACAGAGCGATGATCAAGAAACTGGTGCGGATGAACGGAGAAGATTTGGGTGTTGTTGTTCAGAATATATGTTTATAACATTGAAATGAGTTTGTCATTGAAATCGCATCAATTTTGGTAAACCAAAAATCACATTTATAATTGACTATCATGAACCCTGTGAAGAAGAATGAATACTAGTAACAAATCTTTAACCGATAATGATTTAAGGTTTGGTGGTGGATCTTATCATGTTTATAACTTATTAATGACGTGTCATAATCCATGTGTAATGATAAGATGGAATTGTTGGAATTATGGATGAATTGATTATGTGTTGCATTGATGTTTTTTCATTGATGTCAACACTAGTTGTTATGGTTGGTTACCAACAGACAGGTTTTGGTTACCTGTAGAATATCTAGTGTTACTGGTAGAAGAGACTATATGTTGCACACTTTTGGCATTTTTGGATCAATGGAGTATGCTTTATTTTATGTGTTACTTGTTCCTAGATCATGTTTTGGTTAGTTGGTATTGACTTGGTAATCGGATGCTATCATACACTCCTGTAAATCCTTACCAGCATTGGTTTAAGGTTTACCTGACAGAGCTTTTATAAAGAATCTTGACAAGATACATAAGTTGTGTTGGTGCGGCTTCTACATGGATTTCAGGATGTTGAAGATGTTCTTTGATCATGCTTTAACTACTTGAAGACATTGCTTTGGCGTGGTGGACCCAGAATAGGTCTGGTTCCTATCTAGGTTATGGACCGATATCATGTTAACATTTACTCTACATGTTACTGGGATGTTTCGATATGTTCTATGGATTGGTTATTGTTTTTTTAGTCTTAAGATGATATAGCATATCATTGTAATATGGATTTATGTAATGATATTATTGTAATATCATTTAGGTGGTCGACCTAATTTGTTTAGGCATTAGGGTTGGTATAAAATGATGTAAGATCTCAATATAGATCATGGTATGGGAATGTGGAATATGTGTCTTGGTCTTGAAATGCAATATCATATGTGAAGGAGATCTGGTCGATCATAGGTGATCGAATTGGGATTAAGGCAGAGGTCAAAGGCCTCTAGTATTGAGCTTAACCGGGACTGTAATCAGGCATGGTAGATGCTATCTCTAGCAATTCATTATTTTGTATCCTTGTCCATTTATCTATTGGCAAATGCACACTCCAATGAGAAATTGTAGGTGATTGAAGGTATTGTTATTGATTGCAACCTTACAATCATATGATACCGACAGACACAAGCACCAACACTGGCTGACTCTATGCCGACATACAAGATCATAGACACCAAAGGAAGATTACCGACACCCTGGCCGACAGGAATTTTGTATATATACATTTTGTATTTAATTGTAAAATAT
This sequence comes from Cryptomeria japonica, assembly GCF_030272615.1. Lineage (NCBI taxonomy): Eukaryota > Viridiplantae > Streptophyta > Pinopsida > Cupressales > Cupressaceae > Cryptomeria > Cryptomeria japonica. The sequence goes on from NC_081413.1 coordinate 29,343,707, forward strand.
TTTGTAAGCCGACTTGGTGAATTGTAAAATGACTCATATATGTATGAGATCATTGTAGATCATTCATGAAAAAGGGAAGTATGGAAAGATAATAGCAGACCTAATATGTAAATTATTGGATAAGGGTTTATGTATGTAGCAGAGCCTAAACCGGTACTGAATCTAGCATAGTAGATGCTAATTTGAAGCAGTACAAGACATTTGATTTACATAATCCATTTTGTGAGTTAGTGTGACTTCTTTTGTAATTGAGCAGTGAGCTCTAGGCACTTGGCCTTCCTCCATGTGCAGTAATATTCTCTTATTGGTCAGTAAGTGAATATTGTGGGTCACAAATCCCACCAAGGTTTTTCCCACATCAGGTTTCCTCATTAAAATATTGTGTTAGGTGTGTTTCTTATGTTGTGGTTGTTATTCTTCTTTGCTGCATTATTTTTGGTTTACCGGTACATAGTTTTGATATGCTTTTCATGTTATAAGTTAAGAAAATTTTACTACCAGTCAAATACTGATTCACAACCCCCCCTCTCTCAGTATCTTTGGGAATCCTAACAATTGGTATCAAAGCCTGGTCCTCCATTTTTAAAACCCTAACAGCTTGAGGAAGATCTTGACACCGATAGAGATGGAAAACTTGAGAAAGCAATTGGAAACAACTCTTTCAGACTATGATGCAGAAAAGGTGAAGAATATCAAACTTGAAGATGATTTGAAGGCTGCACATGATATCATTCAAGGACTTCAAGAAAATATTACTATTGCAAGGAATAAGAGAAGAGAACTTTGTGAAAATATGCAGAATAATGATGATGAAAAGGAAACTCTTAATGATCTAGTAAACAAACTCAGACAAGAAAATAGTACAATGAAGAACAAGATGCAAGATATGACTATGAGATTTTGTAAAGAAATTGAAGATAGAAAGAAGAATGAAGATGAATTGGTTAGAAGACTAAATGATGCTGGAAATGAAAACACAAGAATTAGTCATGAAAATGTTTTGTTGAAGACAGATTTGATGCATACACAAAATGACACAAATGAACTCATGAGGCCGAAAGGAATCTTGGAGAGAGAACTGGCTGCTACAAATCAACACAAGGAGAAATTCAAGAAAAATTCAGAAGAACTTGTTGACATGTTGAAGAATCAAAAACCTAATGGTGATACAAATGGCCTTGGCTTTGAAGTTGGTGAAAGTTCTGGTACTGCAAACAATCATGATCATAGCAAATGGGTAAGACAACCTAATGCTTACAAATTCAATGGGAAATGTTTTAACTGTAACAAGTATGGTCATAGAGCAAATCAGTGTAGATCTAGAAATTATCAAAACACTAATACACCCACCGGTCAATGCTCTAAGTGAAACAAACTTGGTCATAATTCAGAAAATTCCAGAATGAATGTAAGATGTTATGTTTGTGGAAGATTTGGACACCTATCTAATCAATGCAGAAAACAAACCGACATAGGTTATGGGAAAGCTATTCAGAAAAACAATGTAACTTGTTATGTTTGTAATAGGATTGGACATATTGCAAAATTTTGTAGAAGTAAGGCACCACTGGCAAACAACAAAGGTCCTAGTTTGAAAGGTAAAGAAAAGGTTGAAGAGGTAAAGAAAAAATTCTCAAAACAATGGATCAAAAAGTCAGATAAGAATGTTGATGGGAATACTCCTCCACCGGCAGAACAGAGTAACACTCCACCAGCAAGAGACTATTCATCTAACTGAAGGAAAATCTTTTGGGGGTTTAGCAACAAATTGAGAAACATGTTGTTATTCCCTCGGTTGATGGTGAGAAGTTGAAATTACTTCATACAGGCAGAAGAGTTAAGTTGTGACTTAATCGGTAAGCATTAAATGTGGTAGTTGGAGAAAATAACATTATAAAGCAAGTGTTTTGGCTCCATTTTCATTCACTAAGCATTCAAATCTTCAAGAGCACGAAAAATTCCCAAGCGAAGGCATCCTTAGTGAAGAAGCGAATCAGTTCATCCAAGCACTCATCCTAAAGGAAGATTGAGGTATTTATAACTATGGCTTCCTCATCCACTCCTAAATTTATTGCAAACCCTACTGTGATTGAAGTAATCAAGCGCCCTAGACCCATATTCAAGCTTGTTCCCAAAATTGCAAAGAAAGATGATACCCTAGGTGCATTTTCTCAAATTCCTAAGGGAGTAGTATATGTTGAACACCCTAGGATATACATACATTGTCATATAGAGGAATTAGGAGATGATGAAATCAAGAACATGTATCGGACTATGATTTGTGATGAATCTGGAAATATCAAATTGGAACATAAGATAGTGGAAACCCTAGGTTTTACTGAAATCCTTAGTGTCCTGGATTTTTCCAAGGATATTATAAAGGTTGTGCTAAGAAGAGTTCATGGGGAATTCTTTTGGTTAGATTCAATCCATAAAATCACCAAAGAAGTAGTAAAGGCAGTAACAGGGTTACCTTCCACCAGTAGCAGGCCTGACAAAACAAAGAAGGTCTCTAATGACACAGTAATGACCATAACTGACACAAATTCTAACAAAATATCTCTAAGGATAAATGATGTAAAGGACATCAATGTCAGATTTATTAGTATGATTTTAGACTACAAGGCTACACATGCAAATAGGTTAAACTCACTATCTAGCCTATGTATTAAAAGTGCATATGATATTGTTAACAAAAATGCTAGAATAGATCTGTGTGAATGGCTCAAAGATGAATTGATAGACAATCTGAAGAAGATAAAGGGAGATAAGAAAGGAAACTTTAGATTTGTAAATTTACTTGAATGTTTAATGTTGTACACTACAAAACAAGTACTCAGTATTGGTGCAAGAGATTTTGGTTTTGACATACCGGTAGGAAAGCAACTATTGGATCTATTAAACAACATGGGAGATAACAGGGAGAAAAACTTAAATGAACATTTTCAAGCACTAAAAGCCTAAATGAAGACTAGAATAAGACTATCATAGGCAATTGTGGATAACTATCAAAAGGAAATTTGCTTTGTAATTAAGAAAGATGAAATCTGGATGAAGGCAGTTGTCCCTAGGATTATCTGGGTAACTGAAATGGGCTTTGAAATAGATGATAACATCATAGAAACTTATGAAAAATCCCTCCTTGAAGCTCCAAAGGAACCCACTAAGAAAATATTTGGAAATGCTAAAACAATTGAGAGTGAAATTCAGTTAAGGAAAAGGGTTAAGAAGGTTGAAGAATTAGTAAGGAAAGGAAGCTGATAGGCCAAAGCAATTAAGCAAGATGATTTGAAACAAATTGGTATCAAGGAAAGTGAGTTGGAAGGACTTTAACCGGAAACTCATCTTTCACCAGTTGGAACTTCATCTAAGAGTGATATACCAACAATATTCAAAAGGGTGGAAAGGAAAAGAAAACCCTCACCGACACCCTCACCCACACCTAGGAGAACCAGACAAAAACAACAGGCAGTAGGGCCTCCAGTAAAGAAGTTGACTCCTAAGAAGAAAAAGGTAAAACAAGACATCTCTCCACTAGATAAGCTCCTTAACAAAATAACAGAGGATGGAAAGTTAAAGAACATTAGCAAACTATACAATACACTTTCAGCTGATGACAAAGAGAGCATAGAAAATAGTTTAATCTTACACTTGGATATTTACAAGAAATTTTTGATGGAAATTGTTGATGAAATACCCACTGATCTTTATAGAAGACTTGAAGCTAGAAGGGTAGTTATTGTTGAGATGAGTAAGAAAATAAAAATTTAAAAACTACTTGCAGTACATCCAGTTAACTCACCAGAAGAGATTGATCAATTAATCAGTGGGGCAAACTAGACTGTATTTTCAACCACTCACTAGCATGTAGCACTGATGGCTGGCAGAGTGAAGTTTATGAAGAAATAGTAGATGGATGGGACATATTCTTCATTGCAAAAGAGGAACAAGAAGAACTAAAAAGACCCAAGACTATCAAAGTCTATCAAAAAGATAGGGATAAGGGGAAAGGCAAGATCGGAGGTCCTCCACACCTTTAGATAACTGACAACTTACCCCCACCTCCTTCTGATACTCCATCAGTAGAATCAGTTGACACACAACCCACTATGGGGAGTATGGAGACTCCTTAAGAGGATACAAATCCCGAGTCAAAAATTTTGTATACCATGAATATTGATACACAAGAGGTAAATATTGTGGTAGATAAAGAAACTACTAAGTCACCCACTACAGATATGGAAACTAATGTTAGCACAGAGATAGAGAAACTGGCAGAGGACTCTACAGAGAAACAAGTAATGAATAGTGCAAAGGCAAATACATAGAAACCGGAATTACATTCAGAGACTACATCTAAGAAATCGGCAATTGAGAGCTCAGAGAAACCATCTGAAGCACTAAAATAGAAACAGGTTGATGTTCAAGTTCAAACTGAGATAGTGCCACCGAAAAGATCTAACAAACTGAAACCTTTGCTAAAAGAAATACATACCCAAACAGATTCTCCTAAGAAAGAGGAAAGCAACGTTATTACTACAACCGGCAGCATGGAAATTATAAAAATAGTTGGACAGACATCTAGTACTTCTATAGTAGAATTCCAGCCTACAAATGTAACAGAGGTCTTATTAGAATCAATAAAGAAACTCAGAGAATGTAATGCAAAATCCTATAAGGCTATTGATGATTCAATCCCCATTCTTAAATTGATAGCACCTAAGTGCATTGTGGATAAGAAAGATTCTTTAGGTCAACTAGACACATTGTCTAAATACATCACTGGCAACACCTTGACAATTGATCAAATAAATGAGGATACATTTAAGGAGAAAATGAATAAAGAGAAAGATAAATTCTTTGATGTAACAATAAAGAAGTGCATGGGCCACATTAGCACACTTGTACCGACACTAAACAAAACAATAAAGGAGTTCAAGGAACTATCTAGAGATACATGCAGGACAAATGTTCTGACAACAGATATAGACAAGGAAATAGGAAAGGTACAAAAGGATATTGACAATATAGTTGATAACCTCATCAGTTCATCTGAACCATTATCAGTTACAAAGCAGAAGATACATAGTCTTGAAGAAAAACTTGAGACTTTAAATACAAACTCAGCCCTAAATTGGAGTACCTCATCTCTTTGAGTAAAGAGATCTCTATGGAACTTGTTCAAGGATAAAAGACACTTGAGGAACAAATGCATCACCTCACCGGTACTATTCAAAGAACAGAGGCTGCACTGAAAGATAGTGAAAATTTCACTACGAGTCTAAATGTGGTATTAGCAGAAATCCTTCAGATTGTAACACACGTGTTACAAGGATCCTGATAGGAAACACAGTCCACTGACAGCAAATGACAAACTTTGTCATTGATGTCAAAGGGGGAGTAGTGGAGATGAGAAAAATGGACATCATCTGCTCAGGGGGAGCACTCTTTTTTGGTAAGACAATTTTGGCAAACCATTTTTGGATTTTTGGATTTTTCTCATGAGTGTTGGCATCAATGCCAAAGCGAGATATTGTTGGCAAATGCACACTCCAATGAGAAATTATAGGTGATTGAAGGTATTGTCATTGATGGAAACCTTACAATCATATGACACCAGTAGACATAGACACCAGCACTGGCTAACTCTACACTGGCATACAAGATCACCGGCACCAAAGGAAGATTACCAACACCCTGGCCGACAAGAATTTTGCAAATATATATTTTGTCTTTAATTGTAAAATCTTTTGTAATCTGACTTGGAAAATTGTAAAATAGTTCATATATGTATGAGATCATTGTAGATCATTCATAAAAAAGGGAAGTATGAAAATATAATAGTAGACCTAATATGCAAATTATTGGATAAGGTTTTATGTATGTGGCAGAGCCTAAACCGGTACTGAATCTGGCATACTAGATGCTAATTTGAAGCAGTACAAGGCATTGGATTTGTATATTCCATTTTCTATGTCAATGTGACTTCTTTTGTAATTGAGCAGTGAGCTCTAGGCACTTGGCATTCCTGCATGTGCAGACCCCTATTGTAAGCAGTAATATTCTCTTATTGGCCAGTAAGTGAATATTGTGGGTCACAAATGTCACCGAGGTTTTTCCCACACTAGGTTTCCTGGTTAAAATATTGTGTTATGGTGTGTTTCTTATGTTGTGGTTGTTATTCTTCTGTGTTGCATTATTTTTGGTTTACCGGTACACAATTTTGATAGGCTTTTCATTTTATAAGTTAAGAAAATTTTACTACCGGTCAGATACTGATTCAGCCCCCCCTCTTAGTATCTTTGGGAATCCTAACAATATCTTGAGGTGGTTCTAACCTCTTTGTAGTCAGTGAGACTCTTTTGTAATGAGCAGTGTGCTCTAGGTAATGTGCCTTCCTACATGTGCATGCCCCTCATCGTATCACATACTTTCTGTAGAAGTATGATCTAACTGTGGGTAGGCTTCCTACCGTGGTTTTTCCCTTTTCAGGTTTTCCACGTACAAATAATGGTGTTTTTTGCTATGGTTTCTTTGCATTGATTATCTATTTAATTGTTAAGTTGTATTGTTTACCGGTATCTATTCCTACCAACAACTGTTTCTATTTTACCAGTACTTAATCTAGTTAAAGGTTATTAAGTGAATTAAATGATATAATATGTTAACAACTAATTCACCCCCCTCTCATCTTTTCACCAGTTATCTTAATAGGTGTTTGAGCATGTACAAGGATCATATTTCTTGGGAAACAACAAAGTACCTAGAAGAATGTAAAAAGGGTTTGATTGCTTATCAAATATATGTGCAGTGATCATTCAATGGCAGAGATTATCTAGAAATTTGTTGTAATTATCTATAATGTATTTTGGCAGAGTGTTTTGACATGTTGAATGTAATTCATTTTATCTTATTGATGTAATTAGGGTTTTTAGCCACTCTAATTGAAAAGTGTATTTAGGGCTAGTTGGAGAAGAGTTTTAGTGTTGGTAGTTTGAGAAGAAGGTATTGTTGAACCAAATTGAAGTGTCTACATGTGTGTAGTAGAGTTGTGTTGAAAAGGATTTGTACTAGAAAGTAAGGAAGTGTTGTAATCACATCATTTGCCCTGTTGTTCCCTAACAATTACAAGAGTTTGAAATCCCTTAACTGGGTAGATCCTAATAGGTCTTATATTGTAAATCCCTTCACTAGGTGGCTCATTAACTTGAGTTTGAAATCCTCTAACAAGGTTACTCTTAATGGGGTAGAGCTCCTAACAGGGTTGAGGAAAAATCCCTTGACCGGGTGACTCCTAACAGGGTCTTCTCTTAACCAAGCATATGGTAATATCTTAACAGGGCATATTCCAAAAGAGTGCATTATATTTTGTGGGTGCTAACTCCCACTGTGGTTTTCCTAGTTGGGTTTCCATGTGAAAAATCTTTGTGTTCATGTGGTGGATGCAATGTTGATTTGTGCATTTGATATCTTTAGTATGTTTTCATATTGATGAACACTTGAGTGAATGGTTTGTTAAATCTTCTTAGAAGATTGATTGAGTAGTTACCGGTATAGTTTTGTGAAGTGTTTCAAAATTATTTTATTATTAATTCACCCACCCCCCTCTCAGAAATAATCAGATCCTTATAATAATAAGGGATTCTTTCTCTGCTTTGCATAATTTTTTGGAATGTTTTGAAGTATTCCCAATGAATTCCATATCAGACTGTAGCATCTCCAAGACCATAAAGTATCTCTTTTATCTACAATGCCATAGGTTACCACCTTAGTTTCTTCATGGGTAATCTTGTAAGGTTTGTCCAACTACATGAATTTATCATATATTCTTCTTAGAATGTATCGAACCCACTCTAGCTCATTGAACACTAGAAAATGAACAAAATGTGTGAAACCCTTCTCCTCAGTTGACTTGAATTTAGGTTTCAGGTTTCCCATTCTATCAATCATGTGCTTCATGTATAAATTAAGCATGTAGGCACTTCCAAGATCTTCAATGTTGTAATGGATGTAAACCCTACTGTCTTCCACATGTAATACTCCATATGAAATGGATGAAAAAGCACCATTCAGATCATCTTCCATAGATTTGTATGGATGCTTCTTGAAAATTGGCCTAGCCCTTTCAATGACATCAACTACCAATGAGGTTGTGATACCAGAGGATACCATATTTAAATTTCAAGATTCAAACTAGGCAAAGTGATAGTTGATAAATACCTTTCAACTAGATGTAAAATCGGATGATGAATCCTTAATTTGCTTTGGATCAATAGAAATTCTTCTTTTTTGTGCTCTACTGCTCTTTTGTTTCAAATGAAAAGTTATAAATGAAAGGTTTATTCTCCTTTTATCCACCTCATATGTAACTTTTAGGTATAATAAATGCACTTAACCCTAGTTCTCCCAGATACTCTGCATACCAATAGATCTTCAGCAAATCTTGTATGGATTAGCAAACTCTTCTGGAAAGTCACCAAACAAGTGTCTACAACCTACTGAAACCAAGTATAGATCTCCAACAAGGGGTTTGAAATATTTTTCATGAAAACATCCCCCTAAGGTCTAATTCATTAAGTATGTTAGTTATCGGTGTTGTTATATGGAACCTAATCAGACTCAGAGGTTAAATTTTCCCTACTTCTATCGGTGTGGTTTCCCCCTATATTTTTTGATGGGGGTTTGGGGATAGCGCCCCCAAGTTGGGGTCAAGGGGTAGTGCAAAAATACTTTTATTATTTTATAAAGGCATCGAGTGTTATATTTCTATTGGATGACATGTTGTAACCCTAATTTTGTAACCGACACAAGTCTTGATTTGGAGATTTCACCTTTCTCAAAACCACTACCTTGTGTGTCATTAGGATTCTTCTAGCTTGCAAGCATCTCATCAAGTCTGGCTAAACTGATTCTAAACTTCTCCTTATACTCATTTGTAGCATAAAGATCAAATTCAAAGAGTAGGATATACTTCTTAAGCTCTTCCTCTTTTTCTCTGACCTCTTGTAGGTCATCCTCTAACTGTCCATTCTCATTTTCAAGTCTGAAATACTCTTCAAATTTTTCTTTCAGGGACTGAGTAAGTTTCTCCTCATTCTTCTTCTTTTCTTCAATCTCTTTTGTCAACTTCATCACAATAGCTTCCATCTCAATCTTTTGAATTGTATTATCTCTAGCAAGTCTCTCACATTCTTATGTCTTTTCCCTAAGGGCATCTTCATCAATGCTTTGACTCTCTTTCTCCTTTAGCTTTTCACCAAGTTCCTTTCTCTTATCCCTTGAGTTGTTCAACTAATCTTTTAGTGATTCAATAAATTTCTCAGCATCTTTCATATTTTCCTTTAATTGCTTGACCTTAGCTTTAGACTAATCTAGATCATCAAGTGCAACAAGTAGCTATTCTCTAAAACAAACTAGAATCCATTGGTTCACTTGTAAGATCCACCTCAAGTTGTTAAGCTTCTTCTAAGGAACTTGGATCTAATACCAATTGTTAGAATCAAGGATCCAAGGAACACTGAGAGGTGGGGGGGTGAATCAGTGTTCCATAATTTCAACTTTGTAATCCAGATCTATAAATCACTTAATGCAAATTAAGAAAAATAAAACGTGGAAACACAAAGAAAAGAACAACAAAACCATAACACCAAGATTTTTACATGGAAACCCGATTAAGGGAAAAACCACAGTGGGATTCAATCCACAATATTATTATACCTTAGTAGAAGTATAAAAATATTACAATAGGGAATGCACATGCATTCAAACACACTGCCTAGAGATCATTGCTCAATTACAAATAAGGGCAACAACCTCAGAAGGCTCACTTCCTTACAAATAATTGTAAGAGCTTGCAATGAAGTTTGAACTATGAATCAGAATCAGCAATTGCTTGGATATAGTTTTTGTTAAGAAAAAAACTCTATATCCACCTCAGCTCTGTAATACTGCTCTATTATGATATTTTGCTATAATCTAGAGCAGAGATCTAACACTTGTACACATGAAAATATGCATAATCGACCATATCCATCTCTCATATGTACCATCTCATACATATAAAATGATTAATCAAACCTTTCTTATATATCTGCATTACAAAATAAGTCACCACCTCATGTCATCTTCAAGAACACATTACAGGGAAGAAAAAATGTAAATGAATCAACTCAAATCTACCTTCAAAGCATATGCAAACCAAAAAAAAATATCCACATGCTTCCCACATGATAGCTCGTCATCCTTGAACACATAATTAATCACCAAAATTGATCAACAAGATCCGTAAAGAGAATCACCACATGCTACCATTGATATACATTGTTCTTGCTAAAAACATGATTACTAGACCTTCTAATTGACATAAGACTTAACAAAGAAGGCTATAATCCTGGAATAAGATGAATTACATGACCAAAAACCTTCTCCCATATGTACAAAACAAAATACGCATCCAAGATAATCCACCAAGAAAAACAATACACTATCGAATACACTGCTAATCACCGGACCTAGCCAGAGTTAATCAATTTCAACTCAACCTTCTAGAAAGATGAAAAAACGGAGTGTAGATACCAAATCTGATATAAGTTTTCATCTACGACAACATCTAAACATATCTATAGTGTCTCTTTCGAACATCTTGTACATAAAGAATTCATATGATTGAGTTATGGGTAAGCATATGGTAGAGAGTGTGGTGTGAAGATAGTCAATGAAATTCGATTAAGAGAATAGAAGAAGAGTTGTATTTGAATGACATGCAAGTTGTTTGATACTATGTCATAAGTATGCGATAGAGTGTTGATAGATAAGGTTTGAGTTGTGTGTGTTTATATTGGTTGGTTGATGTAGAGTTCAAGGACAACTTCATGATCAAGAGATCCTTTTGTTGGCATTGTACACTCTTATGAGAATAGTTGATATTGTCATTGATGGAAACCAACTGGCAACTCACTGGAAATCAATTTCTACATACCTTGTGTATATGCCTAAAAATGGTCTGAAGATAATTAATTAAAGAAGCAATTATTTAATTAATCCCCCTTCCTAATTTAATTGAATTCATTAAGCAAATTGATTAAAGTCCCCCTTTCATATACTAATAAATCTAAGAATTTATTTAATAGGTTCATTTCATTAGTCCCCTTTGATTAATTAATTCAAATTAATTAATCCTCCCCCACTTCATTCAACTCTTCTAATCCCCTAATTAATTAAAACAAATCAATTTATGAGTTGTTGAGAATTAATTAGTCTTTTCCTATTATTTGAATTTTTAAATTCAAATTACCCACATGCCTCCTAACTTCTAACCACTTAACCTAACCATCCCTCTAACCTAACCCATTCCACTTAACCTTAGGTTTAACTAACCCTATCCTATCTTGCACATCCTAACCTCCTTATCCTAACCTCCTATGGTGTGGATATTTTCTTCTTGAAACACGTAGCACTTTGGCCACATGTCTCCTCTCCTGGACACTTGTCCTTTTATGAGCAAAGTTCCTTGACACTTGTCACCACAGAGATGAAAAGTGTCAGCCTTGATATCTTTAGACTCAATCCTGACTGGTGCTTCCTGCCACCTCACCCCTGGCCTTGGAAATTCTATAAATATCCCCCATTTTGGAGGAATAAGGATCCCATCTCATTTTCATCTTATTCATTGTTACTATAGGCATATCCATTCTAGCATATCATTGGAGAATTGTTATTATAGGAAATTTCATCTTATATCTAGTTTAATTTGATCATTTTCTAGCATAATTGTTGAATCATGTAGCTTAATCAATCATCATCATAGCTTAAATCATGCATATCATTAGCTTAATTAATCTCTTGGATCAATCTAGCATAATCAATCTCATCTTTGCATATCATTATCATTTGAAATCCTCCATCTAGGTGTAGTCAAGTCACTGAGATTGCTTATCCAGATATGAGAGAAAATCCATACTCGCATCTATTAGGAGATGATAGGTCCCTTTGTCATGGTTTTATCTTTCTTTTCCTTATGATCTGCTAACCATGGTTGTAATGATCTATTGAGTGTTTTGTGTTGCAGCTGCAGGTATCACACTTCTCACAGAGCATGACATTTTGGCGCCCACCGTGGGGCCGGAAATCTGATTTATGGCCTCTCAGGAATCATCAAATCTTCATTTCTGATTAAGCTAGAATCAAAATTTTGTATGAGCTCCTTTTCAGTCTCGTATGAGCTCCTTTATAAGGTGATACGATAATATATCTTGACTCGTACAAGCTCTGGTCTTCACTCATATGATCTCGGAAGGGAATTCGTACGGTCAAGTAAATTGTGTCATATGAAATTTTGTTTCTATTTTTTCAAAGCAGTTTGCACTTTAAGGGTTTCATGCTTCAATTTGGTTATTACTAATGCTAACCCTGGTCTGTTTGTGAGTGTTACAAGCTAGGGTTGTCAGTGCACCAAAAGATCGACCTATCAATGCCTGATACAACCACTAGACCTATAGAATCCACAAGAGGCTATTAAACCATGTTGTGAATCCCTGCGAGGGACGTTGGCCCATTGCCAATAATCCCCCTCCCAGCGTCACTCATCGTGGCCTACATGATTCGAACCTATGACCAAGCTCTGATACCACTTGTTACAAGCTAGGGTTTTCATTGCACCAAAGATTGACCTGTCAATGCTCAATACAACCACTAGACTTATAGAATCCACAAGAGGCCATTAAACCATGTCGCGAATCCCCACGAGGGACACTGGCCCACTACCAATAGTGAGTTTTTTGGCAGCCTAAATGGTTTTTGTAGGATGATTATCGAAGATAATGCTTATCAAACCTTCATTTCAACAAAACACATCATGACTATTAAGTCATCTATTTTGTAGGTTGCCTAGGAGGACTCAACTAAACTCTATGTCTTCTTTATTTTTTCTAGGCACACTTGATTTTGTTAATGGAAATGAATAATCATGTTTTTTGTGTTTTGATGATAGGCGAGTATCCTCTCACCTTTCTTAGGTGATCAGAAAGCTAGACTCATCCTTTGCTTTCATTAGTGCATTTCTTTAGTGGGCCTACCCTCTCAAGGAGCTAATAACTATTAGCCATTAAGATAGATGAGAGGGGAACATCCTAAGTGGGAATGGCTAATGCCAAGTAATCCAGCCCACTATAAATAAATGTGACTTGATGAAAATCAAGTCAATGCCAGTGCTTGGGAATATCTCTCCTCCTTACCTTCGGGTATATCAAACCTTGGTTTTCAAGGATGGGAGACCTCTTCATTGAGTACTATACCCCGACGCGCCAAACAGATCTCTTACTAGTTTCGGTTAAATTAGAAGCTACCTAATTCACCTCCAAAAGGGTGATAATCTTTGTACAAGAAAGATAGTAACTCTCCCAAGACACTTGTCATATCATGCCCCCATTAGCATTTGGATTCAGATAATACAGTATTGAGAATCCATTGTGTGAGACTCAGCGACCGTATTTTGATTAGCTATTGGGTGTGTACCTAAGCTTGCAAGAAAAGGTTTTCTCTCTCAGCCAACTTCCTTAGGTAGCTTAATGTGCTTGAGGTCACTTATCATATCGTGTGTTTGTTGTGTCTTCATCCCTTAAGCAGGAAATCAGACATTTAAAACAGGAAAACATAAAGCAAAAAATCGAACTTCACTAATCAAAATTATGCCAAACAAACATTTTTATCTCTATTTCATCCTCTATCGTACAAGTTTTTTTATTTTGTCATACGAGGTATCTACTTTGTCATATGGTCTGGTGGGAATTGTCGTATGAGCCTGTTTAGCCAAAAAATTTATGTTATCTTTCATCGTCTGGTCCAGTGAGAAGTGTCGTACGAGTCATCTTAGCAGAGGATTTTATGCCATCATTATTCGTCTGGTTCTGTGAGAAAGCTCGTATGATTTAATGTCTTCGGTCATGCGAGATTTCTGGTTTGTCATATGAGCCTATATAAATTGTCGTTCAGGTTTGTGTAGTCTGTCATACAAACTTTTATCTCTGTTGGTCCAGAGTTGTCATCTTACATATCTTTTTCAGGTCTATCATATTTTCTCAGTCAATTTGTAGTGATCATAAGCACCTGTTATTGGTCATTTTATGCTTGGATTGTCTTCTTTGTTAGCTTGGTCAAGTTATCATTTGTCAGCTCAGACTTTAGAAATAAACACCTCAAGATTTTCAAGTAATCACCCTCAACAAGTTCAAGGTCTAAACATCTCAAAGCGCATCATCAACCTATTGGATAAACCGATCACCCAAAACATAGTTTCTCATCAAGATCTATCATCCTTTATCTTGAAACTAAAATGTTTGGTTAGGATAACTTTGTCCTACATCGTAGGTTATATCATTCCTATTGGACTCGGTTCTTATCACATCATCATCATTGCACTCCTAAATTGAAGATCAAAAAACTTGCAAACTTTTAAACACTTGAACCATCTTTCCATGCTATATCACACTATCATATTTAAATTGATTGTTGATCCCTTATCAAAACAACTTTTAGACAATAGAATCCTAGCACAATATCTAAGACACGTGTATGCCCATTTTAACCAGAGCTCAGAGATGGAAAATCGCAGAGATGGAAATCAAAACATTGGAAATAACTGAAGAACATATAACCATGGAACACAAAGATGAAATAAAAGTTGAAGAAGAAAGAATAGAACAACATGTCAAAGACATCAAAAAAGATCCTCAATTCAATAAATTTATGGAGAAAATATTGGAGGGAGACAAAGAAAAATACTTCCTACTGCTAGCAAGAATTGGTGCTACACTTCCCCAAGATTTTGATGTGAACAAATTGACACAAAAGAAAAGTTATCCTCCTCCTAGTAATGAACAATATGAGGATATTTTTGGTCTTAAAATGAATGATACATCAATTCCTAGTAATACCAGAACCAATGAAGAAACTTACATTCCCAAAAGAGACAAAGTAGAAATTTTGAATACCGTTCAACCAAATGAAGATACAAGAAGGACTAGAGATCACACAAGATGAGATCCAGATCCCCCTAGAATACAAAAGCATGGTTATGCAAGAACAAATCATGTTGATAATCCTATCACAACTCTCATGCAACAACTACAAACATTGCAAACACAAATTCAAGATATGCAGAGAGGAAATGTTAGAAGATACTCACTTCAAGAAATCTATCCTTATCCATTTGATAGAAATCTAAACATGATACCATTTCCTATAGGTTTTGAAATTCCTAGATATGAAAAATATTATGGAAGCACTGACCCTCAAGATCATATATGAGAATTTTGCACAATGAGTATGGAGTTTGCACATGAAGATACCTACTTAATGAGATTATTTCTGAAAAGCTTAACTGGACTAGCTATGGAATGGTTCTCCAAACTTCCACCTGGAATTAGATCATTCTTAGAATTGGTGGATAAGTTTGTTTCACAATACTCTTACAACATACAACATGAAGTAACAATGCTAGACCTATGTAATACCAAACAAAAGAGTTGAGAACCTTTCATGACATTTTTACAATGATGGAGACGACTAGCTTCACGATATCCTCGTACAGTACCAAAGTATGAAAAAATGGATATATTCATCAACAACCTAAATGATCAAATGAGTTATCATCTAAAAATGCAAGGAAATCAAAGTTTTAGAAAGATGATTGATAATGGAATCAAAATGGAGGAAGCCATGATAAAGAAAGGTGAATTGAAAATATACAAAGATGGAGTTCATGCTTCTAACAACACTAATAACAACAATCACAATGATAAGCCAAAGTTTTGGAATAGAAATCATAATGTCGTCAATGATGGAATAGTGGATAACAACAATGTGAAACCAAAGCAACCAGTTTTTAATTTATTCCATCACTCAACAGTGGCTCATCAAAACAATCATCACTAAAAAGTAACTATCAAAAAAAAAAATCGAAGACAATTTACAAACATTGGTGAACCCATTGGGTCAGCACTAAAGACACTTCTCATGAACAAATTGATCACTTTACCAGAAGAAAGGAACTACAAACCTCAAGTAAAACCACCTTGGTGGAATGCTAACCATTATTGTGATTTCCATCGAAACATGGGACATCATATAGATACTTGTCAGCGATTGAAACATGTCATCCAAGATTTGATTGATAATGGGGTAATAACAGTGGATGGACATACAACAAACGAATCTCATACAATGTTTAAAACTCTGCTTCCAAACTATGAGAAAGTTGAATCATTGACAACAAATAAAGGTAAGGGTAAAGCGAAGGTAAACTATGCTTATACATATGATAATGTGGTAAACGTGATTGTAGTTAAAGAAAATCAAAATAAAGAACCTACTCATGCTATCACAAGAAGCAAAACTAAAGTTATTTTATCGGGTCCTACAACAAACACATCATCCACTACCAAAAAATACAATCTAGTGGATCAATTACAGAAAACACCCGCCCAAATATCCATCTTGGAACTTTTAAAGCTTTCACCTGCACACAAATAAATTCTTGAACGAGCATTAGTAGATACCACAGTGTCTAAAGATATGGATATAGATCAATTCCAAACCATGGTGGGACACCTAACAACCCCTCACTGCTTATCATTCACTAAAGAAGATGACATGTCCTTGCAACATCCCCATAATGCTCCCTTGCATATCAAAGTCATCATTCATAAGATGCGAGTTAAACACATCCTAAGAGATGGAGGAGCTAGTTTAAATATTTGCTCTTTGAGTCTAGTTTGTGCTTTGGGTTATTCAAAAGATGCAGTTGATCCTCGGGAAAAAAACACCATAAAAGCCTATGATAAGGAAGAGAGTTCTTCTAAAGGAATTGTGATGTTACCCATCAGAGTGGGACCTTTGCAGAAAGACACAACATGCCAAGTTCTAGACTTAGATTTATCATATAACATACTCTGTGGGAGACCTTGGATACATGAAATACAAGTTGTGCCATCAACATATCATCAGTGCTTAAAGTTTCCCCACAATGGGCAGGAAATCACAATCTCAGCAAATTAAATCCATTTCAGTACTGTAGTAATCTCAAACAAGCTCAAGAAGTCATTGTTCCAAGGAACAATCATTTGCCTCTATTTTGTCAAGTATGGAAAAAAAATGCAGCTCAGAGATCGAGGGAATGGAGAATATTCAATATAATAATTACCACTTTCTCCTAAATCCTTTGGAAAATAATAAAACTCTAAACAACAACCAATTGTAAAACATCTTCTGATATTTGATGGAGCATTTGTTAGTGTTGGAACCTTATTAGAGGAAACAAAAGACAAAGGTGTGCTACAGTGGCTATACAAGGATGAAGAAGTTCAACAAAAGATCAACAATGTCTGCATACCTACAGAAAAGTATGGAAAAGGATTTAACATCCTCAAAAAGATGGAATGCACTGGAACAAGTCCTATAGGGAAAAGAAAAGAAGGTATATTAGAACCTATCCAACCTCACACTCAACAGGCTACAAACAAAATAGGCTTAGGATACAGACAAGTTACTTTACCAGAAGACACATATTTTAGCCAACAACAAGAGGAATATGAAGACAAACAAAAACAACTGGCAATTGAAAGAGAAGAAACATCAGCTAAGCAACAAACAAAAGAAAACATGAAGTGGGAAAAGAAGCAAGATTCAAATCAACAAGAAAAACAAACTAAAAGCACCTCTCAAGCAGCATTAAATCTCAATCAAAACAAGAAAGAATCTAATACAAGTCAAGGAGAGCTCATAGAAAATTTGACAGAACTCAATCTCAATATCAAAGAAGTTGAATATGAAAGAAGAAAAGATATAACAAGAAAAGCTTAAGAAACAAATAAAATACTATATGAACAAATCTATAGATTGCAGGATGCAAGTGATACAGATTCTAATGAATGGGAATGGGATTCCTATCACTCTAAAGAATCAGCTGAAGAAAATTACTTTGAAGGAGATGTAGGAGTCGATGTAGTTCACATGTATGCAGGTAAAACATTAGGAACTAGTTCACTTGAATCATAATCACATTCGGCTGACTTGAACTTAATCGAGGATGATCAGGAACTTCTTGTGCGAGGTCATTCTAATGAGAGTACCATTATAGACATTGACATGCATATTGAAAACTTTGATACATCCATCATGACCCTTGATACTTTTGAAACATCTCAACCCAATGACCCCCTACCTCTAATCCACCCTGAACTTATTGATTGGTAAAATAAAGGACATACTGCCATTGATACCTTTCCAAATGACCATGCCATATCTATATATCTTAATGTAATCAAACCCGCAACAACTCTCACTGGGAATTTTAGCAACGCATCTTCCAGTCAAGTGGGTGCCAAATCTCCTAGACACAAAAAGAAAAATAAAGAAAACAATATCAGGTCTAATGCTAAAAACCATTTATTGACAACATTAGATTAGAAAAAAGTAAAAAGAAAGGATGCATCTAATGGTGAAAACCTCCTCGAGGCATCAGAAGATGGGAGATTTGACACTTTACCTGCACACTATCAAGAAAGGTCATCAATTTTGATCGAACCAATAGAGGCAATTAACATTGGAACAATAGAGAAACCAAAGATCCTACATCTAGCCACTTCTCTATCGGAAGAAGAAATGCAACAATATATAGAATTCTTCAAACGAGAGAAAATCAATTTTGCCTCGTCATATGTAGACATGCTAGGGTTGGATCTAGAACTTATTATGGATCACTTGAATGTCAATCCCAGAGCTAAACCAGTCAAACAAAAGTTAAGGAAAATGCATCTACATATCGCTCTCCTAGTCAAAGCAGAACTAAAGAAATTATTGGATGTAGGATTCATTAGACCTATAGCATATCCTCAATGGGTATCCAACATCGTTCCTATTTCAAAACTAGATAAAAGTATCAGAATATGCACAAACTTCAGAGATCTTAATAATGCATGTCCAAAGGATGACTTTACTTTGCCTAAGATTGATATTATTGTAGATTTAATTGCTGGACACTGCATGTTTTCTTTAATGGATGGTTTCTTCAGATACAATCAGATTAAAATAGCACCTTAAGATCAAGAAAAGACAACTTTCACATGCCAATGGGGTACTTTCTGCTAGAACATCATGCCTTTTGGACTATTGAACATAGGTGCTACATATCAGAGAACTATGACAACAATATTCCATGACATGATGCATACATTCATGGAAGACTATGTGGATTACATCTTGGCAAAATCATACAATAGATAAGACCATATAGGAATACTCTAAAAGATCTTTGATAGGTTATAACAATATAAGCTACGACTCAATCCTAAGAAATGTGCCTTTGGCGTCACTTTAGGCAACCTATTGGGATACATTGTTTCAGCTATAGGTATCAAAGTAGATCCAGCTAAAGGTAAAAGCAATCATGGAGATGGCATCTCCAAAAAATATAAGTCAACTAAGATCACTCCAAGGAAGACTCCAGTCAATCAAAAGATTTATTTCTCAACTAGAAAATAAATGTCAACTATTTACTCATCTATTACATAAAAATTTTCATTTCAAATGGGACCATCAATGTGAAGACGTGTTCAACAAGATCAAGGCATATCTCATGCAACCACCCATCCTAATGTCACCAATTCTAGGAAAGTTGTTATTACTCTATGTATCGACCACCAAAGCATCATTAGGAGTTTTTCTTGCACAACATGATAATGAAGAAAAGGAATGAGCAATCTACTACATCTATATAACATTAGTGGGATACAAGATCAACAATTCTCCAATAGAAAAAGCATGCTTGGCGGTAGTTTTTGTTTCTCAAAAATTAAGACACTATCAATTATCTCACTCCATCAAGTTGATAGCTAAAATCAATCCATTAAAGTATTTACTCAGCAAGGCAACATTGATAGGATGATTAGCAAAATGGATCATGTTCCTGAGTGAGTTTGATATTGAGTATGTTGACAGAAAATCTATAAAAGGACAAGTCTTTGCAGATCAACTAGCTGAGGAACCACTTCAAGATAATCGTCCTTTGCAGATTGAGTTTCCTGATGCTGATATCCTAGCAGTCAGAACAAAAACATGACAATTATACTTTGATAGTTAATATACACAGCATGGATCGGGAGAGGGCATTCTATTTATCATACCACAAGGTCATACAATCCCAAAAGCATACAAATTAATCTTTCCATGCACCAACAACACAGCAGAGTATGAAGCTTTGGTTACAGGTATCAAAATGGCTATAGAATGGAACATTACACAACTTCAATTCATTGGAGACTCTTAGCTCGTCATCAATCAAATCAATGAAAATTATCAAACAAAGGATGAAAAGTTAATGCCTTATAAAAATATGGTTGATGATATCAAGAAATACTTTGTAGAAATAACTTTCCAATAGATTCCAAGGAAGGACAACAAAGCAACAGACGCCATGGCTACACTTGCTTCTCTACTCCAAACACAAGAAAATCAACAACATTATGAATTCCTGGTAGAAGAGTTTTTTTTACCCTACTCATAATTGTCTCAATTCCCAAACTATCTGTCACCTTGTTGGGCATGATTTCTCTTGCTATGGCCAAACTTACACATATCGGAAAGATAATATCCTACCTCCTTACTTATCAAAAAATCAAAAGAGAATTTTTATTCGCCAATCCTCCCATTATACTCTCATCACGAATACCCTATTTAAACAAGGTCTAGACGGTACTCTTTTAACATGTCTCAAACAAGAAGAATCTGAGAAGGCCTTACATGAAGTCCATTATGGCATTTGTGGCACTCATTCAAGTGGTCTTACCCTTTCAAAAAAACTCATACGTTTGGGCTATTATTGGCCAGCTATGGAACGAGATTCTTTTCAAATAGCTAGAACATGCAAACAATGTCAGATCCATGGGAATTTGATTCATGCACCAACATAAGAACTCCATACTTTAGCAACATCTTGGCCTTTCTGTCAATGGGGTCTTGATCTAGTAGGAAAAATAAATCCTTCTTCATCTAATGGTCACAAATTCATCCTAGTAGCTACAAAATATTTCACAAAATGGATTGAGCCAGTACCTCTCACAAATATCATAGGAAAACAAATTGTTGCATTATCTTGAACTATATCATCTGTCACTATGGAATACCCATGACCATTATCATTGATAATGGATGACTGGTCAAGAATTAGGATGTACTAGAGCTATGTGAGAAATTCAAGATCCAACACAGATTTTCCACACCCTACTATCCACAAGGGAATGGGCAAGCAGAAGCATCAAACAAAACTATTTTGAAAATCCTCAAAAAGATAGTGAATGATGCTAGAAGAGATTGACATATTCAATTAAACCCTACTCTATGGACCTACTGTACTAGTATCTGCATGCCAATAGGTGCCACCCCTTTCTCTCTTGTTTATGGATCAGAAGCAATATTTCCAGTAGAAGTAGAGATACCTTCACTACGATTATCATTAAAAGGTCAAACCAAGAATCTTTCAAGTTGGGGAATTAGTACTACAAGAAAATCCATGCAACCAGGCAGATCAAGAAAAGAAAGGAGAGTTTGAACCGAATTGGTTAGGTATGTTTGTGATCATAATAGTAACCGGGTCAGGAGCATATCAGCTATCAACACAGGACGGAGATTAGCTCAATGAACCCATCAATAGCATGCATCTAAAGAAGTTTTATGTCTGAGAAAGCAGAAAATCCAAAAAACTGAAAAAGCAGAAAATCCAAAAAATTGAAAAAGCAGAAAAATCCAAAAAAGTGAAAAAGTAAAAAAATCCAAAAATAGTGAAAAAGAAAATATCCAAAAAAATCAAATATGAGAAAAAGTGCAATAAAAACCGATGGTGAAAACCTAGCAAACAGGCGCTATCTATCAACTAGCTCTTCCATCTATTAGTTCATGCATCCTTCTGCTTGCATTCTTATCCATCATCGTTGTTCATATGCATAATAAAGCCTTTATATATATCCAGGCATCCTGAGTGGCTACTTGCCATGGTTTGGATCATTGGGTATATCATACTAAATTTGTTTCTAGGCTTGAGGCAAAATCCTACACCTAAGCTGGGGGCAACATTTTTTATCATTTTGAGCCAAATCAAATAGGTAGAACAACAGTTAGACAACTCTTATCAAGCAAAAACTGAGACATATCCAACATTGAACACGAGATCAGATTGTCAAAAATCAAACTATCACAAATTCAATCTAAGCACATGAATGATATCTTTTGGATAATGATTTTAGCATGATTTTTCAAATTTTCTATCTTGATTTTCGCTATCTTGATTTCTGAGTGACTCTAGGATGTCTTTAACTAGAGAAACAAGGAAGGAACATGATATTTTTCTTGTCTGTTGTTTGTAAATTAATCATTAATATGCGCAAATTTGTTTCACGACATGATCATCAGAGTATCATCAAAGACATTTCCGATTTGCATGTTACTGCCTGTTTTATGCAAGCAACAATCAGGTCATCTCGATTCATTTCTACCTCGGTGCTTGTACTAACTCGAAATATCAAAATCCAGGAAAGCAGTGCTCAGGTCATCATGGTTTAATTATAACATTGATGTTTGCACTCACTTCCCACATTTTAAAAATCTTAATGATGACAAAATGCAATAACCCAGTGACTGGTCCGGTCGTAGCTTTGCATTAGCTTTCCATTTAGCTTGCATTTCATTCTTTCATGGGATCTCACATGCTTCTTTTATCCAACATTAAATCTATCATAGGAATCATCAAGGTATATTCATAAGTGTACATAATCAAACTAACGACTCATCTCTCTCCAGATATTGTCGACCCAACAAAAATCTTATACTCTGCCCTCAACAAAACCAACATCAGTATATTTAAATTTTTCTGCAACTTGATATCAACAAATTATCAGCTCTTTATCCACTCAATCTTATCAATTCTATCAATCAATCACATCTCATCTATTTTATCATATCTTATACAGGATGTATCTTTCCTGAAACCAGACGTTCTGATCATGTCTTATACAGGATATATCATTCGTGAAACCAGACGCTTTCATCATCTTTGTCTTATACAAGAGGTGTCATTCCTAAAACCAAATTGAATCTCAATCTTATTAATCTAATCAATCAAGATTTATCAATAATCAAGAACCACATCACTGTGATCATAGAACTCGCATTTTTATCAACCACAGTTACAGGCATCAAATCATTTCTAATCAGGATATCAATTTCACAAAGATCCAAAAACTCCAGAGATTATTTAAATTAATCTCCCGAGGGGGCATCATCATATCAAAATTTATCAATCAATAACTGGGGCATCCTATCGGACCAATATCATCAAAATGAGATTATTCTTTGAATCAACGTGTCATCACACCTCGCTTCAAAGAGGGGCAAAATGTATACACCTAAAAATGGTCTGAAGATAATTAATTAAATAAGCAATTATTTAATTAATCCCCCTTCCTAATTTAATTGAATGCATTAAGCAATTCGATTAAATTCCCCCTTTCATCTACTCATTAATAAATCTAAGGATTTATTTAATAGGTTCATTTCATTAGTCCCCTTTGATTAATTAATTCAAATTAATTAATCCTCCCCCCACTTCATTCAACTCTTCTAATCCCCTAATTAATTAAAACAAATCAATTTATGAGTTGTTGAGAATTAATTAGTCTTTTCCTATTATTTGAATTTTTAAATTCAAATTACCCACATGCCTCCTAACTTCTAACCACCTAGCCTAACCATCCCTCTAACCTAACCCATTCCACCTAACCTTAGGTTTAACTAACCCTATCCTATCTTGCACATCCTAACCTCTTTATCCTAACCTCCTATGGTGTGGATATTTTCTTCTTGAGACACATGGCACTTTGGCCACATGTCTCCTTTCTTGGACACTTGCCCTTTTATGAGCAAAGCTCCTTGAAACTTGTCACCACAGAAATGAAAAGTGTCTCTTCCTCCAACCTTTTCTCCAACCTCCTCCAATTTCACCCTTGATATCTTCAGACTCAATCCTAACCATTCATTCCTGCTAGCTCACCCTTGGCCTTGGAAATCCTATAAAAATTCTTCATTTTGGAGAAATAAGGATCCCATCTCATTTTCATCTTATGCATTTTTACTATAGGCATATCCATTCTAGCATATCATTGGAGCATTGTTATTATAGGCAATTGTATCTTGGATCTAGTTTAATTTCGTCATTTTCTAGCATAATTGTTGAATCATGTAGCTTAATCAATTAGCTTAATTAATCTCTTGGATCAATCTAGCATAATCAATCTCATCTTTGCATATCATTATCATTTCAAATCATCCATCTAGGTGTAGTCAAGTCACTGGGATTGCTTAACCAGATTTGAGAGCAAATCCATACTCGCATCTCTTAGAAGATGATAGGTTGCTTTGTCATGGTTTTATCTTTCTTTTTATTATGATTTGCTAACCATGCTTGTAATGATCTATTGAGTGTTTTGTGTTGCAGTTGTAGTTATCACACTTCTCATAGAGCACGACACCTAGCATCACAAAATTCATACACTGGCACCAGCAGGCACTTCATCGGCATTCAAATTACATTGGCAACAAAGCATACCGGCACTCAAACCGACATGGGAGAAAGTTTTGTTTATTATTTTGTAATGTAATTATCTTTTGTAAGCCGATATGGTATACTGTAAAAGACTCATATATGTATGAGATCTTATAGGTCATTTTGTAGAGAGTGAGATGGAAGATGTATGAGAGGTATAAAGAGTGAGACATTTTATTGTATAAGGTGATATAGTTGACAGCGAAGGTTCTGGTTAAAGACTGAGCTTAAACTGGTACTGAACTTGGCATGAGAAATGTTGTTTTGAGCAATACATTGTATTGGATTTGATAATCCATTTTGTAGTTAGTGTGACTCTTTATTGAGCAGTGAGCTCTAGGTTGTTGGCCTCCCTGCATGTGCAGGCCCCTCATTGTAAGTAGTATTTATTCATTGGCCAGTGAGTAAATATTGTGGGTCACAAATCCCACCGAGTTTTTTCCCACACCGAGTTTACTCCTTAAATATCTTGTGTTATGGTGTGTTTCTATGATGTCTCTATTATTTATGTTTATTGCAATAATTCGTATTTATCGGTACACTATTTTGGGATGCAAAGTTATAAATAAGTTTAAATATTTTGTTAACTGGTCAAACACTGATTCACCCCCCCCCTCTCAGTCTATTTGGAACTGTCATTGAATCTAACAATTGGTATCAAAGCCTGGTCCTCTATTTTCAAAAGCCTAACAACTTGAGGAACATTCTAATACTGGTATAGATGAAGAACTTAAGAAAACAGTAGGAAGGAGCTCTTGAAGATTTTGATGCAGAAAAATTGAAGAATATCAAACTTGAAGATGATCTGAAGACTGCTAAGGAATTCATTGAAGGACTTCAAGAAAATATGGTTATAGCACAATATAAGAGAAATGAACTTCATGAGAAGATGCAGAACAATGATGATGAAAAGGAAACTATTAAAGACATTGCAAATAAGTTAAGATAAGAAAAAATCAATATGAAGAATGAAATGCAAGATATGACTATGAGGTTATGTAAGGACATTGAAGATAGGAAGAAGAATGAAGAAGACTTGACTAGGAGACTTAATGATGCTAGAAATGAGAATCTGAGACTTGGTCATGAAAATGATATGCTAAAGATAGATCTGATTCACATGAAACATGATAAAGTTGAGATTGTGAGACAAGTTGGAATTCTGGAAAATGAGCTGGCTACTACAAATAAACACAAAGACAAATTCAAGAAAAGTTCAGAAGAACTTGATGACAGGATTAAAAGACAAAAAACTGATGGAGATACAAATGGACTTGGATTTGAACATGGAGAAATTCTCGGTACTGCAAATAATCAAGATCAAAACAAACCGGTAAGACAACCTAATGCTTATAAATTTAATGAGGAATGTTTCAATTACAACAAATATGGTCACAAAGAAAATTAGTGTAGATTCGGAAATAATCAGAATACAAACTCACCCACCAGTCAATGTTCCAAATGCAACAAAGTTGGTCATCATTTAGAAAATCACAAAATGAATGTGAAATGTTATGTTTGTGGAAGATTTGGGCATTTATCTAATCAATGTAGATTACAAACTGGTCAAGGATATGGAAAGGCTATTAAGAGGAATAATGTAACTTGTTATGCACGTAACAAGATTGGACATATTGAAAATTTTTTGTAGATGTAAGAATTCACTGGTGAACAATAAAGGATCTAGTTTGAAGGGCAAAGAAAAGGTAGATGAAGTAAAGAAGGAATTTTCAAAACAATGGATTGAGAAGAGTGATCAGAGAACTGATGAAACTATCTTGGCACTAGTAGAACAAAGTAATCCTCCATCGACATGAGATTCTTCATCTAACTGAGGAATAATCCTTAGGGGGTATTGCAACAAATTGAAAATCATGCATTCTACCCTCAGTTGATGGTGAGAAGATACATTTATTCTTTATCGGTGGATGTGTTAAGTTTTCACTTAACTGGCAAGCATTTAATGCAGTTTTAAGAACCTTTTTTTGGCTATAAATCACCAGGAAACCCTCATTTCATCTCACCTAGCATTCAAGCAAGTCAGAGAGCATGAAACTGAGCAAGGGCATTCTAAGGGGAAGTTGCAAAGTGATTTTTAGGCATTCTAATTTTGGTTAAGAGGTATTTATCTTTGAAATGACTTCCTCATCTTATGTTCCAGAGTTTATTTTGAACCCTACCATTATGGAAAACATCAAACGCCCTAGACCCATATTTAAGATTATCCCCGAGATTGCAAAACAGGATAATTTTGTAGGATCTTTTTTGAAAATACTGAAAGGTGTAGAATTTACAAAAGACCCTAGAATTTACATACATTGCAACATAGCAAAACTAGGGACTGAGGAGTTGAAAAAATGTTTAATGGGGTCATTACTGATGAAAATAGAGTGACTAAACCTTAACATAAGGTTGTGGAAAAGTTAGGTTTTGTAGAAATTTTGAATATTCCCGAATTTCCAAAGGAAGTTGTCAAACTTGTATTAAGAAGAGTCCATGGAGTATTCATGTGGTTAGAGTCAGTTTGCAAGATAACCAAGGATGCAATTAAGGCAATTACTAGTTTTCCTTCAATCGGTAGTAGGCCCGATAAAACCAAGAAGATACCTAACAGGGGAGTTATGGATTTAACAGGAGCAACATTGGATAACAAGTCACTTACAGTGAATGATGATAAAGAGAATAAATATAATATATGTGAGTATGGTACTAGGTTACAAAGCTACTCATGCAAATAGACTAAATTTTGTTTCTAGCCTATGTATTCACAATGCATATGAGATGGTAAACAATAATGCTAAGATTGATGTGTGTGAATGGCTTAAGGATGAATTAATTGATAACGTAAAGAAGATTAAGGGAGACAAGAAAGGTACTTTCCATTTTGGTAACCTTCTAGTATGCCTAATGTTGTACTTTACCAATGAGATACCCAACATAGGTCATAAGGATTTTGGTTATGACATCCCGGTAGGAAAACAAGTACAAGATTCTTTCATCGGTATGGCCACTAATAGTGTTAAGAACATTACAGACTACTTCAAAACATTCCAATCTAAGATGAGAGAAAGAAAGAGACTACCACAGAGCATAGTTGATAAATATGACATGGAAATTTGCTTTGTCATTAAGCGAGATGAAACTTGGATGGAAGCAGCAAGTCCTAGAACTATTTGGGTAGATCTACATGTTCTAGAAAAATATGCTAAAGCTCTACTTGATGCACCAAGGGAGTCGTCTAAGAAATTATTTGGTAATGCAGAAACTATTGAGAGTAATGTATCTATGTAGAAGGACAAAGAGAAGAGAAAAAATTATCAGAGATGTCTCCAAGAAGGTGAAAGAAATCAAAGAAAATGTCATGAACATCAGTGGTATATCTGCCAGTGAGCTTGAAGGACTACAACCTAAAGCATATGTTTCACCGATTGTAACATCTTCTGATACTAATAGTAGGAAGGCTGTTGAGTTTAAAAGAGTAGAAAGGAAGAGGAAACCCTCACTGGTACCCTCTCCTTCACCTAAGAAAACCAAAACACTAAGGAAGAAGAAGCAGGCAGTTAGGGAACCAAAGAAGAAGCTTACTCCTAAGAAGAAATAGACACCAGTTACCTCCTCACTAGATGATTTATTGAATGAGATAATATAGGAAGGTAATCTATCTAATGTGAATAAATGGTATAATTCTTTTAATGATTCTAACAGAAACACCATTGAGGAAAGCATTGTTCTACACTTGGATATATAGAAGAAAGTTTTGATACAAGTGATTGATGAGCTACCAAATGATTTATACATGAGATTGGAAGCTAAAATGCTATCTATGATGGAACTAGACAATAAATTGAAATTTGAAGCACTCTTGGTTGTTCACCCAGTAAATTCTAAAGAAGAAATAGATGAGATTATTTCTTAAGCTAACTAGTTAGTATTTGTTAGTGGACACCGGCAAGTAAGCCTAATGGTTGGAAGAGTTAAGGAAATTGTTGATGAGACTGGAGATAAATGGGACATATTCTTTGTTGAAAAGGAAAAGCAAGAGGAAAGGAGCAGACCTAAAAAGACATTCAAAGTATATTAGAAAGACAAGGACAAGGGTAAAGGAAAAGTTGGTGGTATTCCAAACATAAAGGTTACGGATAATATTCTACCATCACCTTTGGATACACCACCGGTATACATAGAAGATCCACCAATTATTGATACTGAAGGTATAACTCTTGACAATACTAATCCAAAGTTTGAGATATTGTTTATAATGAATATAGATACTAAAGATACAAACATTATTGTGGATAAGGAAACTACAGAGGTTAAGACAGATAATGTTGATAATAGCAATATTTCAAAGAAATTGGCACAAACTATTGACTCTCAAGAAATTGAGATTCCAACTCAAATAGAGCAACCAAAAGAGACTGAAAAATCTACATAGGACAAAGGTACTAGCACAGGGCCACTAGAATATGAGAAACTGGCAGTAGAACTTTCAGAGAAACAAACTGAGGCAGAGGTTCATGTTGAGACTGAGAAACACGCAGTTACAGAGATACTAAAACAATCTGAAAAACCATTGAAGGCTGAGGTACAAACACAGACAGATCCACCGGAAGAAAATGTAAGTAAAATTGATACATCTAATGGAAATAAAGAGGATATAGTGAAGGTGATTGGTTAGATATCTGTTGAGATGAAATCTATAGCTGAACCGAGTACATCTACAAGTGAATTTAGACCCACTAATATAACAGAGGTACTTTTGGATTCTATTAAGAGGATAATTGATTGCAATACATTGGCTTTTAAGGCACTTGATAACACTTTACCTATCTTGAAAATGATTGCACCTACATGTCAAATAGATCACATTAAGGATTCTTTAGGTAAATTGGACACATTATCCAGATTCATTTCTGCTAATGTTATAACTATAGACAAGGTGAGTGAGGATATCATAAAGGAAAGAGTTGAAAAAGAGAAAAACACATTCTTTGAAAACACCATAAAGAAATGTACTGATCATGTGGATACACTTTTATCGGTACTCAATTCTACAATTTTGGAGCATAAGGAGCTATATAGGGAAGCATGTAAACCTCACTGTTTGACTAAAGACATTGACAAGGAGATCAAGAAGACACAGAAAGAAATTGATGACATTGTGGATAATATTATAGGTTCATCTGGACTTATATCAGTTTTTGAGCAGGAAATGACAATTTTTTAGGACAAATTGGAAAAACTTGAGAAAGAGAAGGAAAGAATAAGGTCTAATGCCCAGGAACTAAAGGATAAACTTGTTCTCAGGCTAGATAATCTGATTACTCAGAGAGCTGAATTATCTAAGGCAACAGTACAAGGAGAACGATCATCGAAGTAGCAAATGTACTATCTCACCAGTATGATCCAATAGACTAAGGAAACTTTAGATGACAACAACAAATTTATGCAGAGTTTGAATATGATTTTGGCAGACATCTTTCAGATTGTAACCAACTGGTTACAAACCTTGAGGTAGCATTTTTGTACTCTTTTGATTATTTATCACATCCTTTGTCATTGATGTCAAAGGGGGAGTAGTGGAGAGAAAAATGCATGTGCATATATAGAGGAGATCATTTGCTCAGGGGAGCACATCTTTTTGGATTTAAGTTTCTGGATAACAGTTTTGGATTTTTCTCATGAGTGTTGCCATCAATGTCAAAGGGGGAGATTGTTGGCATTCTACTCTCATATGAGAATAGTTTATGTTGTCATTGATGGAAACCAACTGGAAACTCACAAGCAATTAGTTTCTACATGCCTAGCATCACAAACTTCATACACCAGTAGACACCGACACCAACATGCACTTCACCTACATTCAGATTACATCGACAACCAAGCATACCGCCACTCCAGCTGACATGGGATAAAATTTTGTTTATTGTTTTGTAATGTAATTATCTTTTGTAAGTCGACATGGTATATTGTAAAAGACTCATATATGTATGTGATCTTATAGGTCATTTTGTAGAGAGTGAGATGGAAGTTGTATGATAGGTATAGAGAGTGAGACATTTCATTGTATAAGGTGATATAGTTGACAGTGAAGGTTTTGGTTATAGATTGAGCTTAAACCGGTACTGAACCTAGCATGAGAGATGTTGTTTTGAGTAGTACATTATATTGGATTTGATAATCCATTTTGTAGTCAGTGTGGCTCTTTATTGAGCAGTGAGCTCTAGGTTGTTGGCCTCCCTGCATGTGTAGGCCCCTCATTGTAAGTAGTATTTATTCATTGGCCACACTAATACATTTGGGGTCAAATTCTGACGGAGGTTTCCGACGAACAAGGAGCATTGTGTGAAAATTTGAATTTTTTTTTTAAAAATGCCCGTGTTCGTCAGAATTCCGATGACCCCAGGCATTTTACTAAACAAAAAAAACATGACGCATTTTCATTTTGAAAGCAAACCAAAGCAAGTGGTGACCATCTTGCCTCCCTACCCCCCCCCCCCCCCCCCCCACCAGAGCGATCTCTGCACAAGAAAGGTAAGGTTTTATTTGCAATCTTGGAACTCTTTGTTTTTCAATGAAGGGCAACTAATTTTTTTTTGCAATCAAGGGCAACTGGTTTTTTTTTGTGAATTAATCCATTTTGTGCATATCCTGCAATCTTAGAATTCCATGAAATGACATCTCTTTGAGGTATTTCGTCATACAGCTCACATGTCGTGTGTATGCTACCCCATTTTGCAATTTTTGTTATTGGAGCATTTGCAACTAATTTCTGACAAAAAACCCCCTTCGATTATGCTTTGATGGATGTCCATACCTTGTTCCAAAGCTCCTATTTTGGCACACGCAGGGAGGATGCTGGCAAACGTTGCATTGGAATAATGATTTTCTTTTTATGGTGATTCTAGCAACTATCGAGTTCCCCCTACAATCGAGCTACCTCTGCCATTAATGTATGCCCCATAGAATTTGGCGGGGGATGTTTCTCGATAGGGATGGAGTTAAAGAACTAAATAGTTTTGGAGATCCATTGATCGATGCTCCCGGTATCAACTAATAAAACATCCTTGCCCTCCTCCTTGCCCCCAGGATGGATAACTATAGTTGTGGTTCATGCTGGAATGTGATGAAGGCTTGAGTGTGTCTTCTTGAACTCACTTATTATTAGCTCCTCTATGATTACCTTAGATCTTTGTGGCTAAGAATTGTTCATGATGAACTTATGCTCTTTATTGATTTCTTTTACTACCATTATATTATCCTGAAAAAGGCTTGTTCAATGCTCCCTTAGCATGCATGTGCTCTCTTTGTATTGATCTAGGGCTACTCATTAATGTATCTATGGATTTCCCTTATTCACTATGTTGTGACAGTCATTTGCAGATTTGGAACTATCATCTTTCATAATTTGATGTCTTTAAGATGTGGGTACATTGCTTGACAAGAAAAGCTCAAGCATTTGTGAAGTTCAAAGAGTTTAAACCCCTTGTTGAATGGTCATCTAGTTGTTCTCTAAATGCAAAATTCTCAAGTAAATGAGAAATTCACTCAAAATGGTTTATCCACAACTAAAAGAAAACAACTAACCACTACATATATGCATCAACAAAACAGTGTTGTATAGAGACCTAATCATGCCTTCATGGATATGTAGATCAAGTTCCTATATTTTGGACAAAAGCAATTCACACAATAATATATTTGTTGAACACGCCCACCACAAAGATTTGGTTATGCAATAATATATTTGTTGTTAACTTTATCATCGAGGATTTGGTTATGATTGTTACAATCAAGGTTTGACCAAACTAATTCTTAAATATACAAATGAAGAGTGTGGTTGGTTGGTGACTAATTACTCTTTTTAACACCATTTACAAGATCATGTCTAAATCAAGTGTCTCAAGAATTAAGCTACTACTAAGAAGAAAGTTTTCCTAAAGCAAATGGGTTTCTTGGGTGGCTATTTATTGTAGATAACTTAGTTCCTTCATGAGAATCAATCAATTTGGAACATGTATAACTCACATTTGTGACATGTCACTAATGCAATTCCTTAGTACTTGTTTGAGTACTATCTCCTCTATTGTGTTTCTATCCACTTTTGTGTCCTCCTTAGAACAAATAATAGATTAATGAGAAGGTGAAAAAGGTGGATTCACCTAAGAGGGAGTGGATTTTCCCAATAATATGTTAGATTCTCCCAAGGATGGATGGACTATACACCTGAAAGGTAGGTGATTAAGAATGATGACGAGGTGAATTTTCCTTAGAATGATAGGGTTGATTTTCCTAAGAACAATTAGATTCATGTAAACTAGAGGATACAAATTTGGACAAAATAATGGAAGGAGACTAAAACTAGATAGATTCCCCTAAATGGGAGTGTAGTCATCTAAGGATAGGAAAAATTCACCTTTTGCGTAAGAAAGATGGATAAGATAAATGATTTATGTGAAATAGATTCACCTAAGAGAAAGTAGATTCACATAAGGATGGGTGGATTATCCTAAAGATGAAGGGATAAGACTTAACAAAAAGAGGACTTAGGATGATGACAAGGAGGATTCATTTAAGGATATGGCATATTCACCTAAGGGATAGTGTATTCTCCCAAGAATATGGAAAAATTATTGATTGGTGGAATGACATACTAGATCAAGGAATGATACAAGGGTAGATTCACCTAAATATAGGGTAAATTCAGCTAAAAGGGTACCCATGAGATTGTGGTACTGAGTACCTATCTATGGATTGTGTATTTGGATACAAGTATGATGAAACCATGCTTGTGTATGATGAAAGAAAGTCCAGATCTCTATTATAGGTCCAACATAATCTCTATTATTTGAGACACCATTTTATTACCATATCCAATTAGGGTAATTTATGGGTTTAATTATGGATCATGTTGTCTATTTCCATGCAGTATTGAACTTATTTTGATGTATTGTGATTATTTTAATTTTGAAGTTATAAATAAATTATGTTTGTACCTTAGAAAGGGTAACTCCAATTGATGTTTGGGCAGTTTATTTGAAAACTTATGGTGATTATTGCCCTATGTTATGTAATGGAGTTATTTTTACACTAAGTAATTAACTAGAAAAATGAATTTGTATTGTTGTACAAGTATGATGAAACCATGCTTGTGTGTTTACATGTTTGTGCATCCTATTGAGAACCAACCTCGCTATTGAGGAACTCAATAAATGTGGTGTTAAGTAGAAGAATGGAAAAC
This sequence comes from Cryptomeria japonica, assembly GCF_030272615.1. Lineage (NCBI taxonomy): Eukaryota > Viridiplantae > Streptophyta > Pinopsida > Cupressales > Cupressaceae > Cryptomeria > Cryptomeria japonica. The sequence goes on from NC_081413.1 coordinate 29,377,594, forward strand.
TCAAGAAGCTATGGTGACATATTGTGGCATTAGTAGGGATTATCTCTATTGACCACACCTTTCAAAGATAGTATCCCCTAGTTCTCCTCATAGAATGGACCATTGGATGGCTCATAGTGGTATCCTATCCTACATTATCTTGATGGCATTGTCGATAGTTGGTATGTGGTTCTTGGTATGGGTTTTCTCTTACCCTATTATCTTATTTATATCTTTGTTCCAACATGTGGAGATTGATTTTTGTCATGCTATGATGATTTTCATGTTTGCATGCGTTTTGACATTATGCAAATAGATATGATGTCACACCATACTTATGTTTTGATATAGTGTAGGTGATGGTTACATGTTGTTTATGGTAGCGATTTGGGTTCAAAGACACAATTCCACACGCACACAAAAATATTTGAAGATGCATTTTATATTATTCCTTATTAGTGGCGATTAGTGTTGGAAGATTTGCACACATGTAGAGAGGAACTCATGTTAAATACAATAGGTTGTGTTTGATAACATATGAATGTGCCTCATGATGTATACATATAGCTGTGGTGTGTGACATGCATGCACATTTTTCCATAAGACACATTGCTATGTGGCATGTGCCCTATGCATATCTTCTTTGTGAGGCATGTTGCTATGTGCAATGTGGCCCTAGGTTTGTCTTCTCTATGAGGTGTATTGCCATGATATGTTAGGATTTGTAGTGTGCAGGCCACAAATGCATGCATGAGGGACTATTATTATAGTCATGTTTTTTGGGCATGTAGCCTAGGCATGTCTTCTCCATTAGGTACATGGCCATGCCATGTGGGAGTTTCTATGTTCATGCCACAAATGCACACATGAGGGACTATTATTGGAGTCATGATGAATCTTCACTCTATTTAGCCACAATTTCTAGTCATATAGTTATGTAATGTGCACTTTTAAGGATTGTGAAGTTTCCTTCAATTATTGATGATCTCTCGTCTTTGCTGCATGGGCCAACAATTTTACTTTATCTTGTTTGAATTAGTTTAATCACTATTGTGAGTTTTATCTATTGTGTAGTTATTGTGGCTATGTTTGATTTGCTATTGGAATTGAACACATTTATTTGACTTATTATTGGTACTATTTTTTCTTTCTTTCAATATTTATGATCTTTGGTAGTTTAGTGAAACTCTTGCTATTTTTAAATGTTGCCTTCTTTGTTGTGATGTGATTCCTCACCAAGATCGACGTAGATAACCTTGGATGAGTGTATATAAGGAATCAAACATTGGGAAAATTTGAGGATAGGGGTAAGTGTTTGTTGTATGGGTAGCTACGATCCACTTGTACATTCTTAGTGATTATTGATGGCTATGTCTTGGAGGCTAATTCCATTAAACAAACAAGGAGGAAGTCATACATAATCATATGGATCCTCCCTAGTTGTGTGTGGATTCAAGACCATCATTTCATATGGTTCTTGGTTACTTTGTGAGACCATGGCATCCTCTTAGACCAATATGTGAGCCTTGTATTGTTATCCCTGCAATGTGGATGAATAAGTGTATGTTAAAATAAATGCTTTGCATGCCATATAGTTGCATATGAGTTGTTCACATCATCATATCATGATCTAGAATATGTGAATTCTTTTATCCATGTGAAGTCGAATGATTGATTATGAAAATGTGTTATACATTGAAGCATAATTTGTAAGATGTTCTCTTCAAGAAAAAATATTTATTCTTTCATAGTGAAATGTTGACGAAATGGGGTCCTAGTCTAGGAAAGTAAACTACAAACTTATACATTCACCATTTCAAAACATTTTATTGGGGAATAGTCAATTTGGTTCAATTTAATTCCTCTAGGAGAGGCCAACAATATGATTAATTGTTCCATTTTGATGTGATTGGATATGATTAGATATAATTTCATTGAAAATGCAAGAACTCAGTAAAATTATGCAAAATTGACAAGATTAAGCATAAACAGGAAAATAATAAAGCAAAAAGCTAACATAGAGGTACATATTTGGAAATAAGACTCTAAAATGAACCTAATCAGTTACCTACAGGGAAAATGAGGTTAGAGATAACCTACCTATATGGAAAGTGGTTATACTCTACCTCTAAGTGGCTCATCTTGAGCATTGTCGGTATATGGGCATTGATGGCATATTATATTTAGTTCTATCATTTTTGTGGGTGGAAAATTAACAAGGCAAAATAGTATTAGTGGGATCATGATCTCATCAAAATGGTTTTGATTTTACATTTATGATAGCACATTGATCACACCTTACAAAAGGTTCCAATCTCATACATAGCATCCCAAAGTAAGGTCACTAATGATGTAACTTAATGCTTAAACTGGAGTTCTGGGTAGTCATATACCGATCATTTCTAGGATTGATGCTTAAACTGGAGTTCTGGTAGTCATATACCCATGGCATAGGGTAGGGGTGACCTACAAAGAATGCTAGTTCTAGATGCTTGTTTGCTTGGTGTATAACTTGTCAAAATTAGATTGATTGGCTACAGGTTTGCCCTAAAGTTTCCAACTTATCACCAGTGAAAATACAAAAACCAAGGCTTAGAATACTCAAAAATGTCTCTCAGAAAGTCTGCAATAGGCAAACTTTTAGTAAGAATTTGCAGACACAATGCTCAGAAATTCACACAATTAGCTACATTAAATACATTCTCTATTAAGTTCAATGTTTTAAGATGAAAAAGAAGAGTTAAATGGTTTTGGTTTGATTTGCAATTTTTGTGAAGCTTTTGCACTGAAGTTTCCATAGCCTGATTTTTTTGCCTGTGAAGAAAGACCATGTCAGATAATATCAGCGAAGAACAAAATAAGGAGACAATTGCTAGATTATGGTCTAACTTGAAAAGAAAAGGTGATGGGAAATGTTATTGTCCCTACAAAATTTGTAAGGGCTTAAAGACTAGAAGACTTCTAATCAAAATAGCTAAGAAACATTGTAGGCAGCATGGTCACGTTGAAGGGGGACATGATTATCATCCACTAGTAAGTTGTTCATTATATTGTTTTAACAATTTATATACATAAGAAATCACTTGATAATGAGATCATGATCATGGTTTATTTATGTTGTTCATTTTTATATAGGTCGAGCACCCCAGGGCACATGACATGGACCAACACAACCTAAAGAATATGGTTTTCAAAGTGGAGGAACATGGAGGTGTGAATATCAAAGCTGAAGATAATGATCCCATGGAAGATGATGATCATGCACCAAAAAACACTATTGAAGATGATGGTACAAATACATTGATCCATGACACATTTAGTACTGGCACAGCTGATCATGATGATCAGGATGACCTTGATGGTCATGATTTACCTCTTCTTGAGAAGGCATATGAGCCCCTTTACAAAGGCTCCCAAAAAACTCTTCTCTCTGATGTATTGTTGTTGGTGAACTTGAAGGTTATGAATGGTTTATCCAACATAACAATCTCACATATGTTAAGGTGTGTCATACATGTCATTATAGTTAGTAAATGGTGAATCATGTACCATTAATATTCTTTATATTAACACCTCAAACTTTTTTCTTTGTTGTAGATTGATAGGTGATTTTGTCTTACCACCATCAAATATTCTACCTCGCTCATACCAAGAATTATCTTCCATTATGAAAGATATTGGAATGGAGTATCAAACAATAGATGCTTGTCCCAATGATCATATTATATATCATAAAAAACATGAATTTGGAACAGAATGCCCTGAATGTCATATCAGTAGATATCGAACAGATCAAATAACAAAAAAGGTGTCTCGCAAGGTTCTTTGTTATATTCCCATTATTCCACGTATGCAACGATTATTCAGGTGCACTAGCTTGGCACAATTTATGGATTACCATGCACACAATAGAAGTTGATATGACATTATTCGACTGCTTGCGGATGGTTCAGCATTTATGGACATAGAGGAAAAGTGGCCACACTTTAAAGAAGAACCTCATAATCTCAGGCTTTCATTGGCAGCGGACGGTGTCAATCAATTTGGAGAGTTGAGATCTGTTTACTCAGTGTGGCCTATTTTTGTTATCAACAATAATATTCCTCCATGGATGTCAATAAAGAGGGAGCACATAATGTTGGCAATGATTGTTCCAGGTATTTTATCATTTAATAGTCATCTACATTTAATTATAAATATTGCAGTAAAATGGTCAGAATAATTATGTAATGTTTTTGTTCATTCCACTAGGCAAGTACCAAGTTAAAGATATGAATGTATATATTAAGCCTCTTATCGACGAGTTGTTGGAGTTATGGAATGGTGTGACCATGTATGACATCTCTAGACCAATAGGACAAAGACAATTTCAATTCCATGCAATGCTTGTATGGACAATACATGATGCCCCAAGGCTAACACATTTTTGTGGTACGTTATAGTGTTCAAGTTGCCCATGATAATTATAATTATAAAAATTAACAGATTTAATAGAATTATACATTATCTTGTAGGTCTTCCAACAAAGGGAAAATTTGCATGTCCAGTTTGTGGTCCAAAGATGAAATCCCATCATTCAAAAAGTTTAGGAAAGAAGGTGTTTGATGAGTATAGGCACTTCCTTCACAAAAATCATAAGTACCGAAATACTATAAAACATCTTTTCAATGCGAAAGAAGAGACTACATCAAAGCCACGAAGAATGACTCCTCACTTATGGAAGTTGGAATATAATAGAACTAATCGTCAAGGTAATGTCATTCCATCTAATGGTTTATGTTTGGAATTTGAATTTTTCTATCATGTTTTGTTTACTGATGATGTAATTGATGATACTGAAGGTCATCAAGGCATGGATGACCACCTTCCAAAGGGACTAAAAAGTTATCCCAGACAATACAGTAGGTTGCCTTACTATGAGCAGCTACAAATTGTGCATTTATTTGATACAATGCATATTGGAAAGAATATAATAGAGACATTATGGAAAATATTGGATGGAAGGCGTGACAAAGAAAAAATTGTCAAAATTTGTAGTGACATTGTGGAATCCAATCATGCAATGAAAAATGTCATTCAATCAAATAGAAATGGAGATCAGATTAATATAAGTGCCCTTCCTTGGTTATTAACGGAGCAGCAAAGCAATTCTATAAAAGAAGTCATACGAAAAATTCGATTTCCCACAGGATTTGCTACGAACATAAACAATCTCATATCAAAGAAGAGTGAATTTGGGCCAGGGATGAAAACGCATGATTGGCATACCTTCATTAAGGTAATTCACGTTCTTGTGTATTTACTATATATTTGTATACTGTGCATGTACTTTTCATTGTATTATGTTAGAAAACAATGAAAATATCATTTTATAATTGTTGCAGTACGTTCTACCTCTATCTCTCCCAGATCACTTCGACAATAATATCAAGCAAGTCATATATGATCTTGGAAAATACATGAGGTAAGTAGTGATGTTTGTTCAATTTGTTGTATAGATATTATATTTTCCATTTGTTTTACTTGTTATGCAATATATTGTATATTATTTTGTAAAGTCTCATTTATATATTTTTGAGTCTTCAATCTCTTTTAGGTGGTTGTCATCTAAAGAAATCCACAAGGAAGATATAAAATATTGGAAGAGAAAAATCCCTCATCTAATGTGTGAAATGCAAAAGTGTCTACCTTCAACTTTTTTCAATGCACAAGAACACTACCTCATACACCAAGTTGAGGAGATCGAATTGTGTCGACCTATACACACTAGGTCAATGTGGATGGTTGAGAGGCACTTGAAATTTTTGAAGGCTTTGGTTCGACAAAGAGCACATCCTGAGGGTTCTATGGTGGAGGGATATATGGTATACCAAGCTATGGTGTACATTACTGAATATCTTCCTAAGTTTGCAACAAAAACCCACGTAGATCACATTTGGGATCCCAACCCCATTAATAAATTTGAAGGGGAGAAATTGATGGGGAAAGGTAGATTGAAGAAAGTGAAAGGTAATTATAAGATGTTATTGTAGTAAATTAATTCTTCATCTTCTAAATAAATCAGTTGTAAGTGGTCTATTAATTATTTGTACAGTTGGTCGGGAGTGGGATGCGCTACATTTGTATATTGCAAACAATCTTGATTGGATGACGGTGTGGATTGAATGATGTCAACATTCTGGTCACACATTAACATGGGATGGTGTCGCTTCATTGGTTAAAGAAGCTCATCGTAATGGAGACTCCAAAGTTACACAAAGGGAAATTGATTTAGCATATGCTTATCAACTCATGATGCAATAATTTTAATATGTTAGACATATTGCAGGTCAAACACCACAAGGCTATGTGCTACAATGGTCATAAATTTCGCATCAAACGGTTGGATGACATGAAAAAAACTTGTGATTCTGGGATAACTGCAGTCTTTGAGGTGACCAATATTTCATCTAGAAATGACATACATCCTCAAGAGTATCAAAATCAATACTATGGCATTTTGGATGATATACTTGAGTGTGACTTTAATTCCTTCAAATTAGTTATGTTCGTCGTCAAATGGTATAGGCTACGACTAAATAAAAATGATCCTAATAGAACTGTTATCGAACATGATAATGGATTTACAATGGTTAATACAAGGTCATTTGAACAAGTTGGGGATGAGCCCTATGTTCTTCCAAGTCAATGTGAGCAGGTATTTTACTCAGAGGTTCCACATAAACCAGGTTGGTCATTTGTTGTTAGACATGATCCAAGAGGAAGGCCGATAATGTATAATGTGATGGAAGAAGAAGATACCAAAGAAGTAGAAGATGATATAGATGATGATCATGATCGATAGTTAGTCGATGATGTTCCTAATGGAAATGTACACGAAGAAGAAGCTGATGATGGTGGTGATGGTGATGGTGATGGTGATGGTGATGGTGATGGTGATGGTGATGGTGATGGTGATGACGATGATGATGATGAACACAATGACGATGACGATGACGATGACGATGATGATGATGACGACGACGATGACGACGACGACGACGACGACGACGACGATGATGATGATGATGATGATGATGATGATGATGATGATGATGATGATGATGATGGTCATAATGATGAGTTGGATGAAGAAGAAGATCAATGACATGAATGAAATGTATGAGATGTGATTATTATATTATCTATTTAATATTGATATCTTGATAGAAATTGATTTGACTTATATGATTACATAAATAATTCATATGTTTTGAATTCTAATGCCATTACTTAATTAATTCATGATGCACCTCTAGCTATGTGATAGATGGTGATTTAAAATACATATGTGATGGATTACATGCTTATGATGATACATGTGACATTTTTTGAACTTTGTGTTTATTTATGGAATGTGGACTATTTATTAGCTATGTGATGGATGGTGATTTATGATACGTATGTGATGGATTACATGTTTATGATGATACATATGTGATTCTTATGATGCTCAATTACATATATGATGATACATATGTGATGCTTATGATGCTTATGATACTGCAGTATTTATTGTTTATCAAATTACAAATGTAATGCTTATGATGCTCAATTGTTGGTGCAGGAACCTGAACCCCTTTGACGAGGATCCTGCACAGTTTCATGGATCGAAATGTATAAGTCAATAAACCTTATAGAAATAATATATTTTTAAAAAATTACAAGAAAAAAAAACTTCCTCAGTTTTCAAACCTCAACATTAGCAGCAAATCTAATACAATTATGAACACTTGAGGCCCCAGTTGGACTTACTCAAATTTTAATCTCAACATCAACTTTATGGCCGACTTCTTCATCAATATGACCCTCATTTGCAAAATATCTCTCTCATTACCAACTAACTTTCTCATTTGATGGTGCACAGGTATCACCAATTAGGTATTTGTCAGATATGTCTTCCTCGAGTGAGGGAAATGCAGGAATAGAAGAGGAAAGTGAGACATGTAGTAGATCTCAAATAGGGAGACCAACTAGAGGTCAAAAGATTAGAAGAAAATTCAATAAACGCATGGAATTATTTCTTGCTCAAGGGGGGTCATGTTCTTATGATGATGAGACCAAAGGTGACATTGAGGTGCCCTTGAGGTACAAACATCTACTGAAACAATGTGTACCCAAGGAACTTCCTCCAATAAACACTGATTTTTGTGTTAATGAGAGGATATATCACATAGCACCTTCGTCGTTACATGGTTTGGGCCTATTTTCCATGGACAACATTAAGGTATGTTACAACAAAGTTGCTGAATTGATGGAGTTTGTTGGACCTTGTTACAATTATAATAATTGGATGAAGATTGTTCGATATAAAAAAAGTATGCGTAGGTATGCACTGTCAGCCAATTATATACAACAAAAAGATAATGATCAAAGTAAACGAGTGGCTGTATACATTGATGGAAGGCCAAAAGCAACAGGGAATATTGTAGGTTTTATAAATAGTACACGACCTGGGTCAACTAATGAGCAACCCAATTGTATATTTGAGGCACGTGAGGGAAATTGTGTGTTTGTATGTGTGATAAAATCAATAAGTGTAGGGGAAGAGCTACTAATCAATTACAATTTGAATCGTATAGATACAAACAAAGTTACTATCATGGGGGTGGTACATACTATATATATACTATTTAAGCCAACTTCCAATTAATGAATCCAATAAACCATTGTATTATTAAGTTTTTTGCTAAGTCTATTGGTTTCATTTCGCTAACATTTTTATATTTTTTCTCTGTCACAGGGCCACATGGATCCACCACATAGCATAGATAGGGGTGTAGGTCCCGACACTTCTACGGAGTAGGTAAACCTCATTGTAATTGTACAAATTAGATAGAAGCAAACTGTTACATTATGATCTTTTCTTGAGTGTTTTGAAGTAATTTTGATAGTGTTAATTATATTCTTGTCACAGACGGATGTTTGGGATAAGGGAAAAGAACCTGCAATACCTCAGTACCTCCATAGGGATGTGGGGTTCTCGACAATGTTATGCACTGATGACATCACACTTAGCGCAAACCCTATACAATTGGTACAAAAGAATATTAGAAAAATTAGCCAAGAGATTGTTGATTTGGCAACCCTCAAACTGATGAGATAATAGAGAGGGTGCAACTATTGTTGCAGACAATGGAAAACTTGCAAGCAAGCAGTAATGAAAGCTTTAATCATAACAAAAGTTCAATAATGGTTTATATTTTTTTCTCTTTTATGTCATTAACTAAAATATGTATGTGTTGTTTTTACATAAATTTATAAGGCCTCATCATCTTGGTGGTGATGATCAGGGTATTGCGGGTAGTTCAGGTGATGACCATGTTCTATATATTAAAACCACTCCTTTGGACTTGTGAACTTGCTTTTTTAATGTTTTATATATTTAATGTACTACTCTTCAGGTGCTAACATGGGTCCGAGGTCGACCCCAACTGTATTGCCAACTGCAATGTCGGCAACACGTAGCATGCAGACATCATCTATTTCACTGGCTCGTGCTGACCCACCCACTGGTGGTAGATCCCTCTTTTACTCTCTCTTTCATTATGTGTTTATTACCCTTGAAGTGTTCTTTCTTGAAGGCATTTCATAGTGGATTCATTTATTGTGGCAGGAGATGCACATGAGGTTACTACTGGTGATAACATACCATCATTTCCTGGATCTTCCCGTATTGCTAGTATGGGAACGTTGCAGGCCACATTAGTGGTGAGTGATGAAGAATTGATTCCCTTGAAGATACAGAAGGTTCCAGGTACTTTAAAATTATTATTATATATAGTCTAATTGTAATTTACTTACTGATCACTCATTTTGGACTAATGATCCCATGTTTTTTTTGCAGGAAATGATATTTTTTATAAAAATCTTAATGACATGACATTGTAGATATTTGGGCCCACTTTACATAAAAGGTGGAACATCATACGTGAACTAACCCTTATCCACTATTTTGATTTCATATCATTACTAGAATAGTTTTCCTTTTATCCATTTCTTGAACTATATCAAAGGTAGCTTCAGTTTCTTTCTAAATCTAATAGGTTTATTTTTGCTTTAAAGGTGGAATGACCAAGAAAAAAAGTTAAAAGATGAACTCACAAACTGTATGGTAAGGTTGTTTGGAAATGACACATTCAACAAGACTAAGCTCCTGGAAAAAGCTGGCACATATCTAAAGTATGTGAGGGACCAATACAGGACACATTTAGAGAAGAACGTAAAGTATGAGTGTCCCCCCATGATTCCAGAGAGGGAGTGGAAGGACTTGATTTTGGATGCAAAGGAGAGAATTGAAAGGAAAAAAGGAAATACACCACCAGACGCCAGAAGAAGGTATGTGATACTATTAAGAATGTGAATATGTACTAATTATTCATTATATTTATATAATCTAACATATTTCAAACTTTTCATAGATTGAGTGACACGTCAAAGGCAACCAAGGCAAGACAAGAAAAGCATGGGCAACACAAACTCGGCTCTAGTGGTTATATGAAACTTGCCGCACGAATTGTAAGAATCAGTAAATTAAGTATCACATCAAAGTATTTATAAATTGTAAACAATTTTTTTTTTATCAAACAATACAAGTGAAATTCACAATACTAAGCAAAAAAGCAGGGCTCTGAATTCAATACAGCACCCACAGAGGATGACAAGAGAATTGGCTACCAGCAAGGCTATATAGCCATGGCTGAACGGCTACGAGAATTGAGTGGGCAAACACGAGATTCTAATGTATCTGTCACAATGGTAAATAAGCTAAATGAAAATTATTTCAAATTGAATACTTAACCAATAATCTATTTGATGTTAAGTTTCAACGTAAAGTGACTATATTTTTTTTAAATAAGTAAGCAATGATAACACTACGCGTGACATTGGAATGCAGCATGATAATCGTGGAACAAAACCTATACATGAAGGTCTAGATGTGCATCCTAGTAGTGGAGGTATTCATTTGCTATTCAAATTTTTTTATGTAATTATTAATACAATTAAACATCTTAAATTGAAAATTAGTGTAGTAATTAATGTAACCTTTATTGTTAATATTTTAGAGCATGTAGTCAGTGGTGACCAAGTGGAGCATGATCCGGGTAGACAACATCAGGAACGTGATGTTCCCCAATCAGGTAAAGAGGACCGTTGTTATTCCTTTAAACAAATTTAATTGCAATTGGTGTATTGATTAATGTAATGTTTCGTATTTCAACTCCAGAGGATCTAGAGGGTGTTCAGCATGTTGAGGTTGAGGCTAGACAAAATGATATGGAAGATGATGTGGCCCCATCAGGTAAAGAGTGTAACGGTTGTTTTCTTTAAATTAATGAAATACTTGTAACAATAATAAAAAAATGTTTTGAATTTAACCCAATTCTTTGTTATTGCAGAGGACCCCCCTTTGGTTTAGCATCCTCATCCTTTGTATAGGACTAGGCATACATCAAGAGCACGAGAAGAGGGCAGAACATCTGAAGATGGGGGAAATGATGAAGAAGACGATGCTCCACTTAGACTTTACATAGCTTCAAAAAAAAACAAAGAAATAAATGATTGTAATCTACCTTATTTGATAATGACTGATTTTTATGTGTTAATGAATGTAATTATGTGCTAATGAATGTTCATGAATGATATGTGTTGATGATTATTGATGAATGTTGTGTGTTAATGAAAGTTAATGAATTTTATGTGTTATGAACATTATGTGATAATGAATGAATGTTATATTTTAATAATGGATGAAATAATGAATGAAAGAATGAATGAATGTTAGATGTTAACCGAGAATTTAGAGTGATGTTAGGGGGGGGGGCAGGAGGGGCCAAATGAGCTTCCACCTTCATGTGGTTGGCCCTGTTAAGTAGAGAATATTAAACTATTCTCGAAACAAAGAAAAGCTCAATAAGATAACACACTTTTCAATATTTCATTATGTTGCACAGTTAATCTTATTGAATAATATACATATATTGAATCTTAATTGCAGGGTCCAATAGAGCCAACATGAAAAACATCATGGTGCGACTGCAAAAGTTGTGAATATGCCTCATCATGAATAAAGTTGAATTAGTGCATTCTCTATAAAATCTCAAATTATCTATACTTTGGAAGTTTTGAAATTTTAATGATCATATCGGTCCCCTGCCTAAAAGCTTTCTTCCTTGATTTGTTTGTGATACTCATTGAGAGATTTTTGTTTTCCTTTTATATATGCATGTCTTAACCATTCTCCACATGCTTCCCATTCTTATTTAGATTGTTGTATTTTTACATATGTTGGAATCTGTAGTTCCACGTACATGTTTTCTATGTTCTTTGTAACTGTATGAAAAGGTGTAAAATGTGGGTATAGTCCAAAATCTTGATTACCAACAAGATATTGTTGTTTAATAGTTCCAGTGTTTGTATTAATTGAAATAGTTTAACCCTTTTAACATGTTTCATAGAAAACCTGCAGTTTGTATGCAATCTTATTGTTACAGTTCAATTACTGAGGTGATGTGATTTTCAAAAGTATTCAAACAAAAACAAAATTGGTTTTCATTTATGATTTTATTAAAATTTTAGAGTTTCCTCGTGAACATTTAAACTTAGAAGGATTTAAAAATTCAATACAAGAGTACTGGACATAATTTTTGGATATAGAACTAAAACTCTCTCCCATGACTTCAGAATGTTTCCATGCTCTCTAGGCTAGTAGCTTTCAGACACAAAACATAGGTCTTCTAAATTTTGTCCCAACATTAATTAGTTCCTTTCTCTTCTTTTTCATATCAGTATCTTTCTTGGGTGATATTAGATAGCAGGGTCTCTTGGCTTAGACAAAATCACCCTCGCATTGTATTCAAAGTAGATGCGTAGCAAAGCTAGATGCATCAATCATTAAATCATAAACAAACACAAGCTCAAAAATTGTGTTACCAAGTACGCTTGGAACCTAGCTTGTAACTAACTAGTTCATACTAGATATTGTTTGGGTATGGTATTCAATTCTATTAGGATCTACAAAATAAATATTAACCTAGAAATTAATGTAAGTGATAACATTTTTAAAATTGTTAAATATAAATGATAATAAAATCAAAATAGCATAACATAGTTGATTTCATAAGAGAGAAAATGAAAAAGTTCACAATATCTTCACTCGATATCCAAGATTTTAAATCCATGAGGATGAAGATGAGGATGAGATAGAAAACCAAAAGACAAGGAATTGTTTATCCAAGTTTCCAAATTTTTGAGGATAAGGAGAAAAACATAATCCCATGAAAGAAGGAGAATGTTCAAGTCATTATCTCAAGTTAAAAGAAATTACTTAAGTAAACTAAACAAACAAATGCAATATCATACTTATGATAAAAATATCCACTTGGTGAATAAAATGGTACATTGGCCACCCCCTTAAGTGCAATTGAGGTAAGAAGAAATGGGTCACAAGGTTAGGTATCCATGTAAAATATGAAATAACCCCAAATTATAAAGAGAGTGTACCCTCTCGAAGTAGAGACTAGAAAATCCATAGGACAAAACTCCATCCCAAGTGACATATGTGAAGGATAATATAGACCCACCCCATCCCCTAAAGTTGGTGCCTCCACAAAGAAGAGAGAAAAGCAATGCAAAATGTTGAATGGTGAATGTTGTAGTAGGTTCATTTGCAACAAATGATGCACCTTCCTTTCACAATATGGAAATCTTGAGTTGTCAAATTGTTGAATTCCCATTCAAGTGGAATGTAGAAAGGAATTCAAATGTATGGTTTTTGAAGTGACTCATGTGTCTTGATGTTGATGTTAAGCTGTGATTGTTCCATAGAAGATTCAGGGACTACAATCATTGAAGTGTGAGACCTTAATTAATGTGAAATAGAATGTGTCATGTTGCATGATATGGTGGGGATAGAAAAAGTGAATTTACAATGGGAGATGATGTAACTCGATGAGCATTGTCAACAATGAGAAGACAAATATTCTCAATTGTTTCATCAATATTTGAAAGGTAAGAGTCCACAAACAGATGTGAAATGTTTAAGTAGGCCTCCCAATGAAGTGGATCTCATAGACATGAAGAATCCTATATAGAGAATCATTGAGAGTCCTTGAAGAAGCAAATTTGAACTTCGATGAAGCAATACATGATGGAGGAATATCTTGCAAGAGGAAATCAAAGTCATTATGGTGTCATCTAGATCTGAAATGTGGTCTACTTTTTTAAAAAGTAAAGATGCTTGATAGGAATGTGTCCTAGTGGGGTGAATCTAGAAGACATATAATCCTATTGCAAAGAATCATGGAAAGTTCTAGAAGAAGCAACTTTTAATTCTGAAGTAGCAACATGTATAAGAGATGTTCTCATTTGTAGATGGAGTATCAAGAGGAGGATCACTAGTCCATGGACCATGTCATTGTTGTTAAATACCTATGCTTTTGTTCATATTCACTTGGTGTAGGAATGAATTCAATGAGATAGGGTAGGAGATCCTACATAATGTAATTTTTCACTATCCCTTGTTTCGAGTACAAATGGTTCTCTGAATTTATCTTGACAATAGAATGTCAAAATTTAATACCATAATCCATGATGAAAACTGCCAAAAATAGAAATTTATCTTAGTTCGCAATTACAAAATGATTTTGTATAGGCCTCTCAAAGATTAATTACATCAAATTGAGACTTTATAAATTGAGTGTATGTATTAGCAATCTCCCAAATTGTTCAACGGTCTCCAAACCTTGTCAATTTTTTATATTTATTTTAACTCAAATATGTATGGTATAGGCATATCATTCGTTGTGTGATTTTTTTTTTCGTTAAATGCTTCTACCACCAAAAGAGACAAGTTTTAGATGAAAATGGGGTCTTATGGGCCTTTTTGACACAATGGTAGGTTCTTTAGACCTGAAAATGCCCCAAAAACTAGTCGATTGCCTTAAGTTACAAACAAATCCTTGTTTGTGAGCATGCTTCTTGATCTCCAATTTTGGTGGAATGAAAGATAATATTGAATTTCTCAAGCCTTTTGGATGCTTCGAAACCACCAAAAAAAAGCTACTTTGATCATTGAAATGGTGTAGTGACTTGGATAAAAAAAGAAAACTAAGTCTAAACTTTAGAAGTTAGTTTTTCCTTGTCAAATTGTTTTCAATTTTCAAATCATCCAAGGATGCAAGAGGAGTATATTTTGTTATGACAAGATAAAAAAAAAACTTAGAATCTTTTGAAACCAATGAAACATGGGGACCCCTTCCCCCCCTCCAAAATCCCTATTTTTTTAGGATGCAATACTTAGGGGAAACATCCCCTTGCCACACCACTTAGGGACGTCCTAGGGACTCCAAGGAGTCTCTTGACCATCTTGAGGATGCCTATGAGTCTCCGATGGCCCCTAATTAGAAACTCCAATTCTAAACAAAAATGGTGAAATTATTGTGAAAATGTCATCCGTATTAAAGGTTTGGCAATGCCCCCTAAATTTGATGGGGGCTCTGCCCCAAACCCCCCACAAGGGGCACTACCCATTGACCCTAAACCTCTACCCACCATTCTTATTGTTAATGCAATCATTTCCATTTTTTTTATGTTGACTAGTTTAAACACTTAGTATGCCAAAGTTTCATATGCAATTCTTATACTTATTCTTAGTTTGTTCCCAAAGTTCCAAAACTCTACCACCATTGTTAATGTTCAAATTTCAATGCAATCATTGACATATTTTTAATGTTTATTGTAAAACTTACATAGTGTGGCAAAGTTTTATTTATAGTTGTTATACTTATTCTATACACATCCTTTTATAATTAATTTTTTAAGTTGTATATATATTTGCATCCCACCCCGCCCACTTCGTCATCCCCTTGTCCTCCCAAAATTTAAGCCCTTGGTATGTTAAGATATGAAAGCTCACAATAGTTTCATTTGATATGTTAATCAAGGAAAAACCTACAATATATAGCTTCCAAGATTCCAAATCCACGAGGATCATGAAGAGCTAGAAAACCAAAAAAAGAAATTGCTTATCCAAGTTTCCAAATTTGTGACGAGGAAAAAGTAGAATCTCAATCAAAGAAGGAGAATGTGCAACTCATTATCTTATTCTACCTAAGTAAAAATATTACCTAATTAAGCTTTTTAATAGTGGAATATCACACTTAGGATAAAACATATCCAAGGTAAATAAAGTATTACATTGATAGGCTTCTTTGGTTGCTCTAAAAGTGGTGCCTTATGAATTATGTTCTTGGATACTAAAGTTTCCAAATTCTGGGCACTCTTGATAGCTTCTTGTAGAGATTGTGATTCGAAGGCTTTAACCAAACCTTTCAATGGTTTCTGTTGATGTGTTTTTTATGCACTATGCAACACAAAATAAAATACTAAGTATTCTATCCTCTCTTGAACAAAATCCTCCCAAGTGCTAAACTACGTGATCAAATGGGATGAGTCCGAGATTCCAATAGTCAGGTCTTGACTTTATATTGCAGATAGACTCAATGATTGTGATGTTATATCTGCTGGAATCACAAGGGGGACTTACATTGCTTGGGTCAAGACCTATCCATTCTCATGTTTCATGATTGATTTACACTCCATGATTTAGGTCATCCTTGAGCAACATCTCGACTTAGCCAAATTTTGTTTTTTGTACCCTAATTCTTTAATTTTGACCCCTTACTATCATTGCCTTAGGTTTTATTAGAATTCTTGCTTCTCTAGCATGGGCACATTTCTAGGGTTCATTCGCACAAATTGCTCTTGATGAGCAAGCTAGTATCATGACCATGACTTAAACAAAATTTTAACTTAGTCAAATTATCTCCTCCAAACTTCTATGAGTTCATCGCCTTCATTCTTCATCATTTGGATGTCTTTTGTCATTGGAAGGTAATTCTTGACCACCATACCTCAAGCTTGACCTATGCTATACCCTAAAACGCTAGAACCTAGTCATCTTTTACAATTGACATCTTGGTGACTTGATCACTTAATACAGCTTAATCATGCAAGTCTCATCTAACTCCGACTCCAACACTTAAGCAAATCAACCCTAGCAACCAAGTACTTTGGGAAATATCTTGCAACTTGACAACATGGGTAATGATGGAGGAATGGAAGGTAAGACCTATAGAGGTGACAGAGAGAGAGAGGGTGAGAGGAAGAGATAATGACCTGGAGAGGGTAGAGAAAGAGAAGTAGAGAGGGAGAGAAGAAGAGAGGGATGGAGAAAGAGACCTAGAGAGGGGAGAGAGAAGAGAGATAGTAGAGAGGGATAGAGAAGAGAGATAGAAGAGAGATACCAATGTCAATCTTTTTCTATAAATTTTTTTTTTCTGAAAAATTGGCCTGTCGTCGGAATTCCAACTATGATGGCCTCCAGGAGAGTTCAGACGAGGATGCTATGCATTCGAAGACACTCCTCTGTCAGAATTTTATCCTTTGGAGTCGGAATTCCGATGACAGGCTGAGATCACGACGGTATTATTTCAGGGTATGAGCATCCATGGTGGCTGTCGGAAGGTTGGAGGTGATGTCAGAATTGCGACGACCACAAGGATAGTCGAAACTTCCAACACAAAGTTTTCAACAGATTTTTTTGTCAGTAGTGCAACGAAATTGTGTCAGAATCCTAATGATTTGCCGTCGAAATTTTGACCCGAATGTACTAGTGCCAGTGAGTAAATATTGTGGGTCACAAATCCCACTAAGGTTTTTCCCACACTGGGTTTCCTCGTTAAATATCTTGTGTTATGGTGTGTTTCTATGTTGTCTCTATTATTTCTATTTATTGCACCGGTACATTGTTTTGGGATGCAAAGTTATAAATAAGTTTAAATATTTTGTTAACTGGTCAGACACTGATTCACCCCCCCCCCCCCTCTTAGTGTCTTTGGGACTATCATTAAATCTAACACCTTCTTTCCAAATAAAATTTGTATTTTTCCCTATTGTAGTTAGCATTAGGTTTTGGAAGTCATTTTTGTATCTTGCGCTAAGACCAGTTAGCCTTGGTTTACAAGTCTAAAGTGGTGAGCTCATTCATTGTAATCTAATATTCATAGTGGATATATATTTTGTGAGCAAATGCTCACTTTGGTTTTTCCTTGCTTCGATTTTCCATGTATAAATCTTGGTGTTGATGTGTTGATTTTTATGTTATTTGATATGTTATGTGTTGCATTAATTTAAATCAGAACTGTTTCACACCCCCTCTCAGTCCTGCCTTGGGCTCAATAATTGGTATCACAACAAGGTCCCTAGTGAGTAAGTTTAACTGCTTGAGGTAGATCTAGTATGGTGTAGGACAAGCATTACAAGGTTTCAATGTTCAATTGTCCAAAAAAATTATACTGAAAGGAGAGAACTAAAGTGCATTTGGAGACATTATAGAATGGAAAATGGGAGATCATTTGAACTAGATATACACCCCCGTAGGGTGGCCCTCGAACTCTAGATGAGAAAAACTTACAAGGGACTAACACAAAACCTAGAGATATAATTTTTGATTGTATAAGCGACTTAGTGTTTGGAAGAGTAAGAGGATTGAAAGAAGCTAAAGCTATATCGAACAAGTTGTGTTTTGCATTTGAAGGAGATCGAAGACAAAATAGGCTAGGCTAATGAATTTAAAGTAGAAGTATTAATATCTGAGAATGCTAAAAAATGAAGGTGTTGATAACTATATACATAGAGTGACTAAACTTTTTGATGGCATAAGAGCTACCAGAACACATTTGGATGAAGGTGATATTGTTCAAAATATCTTGTTGACCTTGCCAAAATCCTACAATGCAACGAGGCATGCCATACAAGAAAGCAATGATTTAAGTAAGTATACCATTGATCATCTTACTGACACCTTAACAACTTTTGAAATTTCAGAAATGGTGGAAGAGAAGAGAGAAAAGAAAGAGGCAACATTTAATGTTTCTAGGCATGATTCAATCTAGAATGTAGTGGAGATATGGATGAAGTTGAAGCAAACTTTGTGAAGAGATTAAAATGAGGCACTGGAAGATATAAAGGTAAATTACCTTTGAAATGTTTTTCTTGTGATAGAATTGGGCATTATGCTTCACGTTGCACTTATAGGGAAGACTATAAAAGACCCGATGTTGATGAGAAGAAAAAAATACTAGAAGACACAACTTTAATAGAAGAGAGAAAAAGGGCTTATGTTCTATAGAGGACCATGTGCATCTGAAGATGAACTTGATGATGACTCAAATGTAGAATCCTTATTTTTAGAAATTGAAGAAAAGAAGAATGCATCAAAGAAACCAAAAGAAGAGGAAATGGTCAAGACTGCATTACATGCAAAAATGATGGAAAAACTATGTCTCAACCTTGCATTTACATGAAGTTACTATTTATAGTAAGTTTCCATTTGAGCATGAAATGGTGTGACATTCTTGCCAAAGATTCAAATTGGCTAGATAAGCATGCTATTAAATTTTTGTTGCAAGATCATAGCTAGTTTTGAAGATATTAATGTTTCAATTTTTGGAGGGTGTGATGAAAGGTTTAAATTTAATTTTGAGGAATTTAGACCCTCCAAAATTCCCTAATTATCTAGTTACAAGGTGATAGAGAACTTCGTGAGATTTTTGATGCTTTAAACTATTCATCAATCGGACACCTGGTTCACAAGTTAAGGCCTCTTGAAGTTTGGACTCTTGAAATAGGATATATAAAACACATCAGACACATAAATTAGTTGTAAAAGGGAGGGACACATTTTGATGTGTCTTTTGATACATCATATGTAGAACACAAAATGTCACTAAGAGGGGGGCTGAATCAATGATTTTAATTAATTTTCAAGTGGTGTGTGGAACCGGTAGAATAATAAATATACTAACAAACAATCATACACAAGAATGCATCACACAACACCAGATATTTGAGGAAAACCCAATGTGGGAAAAACCTCGATGAGAAATGTTGCTGGAGTCTACTGCTCCAATCCAGCCTCACAATGGAATAATAGTTTTACAAATTTTAGGGCACCAACCCCTAATCTATTTTGAGCGCCAACTCAAGGAGCACCAGCCCCTCCACTGAGCACCCACTCAGTGAAATACAATGAGATAAAGCAATACAATAATCTCCCCCTTGTTACAAATGAATTTTGTAACACCTCTACCCAATTCTCACTACCGGATTATCTCTTCTTTGTATCACAACTTCTTATACTACAAGTTATCCATTCACTCTCTCTGACTTTGTATTGGTCATCCTCTACCTTTCCCGATTTCCTCTGATCCTCACTTTGCACTCATTCACTCTCTAATGCCTTCTTACTAGTTTAAACACTACCAGTTCACTTGACTGTTACCTTTGTGACATTTTACCGGTTAAACCCTCTTGGCGGTTAAACCTTCCGTACCAGTTCTTACTCAAATACTAATCCATTTCAACCTTTTCTATCTCACTTAGTCCGATCAACTCTTTGATCGCTCAAACACACACTTCTTTGGCAACTAGCATCATCAACTCATATCTTCAATCTACATATTTATACTCGAGATTTCTCACTAAAACAGATAATCAAACTTTGCACCCTATGGTTTTCTTCACCAACCCAATCCATATCAAATCAGATCAGATCTCTTCTCCGAGATTGATAACCTACGACAAAACAAAACCACACTACCAAATCTTTTCTTCCAATAAACGTTTATTATTTTTAGAAAACACCGGCCTTGCTTTTTGTCAATCACAATAAATGATCTACCAGTTTCCTTCTCCAGGTCAACAAGATGATCAGATATCCTACTTTGATCAACTCACCAAGAGATGTCTTTTGATCTGCTTTGAGCCGCAATTCTCTACAACTCATCCATGATTTTTGTAGTCAACATTTAATGCAGACTTCATCGAAAACTACCTCACCAACACACACTTCACCAATCACTGCATATTAGCCACCTGGATCCTACGTGTCATCTTCATCAGCATCCACCTCACTTCACTATGTCGGTTCAGGCTTAGACATCGATCAAAACAACACTACCGGTATCTACCTTATACTACCAGTCTTCTTACCCTACCAGTTATACAATAACTGGTTATCCTTCAATCCATGCTCTACTTTGTTCGGTCGGTTAGGACATGATACCTTTTCCTACATATTACTCGATGCCTTGTTCCTCTAGGCTCAACTTGTCCCTTGTATGCTTACCGATGGACTTACCGATGGACATGTTTACTAGTTGATACAACATCTTCCTACATACTGGACTCGTATTCATTCTTCCTCATGTTGGATATCATTGGCATATGATGAACCAGCATGTTGATATGATGATAATGTATGTTATCATTGATGTCAATAAGTGTAAGTGAACTAGGATAAAAATTGAAAGAAGTTGGTGAACCGGTATGAAGAGGCATGAAGAGATGTAGTGAACCCATGTCAGGGTTTCACTTAGTGTGACTACCAGTTGGTAGTCTTAGCTCTATGGTTATCGGTTTGGTGATCCAACTTGTGCAATGCTATCGATGATACTCTATGATGAGTTAGCTAAGAGATATGATCAAGGTGACACATCAGCCTTGTGCACATGAAGGATTGAGGCATAAGAAGATCGACTGCATTTGAAGTCTACCTCGGGAATGATCATTCTTCTTAGCGGTATGAGAAGAAAGCGTGATGGGTTACTGATTCCCATGAGTGGTGAAGAATGAACGATGCAAATTGTCTTGTGATCTATTTGAAATTGTAATGCTCTATGCAATGTGTTTGGGTGGTCAGGATTGGACCACTTGTGTTGTAAACCTAAGATACTTACTTGTTTTAGGGTTTATGCTACTGACCTATCTATTGTCTATAAGGTCGATGATGTTTGTTATTATAAAGTTGTTGGAAAAAGTTGTGTGTGTGTATCCGAGTGATGAGATACTTGCCAGACCAGTAAGAGGAAAATTGCAGAAGTGTGATTGCAGAGCAGAGGAAATGAAAAGGATCTGCCTTGGCATGTAGTGTTGTTATCAGATTAGTAGATTTTCCTAATGTCTTATAATTATTTCAACAGATGGAAAATCCCTTTACCAGGTAGCTTTAATAGGCTTATTGTAAAACCTATAACCAGGTGACTCAATTAGGATCATTGAGTTCTTTAAATCCTCTAGAGAGGTAGCCTTTAATAGGGTTTCAACCTTTAACAGGGTATATAGCCATCCCTTAACTGAGTGATCTCAAACAAGATCAGTTCCTAGCATAACCTTATTGTAAAGTCTTTAACCGGACTAGGCTCCTAATAGGGTGAGCTTTAAAAAGAGTTCAAAACATGCTTGTGGGTATTCATCCCCACCGTGGTTTTTCCCATTTGGCTTTCCACATGAAAAATCTATTTGTTATGTGTTATGCATTTTTCATGTGATGTTTATGAAGTATTTGGTTGAAATATTATGCATGCAGGGTTAATAGGTTATATTATTTCTAGTATACCACATGCATATGTTTATGGGTGAAGTTGATGTCAAGTATTGGTCATATCTGAAGTGTTTAGACCTATTAGTTTATTGTGTATGGTGTCTTATTGTGTTTAACCAATATTGCCATGGTTAAGTTTAGTAACGGTGATAAACAGTTGGTTTTTCTTTAGCTAGATAAGTTGTTAAGAGAGTTTTTACCTGTACTGATTCACCCCCCCCCCTCTCAGTACTAGTTGGGGTATCTGATGTTCATCATTATTCATCACTTCATTGAGTTCATATCAATCAATTATTAGTGTGCTCTCCGGTTCAGAAAACTTGATGTGGTTTCAATCACAACCTCATGCCAATTTTATGAACATATATTTTGAACCACAACACTTGAATCTTCTCCAATCATTCATACCAGTTGCTTGATCATCAATTTATTCCTATTTATCGGTTGACAACAACTTAGCAATTATGCAAACAACAACTTATTTGACAATACCGGTTGACATCAATGACAATACAATGACAATGATCTCCCCTTTTGGAATTGATGTCAACACACATAGTATTCACCGTAATACCGGTTCCTTCTCCCCCTTTGACAACAATGAGAATGGGCACAAATAGTATCCATTATCCACTATCATACTGGTTCCTTCTCTCCCATCCAATATCCATAATATTTCTGCATTTTTCCGATAAAGTAGACCACAAGACTCTATATTTATTTGACCAGTAGAGTCTCCCCCTTGGTCAAATCTCCCTCTTTGACATATAGGTTTAGAAACCTCTTTTAGTTCTCAACCGATCGGGTTAGCACTGTTCTCACCCTTTGTAGGTATACCAACAAGACAACTATTCCTTTCATTCGGTAGCCCAATTGTGATTTCAATTAAATACAAATGTTGGCATTGTGTTGTCATTGATGTCAACCAGTATAGGATGTTACCGGTATCACTAACATTGATGTTAGCTAGTGAACAAGAAGTTGTCGAGAGGATGTTGCATACAGCCAAGGTGAAGAGATTACATGGCGAGCATTGGTCATGCTGTAGTGGCAGAATATTGCTTGGTACACCAGAAGAGAAGTAGGAGTATGAGATTAGAAATACACACCAGACATGCAAGGTGTGCTACCAGGCCAGTGGAGGATAAATGTGGAGTTGACATGATGTGTTTGTCATCTTGACAAACTAGATGAGAATAGAACCAGGTTGATGAAAAAGAATGATAGAGATTTTGCAAGAATATACATGGGATACCGGAATACTAAAGAGAGGTTGATGCAGAACAGTTGGAGTATGATGACTTGGTGTCATCAATGTGTCTCACTGACAAGAAGGAAATCATGTTTCCCTCTAGTAGACACGTTAACCATAATCTTCATTGGTGATAGTTGACATGTTATGTCAACCGGTGAAACATCAGAGAAGAGACAAGGAAGATAAGGTTCTCACCTGATAAAGATGAAGCTCATTGAATGTTGATGACATGATGCCATCAAGAGTGGTAACCGGTATGAAAGCCCACCGGTAATATTGACAAGGTGCAGGTGCAGAAGACTCTAAACTGATGAGAATATGCGTGTATTGGATTGACATGTTTGAAGACCGGTTTGAGGGTTACACCGGCAGAATAGACAAGGTCATGACAAGAAGGACAACTGGCAAGGTGTCATAAGCTAGTAGGGTTTTCTTACCGGTAGAGGAAACTAGTTATGTGGGTGTTCGGTGACTAGGCATGAACCAATAGAATAGTGTGATGAGGTGGATACTGATAATGATACCACATAAGGATGAAATAGACAATGTGCATGAAGTGGCAGATGAAACATGCACAGGTCGGTGAAGTAAAGTTGGTGAGGTAGTTATGATTGTTCTGACATTGATGGTGGCTATAAAGATCAAGGTAGAGTTGCAGAGTTATGTGGCTTGAGATCCAGGATAGATTGGTTGTGTGGATCGAAGTAGGGGAAGGAGACAGTTGGGCTATTTATGGTGATTGTCTGAGCAAAGCTGATAGAATGGTTGTAGGTTGTTGAAGAAACGAGGCGTGTTCTAGAAGGCACATAAATGGTGGATATGTATAGATAGACATCTCGAATTTGTGATCCGATTAGATTTGATTGGATTCGGTGTGTCTCGTGATCAGTGGAGAAAACCCAAAGGCACCAAGTTTGAATTGGTTTTTGGCAGAAAGTCTGGGTTATAAATACATGAGCCTGAGAGATAGATGGTGCTACTGAAAGAAAGAAGATGATGTTGATGCCAAGTGACTAAGTGTTACTTCTGCACGTAAGATAAAAATAGCCAAGCGCTCAATAGATATCTGAGAAGAGAGTAAGAGTGAGGGAGAATCACGTTGAAGTGCTCAACTGGTAGAAGAGAAGAACCAGTAGTGTCCATACTAGGAGAGAAAAGGCAAAGGAAACTGCAGAGTAGGCAGGCATAGAACCGACTAAATATAGTACCAGTGGAGAGCAATAGATTGCTAAAGGAAGTGAGAACCGACAGAGAGAAAGGTGAAATGGTAAGCAGCAGCAGTGAGGAGAGAGAGGAGTGAGTAAGAAGAGAAGAACCAACAAGATAGTGACTAAGTTGGTGAAGATTCAATTAGAGTGTGTAGATAACTGGTAAGGCTGAGGAGACACCTTACCGACAGAGAAGATTGTATTGAGTTGTTACAAGATTCACTTGTAACTAGATTAATACCTTATATTTGATGTTCTATATTGTGAACACTGAGTTGTAGCTCGGTGCAGGGGTTGGTGCTCATTTGGGTTGTAGCCCATAAATTTGATAAGGGTTATAGCTCCTTGGGTTGGTGCCCTAAACTATGTAACTATGTTTATTGTGAAGCTGGATTGGAGCAGTAGACTCCAACAGGATTGCTCATCGAGGTTTTTCCCATCTTGGATTTTCCTAGTATATGCTAAGTGTTATGTGATGTATCCTTGTGAGTGTTTGCATTTATGTTAGTCTCCTCACTAATTGGTAAGTCTGTTCATAGTTAGATCTAATAACCAGTATGCTTACATAAGATTGCTAAAGGGAAAATGTTTGAGAACCACTGATTCACCCCCTCCCCCTCTCAGTGGTGCATTGTGTCTAACAAATTGAATAGACATTGAAAGAAATCACAAGCAAGAACCAATGAGCACTTCCCAGAGTACCAAACCAACCGGTACTGGTACATTCATAATGGATCTGCCCTTGTGTCCATCAAATGGTTCAAGAATCAAAAGATATGATAGTGATCTCCCCTTGAACCAAAGATATCCTTACACATTTAAGTGCATGAAGCTAGTGAAACCACACTTAACTTGTGGTGTAGATATTCAAAAGTGTTTACTAGTAGACATTTTGTGAAAATATCAGCCACTTGTTTGTTGGCAATTGACACTCATTGGATTCATTTTTTTGTCATTGGTGGAAACAAGATCAGATGGAAGTCATATATCAACACTAGGAGGCATATACCAACAGATACCGGCTTTGGAGCATTCAAGGCTACACTGGCACCGGCACTGACATCAATACTTCATTGGAAGTCGACATCAAGGAGGATTTACTTGATAAATCATTTTCTAATTATTGTCAAGGCCGACATTAAATAACTTTTGTAAATGTATTGTAAGCCGACATAAGGCATATTATTTGTAATGAGTATATAGGTCAGTCTGTTAGGTTATTTTGAGGGATATGAAATGTGTGGATATAGGAGAATATAGTAGAACTGTATAATGTGAAATATATGTATGAAGATAATTTTGTATGCGAATGTTATATCATGCAATGATCTGTAGATAGCTTGGAAAGAATTCTTGGAGGAGAAGAGATACCGGTAGTAGTTTAGGTTTTATGAAATAGTATAGAGCAGAGCCAAAACCAAAACTCTATTTGGCATAGCAGATGTATTCTTGAGTTCATTTTCAGTAATTTACTTTAGTAGAAAGCTTGTAGTCAATGAGGCTCTTTAGTTATGAGCAGTATGCTCTAGGAAGTGTGCCTTCCTACATGTGCAGGCCCCTATTATATGTAATATCTTTTCATATGGCTAGTGAACCGATATTGTGGGTCACAAATCCCACTGTGGTTTTTCCTCTTTGAGGTTTTCTGCATATAAATTATGTGTGTTATGGTGTTCATTTATGTGGATGGTTTATTTTCTTCTTGTTATATGCTTATTTGTTTACTGGTTTATATGTGTATGGTATAAAAGGATAAATACTATTCATACTGGCAGAACACTAATTCACCTCTCCCTCTCAGTGTTCTTGGATCCCAACATTGTTCACCTGTAGGGACATATTCTACCTTAACTTCCTACTTTGCCACCTTCTCCTTGAGAAAATGATATTTGATGGCAACATGTTTGGTCCTTGAGTGCATAACCGGATTCTTGGATATATTGATTGCACTTGAGTTAACACACCGTATAGAAACAAGGTCAGATATATCTATCTGAATATCCGTGAGGGTTTGCTTCATCAATAACACCTGAGAGCAGCATGTAGTAGCAACAATATATTATGCTCCAGTAGTAGATAGGGAGATTGAATCCTGCTTCTTGCTATGCCATGAAACCAACTGGTTACCTAAGAAGAATGCACCACCACTAGTACTCTTCTAGTCATCAATGCATCCTACCAAATCAACATTAGTGTAGGCTTGTAAGGTGAAATCTCCTTGTTTAGGATACCAAAGTCCATAATCAAGTGTTCCTTGTAGGTACCTAAAAATTATTCTGACTACATTTTCATGTGACTGTTTGGGTGCATCTTGAAATCTTTCCACCATACACACTGCCTACACTATATCCGGTCTTGAAGCAATAAGATATAACAGACTATCGATCATGGATCTATACAATGTCTGATCTACTACCGGTGACTCATCAACCTTGCTCAACTTGCATCCGATCACCATGGGGGTAGTTAGCAGTTTGTTGGCTTCCATCTGAAACTTCTTCAACATATCTTTGGCATACTGTAGTTGAGAGATGAGTATTCCTTTATCTTATTGTGAAATCTATAGACCAAGAAAGTATGATAGCTCTCCAACCATTAACATCTCAAATTCTGACTACATCTAATCAGCAAAGTCTTTGCATAGAGTGTCCTTGTTGCCTCCAAAAATTATGTCATCCACATATACAACCACAATAATCATGTGGTTTCTATCTTCTTTTATGTACAAATTACTATCTCCACTCCCCTTTTTGAAACCTTGCTCTTTACATACTTGTCTAACCTTGAGTACCATGCTCTTGGAGCCCGCTTCAAACCATACAATGCTTTCTTTAACCGACACACAAAAGTTTCATTATCATGTAGTAGAAAACCTTCTGTTTTTTCTATGTAGACTTCTTCTTCTAAGTTACAATTTAATAAAGAAGATTTAACATCCATTTGATATACCTTGTATCCTCTGTA
Source organism: Cryptomeria japonica (assembly GCF_030272615.1). NCBI lineage: Eukaryota > Viridiplantae > Streptophyta > Pinopsida > Cupressales > Cupressaceae > Cryptomeria > Cryptomeria japonica. Next base: position 29,405,483 of record NC_081413.1, read on the forward strand.
GGCAAAGAATGCTAAAAACATTCTAATGGCTTCTAGTCTTGCAACCGGTGCATATGTTTCTTCAAAATATATTCCTTATACTTGGGAATATGTCTAACAATCTCACCTTCTTCATTTATCTTGTTCTGGTAGACCCATTTTGTACCAATGACATTCTTATTGGTCGGTCTAAGAACTAACTCCCAAGTTTTGTTCTTTTCAATCTGTTGTAGCTCTTCTTCCATTATAGTCATCCATTTTTCACTTTTGTTGGCCTCATTAAATGTTTTGGGTTTCATTTCAGTCATGAGGCAAAAATTGACTTGTTCATTATTCCGGGCAAGTCTTCTTCTAGTTTGCACATCATCATTCTTATTGCCTATAATCTGCTCTTTTGGGTGATTTTTCTGCATATACCAGTTACGAGACTTGTTGGATGCTTCTTTCGGTTCACTATTTGACTAAACTTCAGCTTCATCACAGGTGTCATCACACCAATTTACTTGTTCTTGTCTTCCTTTATGCAAATCTTCATCAACTCTGACATGTATACTCTCAATGACTCTTCTTAGTATTTTTTTGTAGCACTTATAGGCCTTGCTGTGAGTTGAATAACCCAAGAAGATACCTCCATCACTCCTAGAATCAAAGCTACCTAAGCCATCCCCATCTCTCTTGATGAATCATTTACTTACAAACACTTTGAAATATTTGACTGATGGCTTCCAGTCATACCACAATTCATAAGATGTCATTCTGCTATTTGTTCTCAGCTAACCTCGGTTCAAAGTATATACTGCAGTATGAACAGCTTCCTTCTGGTACATATCCAATATGTTTTCCTCAATTAACATAGTTCTTTCCATTTCCTTGGCTATCCTATTTTTCCTTTCTACAACACCATTTTGTTGTGGTGTCCTTGAAGCTGAATATTGTCTTTTGATTCCATGTCTCTCATAGTAATCTTCAAACTCATTTGATGTGAACTCTCCACCCCAATCAGATCTTACACATTTCAGCTTGCATCCACTTTGCCTTTCAACCATCTTCCTGAAGATCTTGAATATTTCATATGCTTGAGATTTGTCATGTAGGAAAGTAACCCAAGTCATTCTTGAAAAATCATCAATGAAGAGCATGAAGTATCTTTCACCGGCTAGAGCTCTTAATCTAGTTGGTCCACATAGACAAGTATGCACAAGTTCAAGTGGCCTTTACGTATTATGTTCTTTAGTCTTAAAGGTCACCTTAGTCTCCTTTCATCTTACACATTCATCACAAAATGTGCTTACCAATTTGATGATTGGTGGTATATGTCTCACATTACCCTTTTTTCTTACTTAAACTAGATTATAAAAATTTATATGGCCTAATCTCCTGTGCCATAGCCAGCTCTCATCCACTTGTACCATAATGCATTGGGACTCAAAGCATTCCTTCATATTATACACATTTCTATATGTCCTTTTTCCTTCTGCTACAATTTGATTGGTATTCTCTTTTCTTATTTGGCAACTGGTAGAGTCAATAGTAATTTTGTATCTTTTATCACACATTTGACTCACAATAAGTAAGTTATTCTTTAAACCTTCCACATAATATACATCATGTGCCTTCAATTTTCCATCTATGTTCAGAGTACCTTTTCCTTTTATCTTGATGGAAGAGTGTTAATTCTATGAGGATTTGGTTAATACTGAGAGGGGGGGGGGTGAATCAATATTAACACCAATTTGAAACTTTAAGCCCAAATCAAACTTACAACGAATCCAACTTCATTTACCACATATGCCAACTTAGTTATGAGATCTAGCAACTCTTTATCAGATCTAACACTTCATTTACCACTTCTGCAAATTCATTAATCAGATTAGAGTATCTCATTTACCAACTCATTGACCACATTTACCATATCAATAAACACTTATATGACATCTAAGAGTTGTTTTACCAAGTTTATCAATACCGGTAATCACTAATTAATCTCTGATAAACTAACATAGCCGGTAATAAAAAATAATGCATGAAATGAAGCATAAACAATATCATCACATTAAAAAGCATTCCACACATGAACACCATAATTTTTTTGATGTGGAAACCCAAATGGGAAAAACCATGGTGGAAGTTGGTACCTACAAAGGTTTGTACTCTTTTGAATTACACCTTATTAGGAGCTTACAATACGCCCTGTTAAGAGTCACCTGGTTAAGGGATTTCCCTAGAAGATCAGTTAGGAGCTTGATGACTTGTTAGGAGCAACCTCGTCAGAGGATTTAGAACTCTTTTTTAGAGCTACCCTGTTACGGGACTTAAATGTTTAGGGCCTCTTAGGACCTACCCGGTTAAGGGATTTAACCTGTTGCAACTGTTAGGAAACAAGAGTGAAAAAGTGATATGTTACTTGCACTTCTCAGCTTGCTAAATCATATCTAGTTATGCTCCACTATCTCCAACTCTCAGGCAGATCTCACTCTTCTCTAAGACCAGTGACACAATGAACATCAACTCTGTCAACATAAATAATGCTTTCAACTAGGTCAGCCACTAAACCCTAATTACATCATGAATTTACAATACATGTCATCAAAGATCATACCTGATCAACATCCAGATCATTACAACAAATTACAATGCAATATCAACCATTGGTTGATCGTAACTCATCGTAAAAACTCAATCTAGAACAAAGTCAAACCCTTAGAACATTCCTCTAAGTGTTTCATTGTTTCCCAAGAAACTCCTCTAGCATTAACACCAAAACTATATTTAAATCATCCATGCGGGTTGTGTCGTGTTATCTCCAACATGTAGACTTGATGTAGATCACTGCCATACCAAAAATCATTGTCGGTTTGATGATTTCTTCACTGGTCCTTAAACCCTACTAAAACCTTGGCAAAAAATTCATCAAAAATTAAAAACATGCCTTTTGGTAGTCATCACAAGATTCAGTTCCAGTCAAATACTCTTTTTCATGATACAACCATATATTCCAAACTACAAGTCACCAATCGTCACCAATCATCTGCTTCAAGTAAAACATCTCTACATTTACCGGTTAAAGTCCTCTTTCATAGTCTTCTGTATATTATCGGTGAACCCTTTCTCTGGTAGACTAAATAGCTTAGATGACAAACCAAATATCAAAAAACATCAGTAATCATCATCAAACATTAGTTCACATTAGTTGCCATCAATGACAACACAAATAACTGATCATGTCATCTAATCACAAAATCTTAGTCTATTCATCACAAATAGTCTTCTATCCTCTACAGGTTCAGTCATCAGTCTTCGACTCCATCACCTCATATGCATCAGTTATTCCAATAATTCCAACATAATCACTGCAACTTGTTGTTGGTAACATATCATTTGTCGGTTCTCCTTTTGTGTTCTCCCCCTTAACCAATGCTTCTCTCAATTTGATCTGTTTTCTTCTCCTCCAATCTGATCTTCAAATTTTCCCATATCTGATTTTATTTTCTTCTCCCCATTTGTCAACAATGCCAAAGGTGTAAATGCATCACGTGTCTTCAATTCTGCTGCTACCTCTTCCATCATCTCTGCTAGTCAAATAAAAAAACTATATCAAAGCATAAAATTAGAATATCATATCAGACTTGCTCCCCTACGGAGTAGCCTGCACCATCAATCCTTAGTGAAAGATAGAAATTAATTCCACATGATTGATGCATCTCTGGTATCTTAGTTCTTCAGATGTAGGGGTCTAACCCCTAATTTACCTCTAAGAAACTCAAAGGTAGTCTTCGGTAAGGGCTTAGTAAAGATATCAGCTATCTGATATTTACTCTTAACATATTCCATCTTGACCTATTTTTCTTAAACTCTTTCCCTTAAAAACTGATACTTCAATTTAGTGTGCTTGGTTCTAGCATGAAGTACAGGATTCTTATAAATGTTTATTCTACTTATATTATCACAATAGATAGTCACCAGTTCAGACATATCTATCTTGAATCCTTCTAGATCATGTCTCATCCATATGACTTGCATGCAATTCATGGATGCAACAACATACTCTGCTTCAACTATAGATTGAGAAACACATGTTTGTTGCTTGCTTGTCCATGCCACTAATCTTCCACCAACAAGAAAAGCTCCATCGATTGTGATTTTCCATTCATCCACATTACCTACCCAATTTGCATCAATAAATACATCCAAAGTAAAATCTCCTTTGCAGGGATACCATAAACCATAGTCAACTGTGCCTTTAAGATACCGGAAAATTCTCTTCACAACCATGAAGTGACTCTCCTTAGGCTCTTTTTGAAATCTAGCCACTAATCCAATAGCATGAGCAATGTTTTGTTTGCTATGAACAACAAAGTGCAACTTGCCAATCATAGACATGTACTCTTTTTCATAAACAACAGGGGAATCATCTTGTTTGGATAACTTGCAACCTATCACCATCGATGTCCCTATTGGTTTGTAGTCTTCCATGTAGAATGTCTTCAACACCTCTTTGAAATACTTTCTTTGACAAATAAAGATACCACCATCCATTTGTTGGACCTGTAAGCCAATAAAGAACTTTATTTCACCGATTAGAGACATTTCAAATTCCTTTTTCAACTCATTAATAAAATTCATACACATATCATCATTGCCACCAAAAATTATGTCATCTACAAACACTTCTTCTATTAGCATCTTGTCTCTATTCATTTTTAGATAAATGTTGTTATCATCATTGGTACATTGGAATCCAATTTTGATCAAATGTGCATGTAATCTTTCATACCATGCTCTCAGTTCCTACTTAAGACTATGCAAAGCTTTATGCAATTTACACACCATGTCCTTATCATTAGTCAAGGAAAAACCATCCAGCTGTTCAATGTATACCTCTTCTTCTAAAATCCCATTCACAAAGGCTAATTTGACATCCATTTGATAAACTTTGAATCCCTTATATGCAGCAAATGCTAGCAGCATTCTCACTCCTTCTAATCTATCAACTGGTGCAAAGGTCTCTCCATAATCCTCATCTTCTTCTTGTGCATACCCTTTGCAAACTAACCTTGCCTTGTTTCTTACAACTTTTCCTTCTTCATCCAACTTATTCCTAAAGACCCATTTTGTTCCAATTACATTCTTATCCTCCAGTCTAGGAACAAGTGGCTATGTCTAATTCTTCTCAATTTGATCTAATTCTTCATTCATTTCATTAGCCCAATCATCATCTTTTAGTTATTCCTTTACTGTTTTGGGTTCTATTGTAGATATCAAGCAAGAGTTCTCTCTGATTCTTCTTCTTCTCTGCACACCTGCATTCTTATCACCAATTATCTTCTGTTGTGAGTGATTCAACTTGACATATCTAGCTATTTCCTATGTCGGTTCTGGATCTTCTGCATCAGGTTCTTCATTTTCTTCACCACAGTCATCGCTTACAAGTTGAGTACCTAATTTTGCATTAGCCAGTTCTTCATTATTTTGTGCCTCTGGTTCAATAATAACAAGTTTCTCATTATCATTTTCAGGTTCTGATCTACTTGTACCTTCAGTCTTATTAGAAAGATCATCTACCTTCACATTAGCACTTTCAACAATCTTCTTAGTTCTCTTATTGTAACCTTTATATGCTTTACTCTTAGAAGAGTAACCAAGAAATATCCCCTCATCAGATTTTACATCAAATTTCTCAATGTAGTTATCTCTCTTAATAAAACATTGACTTCCAAAAATTTTGAAATAACTTACACAAGGTGTTTTTCCATACCATAGTTTATAGGCTGTCTTATTGTTACCTGTCTTCACTAGTACCCAGTTTAAAGTGTATACAACAGTACTGACTGCTTCTCTCCAAAACAATTTAGGTACATCACTCTATAATAACATGGTTATAGCAGCATCAATTATTGTCATGTTCATCCTTTATGCTATTCCATTTTGTTGTGGTGTCCTTGGAGCAGACATATGTCTCTTGATACCATGTTCATCAGAATACTTAATAAATTCATTAGGTGTGAATTCACCTCCCCGGTCTGATCTTAAACACTTCACGTTCTTACTAGTTTCATTCTCAACCAGAGCTTTACCTGATTTAAATTTACAAAATGCTTGTGATTCCTCCTTTAGGAATGTCACCCACATCATTTTAGAATAGTCATCGATGAAAAGAATGAAGTACCTATCACAAAAATAACTCTTTGTTCTCATAGGGCCACAGAGATCAGTATGTACCAAATCCAAAATATTCTCAGAAGTACAATTCTTTCTCTTGAAAGAAATAGAGTTCATCTTACCAATTTGACAATCTTTTCACATCACATTATTCAGTTTAACAAGTTCGGGCAATCCTCTTACAACACTTGAATTGCTTACCTTAACCAAATTATCAAAATTAACATGACAACATCTTTTATGCCACAACCAACTATCTTCCATTCTTGCAACCAGACAATTATTAACTTTACTATTAAAATGGAATAAGTTACCTCTAGTTTGCTTCCCCATAGCAATCAGTTCACCATTAGCTCCAATAATTCTGCAAACTCTACTTTTAAACTCAAGCAAATAACCTTTATCATTGAGTTGACCAACACTTAAAATATTATGCTTTAGACCATCTACCCAAAACACATCATTAGCATTACTCTTCCCATTTAAAGAAATAGAACCTTTACCTTTCACCATGCATGAAGAGTTATTTCCAAATCTAACAACACCACCATCAAATTCATCAAGGGTTATGAACTTACTTTTGTCTCCGGTCATGTGGTGCGAACAACCACTGTCTATAATCCATTCATCACTATTCTCCACATGAGATACTAGTACCTTTTTCATTTGATAGTTCCTCCTTCATGGCTACAAACACAATTTCCTCATTGTCATCTTCATCTTCAGACTCCTCATCGGTCACACCTTCATCTACTGCAACATAACATTGCTTTTTGCCCTTTCCTTTATATTTTCTAAATTTCTCTTTCTTGTCAGCATTAGGACAATTACCAGCAATATGACAAATTCTATTATAAGAAAAATACTTCAAAGGTAGCTTTCCTTTATACTTACTGGTGCCTCTTAGAAATCTCTTATCCAATAATGCCTCAAGTTCCATCACATTATCTTCATTATCATCATTTCCTCGGTTACTTCCATGACTTGACCTACACTCATGATTGTGACATATATCTTTTCCTTATCTAGTAGATAAACCGCTAATAGAAGCTTTAAAGGAAGATTCAGTAGATTTTGTCACTCTATTATCAAAACTATTCAACTCAAAAGTTGTAAGCTTACCAATCAATGAATCCATAGTTACCTTATTCTTTGAAACAGATCTAAGTTCTTGGATTGCAGATACTCTAATAGAATACTAAGGTTGAAGAGTTCTAAGCATTTTACTTAATATTGCATCATCATCTATTTGACCTCCAACACTCTTTATGACGCCAACAACTTCTTTAATTCTCTGACCATACTGTGCAATATTTTCTCCTTCAAGTATTCTCATGTCATCAAACTTTCCTCTCAAGGTTTCCTCTTTGGCTCTTTGTACATGCTCATCTCCTCCATAGACTAGATCTGACTTTTCCCAAACCTCACCTATAGTTTCCAATCCTTGAACATCAATATATTTTGAATTAGATAAAGTACTTACAATAGCTTCTAAGGCTTGCATGTTCTCTTTCTGCTATTTGTGTTCATTCGATGTCAAGGGAGTAGTTGTAGGAGATACATATTTTGTTTCAACTTGCTTCCAATATTGTGCACCAAGACCTTTGATGTAGATCTTCATTCCGTCTTTCTAGATCTTGCAGTTATCCTTGTTGAACTTAGGACCCTCTTTCTTCATCATCTTGACTTCTTCAGAATCTTTCCCTCAAGCGGTTAGGTTTTTCTGCACACAAAGGACCAAATCTCTGATACCAATTGATAATTATATGAGGATCTGATTAATACTGAGAGGGGGGGGGGGGAATCAATATTAACACCAATTTGAAACTTTAAGCCCAAATCAAACTTACAACAAATCTAGCTTCATTTACCACAAATGCCAACTCAGTTATCGGATCTACTAGCTCTTTATCAGATCTATACCACTTCAACAAATTCATTAATTAGATCAAAGTATCTCATTTACCAACTCATTAACCACATTTATCATATCAACAAACACGTATACCACATCTAATAGTTCTTTTACCAACTTTATCAGTATTAGTAATCATTGATTAATCTCTGATAAACTAACATAACTGGTAATCAGAAATAATGCATGAAATGAAGCATAAACAATATCATCACATGAAAAGCATTTCACACATGAACATCATAATTTTTTTGACGTGGAAACCCAAATGGGAAAAACCATGGTGGGAGTTGGTACCCACAAATATTTGTACTCTTTTGAAGTGCACCCTGTTAGGAGCTTACAATATGCCCTGTTAGGAGCAGACCTTGTTAGGAGTCACCCAGTTAAGGGATTTGCCTAGCAGCATAGTTAGGAGCTTGATGACCTGTTAGGACCAACCACGTGAGAGGATTTACCACTCTTTTTGAGAGCTGATCTATTAGGGGACTTAAATGTTTAAGGCCTCTTAGGACCTACCCAGTTAAGGGATTTAACCTGCTGCAACTGTTAAGAAACAACAGTGAAAAAGTCATATGTTACTTGCACTTCTCAACTTGCTAAATCAGATCCAGTTATGCTTCACTATCTGCAACTCTCAAACAGATCTCACTCTTCTCTGGAATGGCTTCACAATCTTCTCTAAGACCTGCAACACAATGAACATCAACTATGTCAACATAAATAATGCTTTCAACTAGGTCGGCCACTAAACCCTAATTCCATCATGAATTTACAATACAGATCATCAAAGATCATATTCGATCAACATCTAGATCATTACAACAAATTACAATGCAATATCAACCATTGGTTGATCGTAACTCATCATAAAAACTCGATCTGTAACAAAGTCGAACCCTTAGAACATTCTTCTAAGCATTTCATTGTTTCCCAAGAAATTCCTCCATCATTCATTCCAAAACAATATTTAAATCATCCACACAGGTTGTGTCATGTTATCTCCAACATTTAGACTTTATGTAGATCAGCGCCATACCAAAAATTATTACCGGTTTGATGATTTCTTCACTGATCCTTAAACCCTACTAAAACCTTGGCAAAAACTTCATCATAAATGAGAAACATGCCTTCCAGTAGTCATCACAAGATGCGGTTCAGGTCAAATACTCATTTTCATGATACAATCTTATATTCCAAACCGCAAGTCACCAATCATCACCAATCTTCTACTTCAAGTAAAACATCTATGTATTTACCTGTTAAATTCTTATTTCATAGTCTTTTGTGTATTGTCAGTAAACCCTGTCTCTGGTAGACTAAATCACTTAGATGACAAACCAAACATCAGTTCACATCAGTTGCCATCAATGACAACACAAATAATTGATCATGTCATCTAATCACAAAATCTTAGTTTCTTCATCACAAATAGTCTTATATCCTCTATTGGTTCAATCATCAGTCTTCAACTGCATCACCTCATCTGCATCAGTTATGCCAATCATGCCAACAAAAAGTTGTCTCCAAATCTTACTAAGCATCCATTCTAATCTTTAAACTTAATAAGTTTATTTTTGTCACTAGTCATGTGATTGAAAAATCCATTGTCTACAACCCATAAGTTTCTTCTTTCTGCATGCAGGGCAGTCTACACAATTAGACTTGATTCTTCTATATTCTTATCCTTCCCAACGCAAACCGGTTTGGCTTCTTTCTTCTTATCTACTGCAATTTCAAGCTCTGGTTTTGTCACCGGTTTCTGATCCAGTATTGACATTTTTTCTTGGTTGTTCTGAGTCTGCAATGTTTTGCAATGTGCCCAAACTTTTGATAATTATAACACTTCACATTGACATTATATAATGAATTTGAAAACCTATTGTAGGATACCGGTAAAAATTTCTTACATTCAATAATCAGCTATGTGCGAGAGCGGGAGCGGGAGCGGAGTGAGGGTTTCGGCTGAGGTGGTGCAAGTCTCCATTCTTTCTATGTTGGGTGTTGCACCTATCTATGTTTTGCTCGATGGGGTTGAGGCTTTTGTTGATGCCTTTGTTCCTTTCCACTGGGGTGCGATGGTGGTTCCTCTTATCTGAGACCTTGGCGATATCTCTCAGTTTTTCCCTTTGAGATGCCTTGTGCCATGGGTTTTGGATTTGGTTCTTCTAAAGGGGGTTTTATGCCATAGTGTGGGTATTTCTTTTTCTGTCCCCTTGGTCCGGCTCTTGTCTCTCATATCTCAACCTATTTGGTTGTTTCCTTCTAGTCCTATTGAGGTGGCCACATCTTTTATTGAGGTTGAGATGGTGGGATTTGGTGATAACTATTATCCTATTGAGGTAGATTTGGTGGTTGAGATGTTTGATTGCAGGAGTAAGGGGAAGACTGTGGATGACCCTGGTTGCTGGTGGTCTGTTTCTAGGTTTGACCATTGGATGTCTTCAGTTTTGGAGGGTCATTTTCTGTTTGCAAGATCCTTTCTTTCAAGTTCTTTTCAGTCTTTCCCTATTGAGGTGGGGATTTTGGGGATGCTTGTTGTCTTGGATGTTGTTATTCTTAGGCCTTTGTTTCAGCTTAAAGTGCTTGAGGGAGCCACTTCAAAACCCATAGATGAGGTTAGGGAAGCCTTCCAAAATCCCCATATTTCTACTAGTTGTGGGAGACCTATAAAACCCACTCTTATGGTTGAGGTAGCCTGGAAAAACCCTATGTATTGTTTTCTCTTCAGGGCTAGGCGGGATGATGGTAGTTTTCAAGGGCCTAGTCTAGCCAATCTTTGTGTTTTGTTAGGATTAGGTTTTGCTAATGGTTTTGCTTCAGGTTAAGGGTACCTGGGAAAACCCTTCTTGTTGGCTAAGGGTGCCAGACAAACCCTTGTTCTCTATCTTCATGGTCTACTAGCTATTTTAGATCCATTGGATCTGCGAACATGGCTTGTATTGGTCTATCTTTATAATCTTGTTGGCAGTTGTTTAGTGTTGGCTATTTGGTGTCTTTCATCTATTTGTTTGTAGCACCCCATTGTTGGTTCCGAATCGATATCCAAGGGTTTCATGTCCCTTCAAACTTGTTGTATAGGGTTTCTGGTCCCCTCAAAATTTGTTTATCCTAATCAAAAACTTTTCCTACACTCAAAACTCCTATGACCAAAATCATTACACTGATAACACAACATTCTTCTCTCGGAGTGCAGCAAAATAATTTCTACTTTCATAACTTACAGGGGGCTTATTCATCAATTTACAATCAACAATTCTGTGTCCAAACTTATTACACCCGATAGCAATAACCATGGAATTTGGGAACATACCAGTCTTGTTGCTTTGGATCGGAAATCCTTTGTCTCACCAGATGTCTTCCTCTCATGTTGTTCATTCTAGTGAATTCTTCATTATCTACCTTGGGCTTGCCTTTAAGATTTGCATACTGGTATAATGTGTGACCCTTCCGGTTCTGAGCATTCGGATTTACAGGCTGATTTTTTGTAGCTTGAACATACGTCTTCTTTCTAGTATCTTTGTTGACTGTAAAGGTTTGTTTCTCTTTACTTTCACTTGAAGAAGTCAATTGTATCTCCTTATTGAATGTGTTTTTGTTGTTTGAACTCTGTCCTTCAAATCTTATACCATCAGTATCTTTTGAATGCCTCTGATTACTCAACATCTTATCTAAGGCTTCAATGCTGCCCTCATACTTACTTCTCATCTTCACTTCATCCTTGCTCTTTTCAAGCTCCTTTCCGACCCTTAAAAACTGTTCTTCTAACTTATGATGCTCCTTCTCCTTCTCTATCAAATCAAAGGATGTAACTTCACATATCCTCTTAGCTTCTTCCAATTGGAGTTTCAGATCAAAAATTGTATTCATGCAAGTATTGTTTCTTATTTCATGCTATATTAGTATTCTATTGTGTAGAAAATTTAACACATTTAACTAAATGCCATGAAGAGATGTTATCGCATGAACACAATGATTTCAAGGAGTACACAATCTTCGAGTCACTTAAATAACACACACTAAGCTTACACTTTTAAAATTTAATGTCTTAAACACTCAGAGTTTACTAACATTTTCTAGGCTTAATATGTTGCTCAATGTGTGTGGGCGCACTAAGAATACACTTCTATACTTAAAAGTGCTAAACACTCAGAGTTGACTAACATTCTCTAGGCTTAATATGTTGCTTAGTGTGTGTGATTTAAGGTTGAAACACAATCCTTAGATATGTTCAAGAAAAGGCAAATTATAGGTGTAAAACCAAATTACATAATTTTTGCCAACATCTTCATCACTTTATGCCAAAATGGAAGATTTAAAACAGCATATGGGAATCCATTGAAATGAAATGTTTGAGCTATTTTGGTCAAATATTATACTTGGAAATTCTCTGGTAGAAGTGTATGCAGATCATGGAAGTGTATAGATTAAGCAAATGAATTGTTTGACATAATGCTCGAATATATGATTGAAGAAATGGATTTAAGGCCATGGTGAATGAAGGGGGAGAAGGGAAAGATTTGACTTGAAGATCCTTCTTTGCACTTAGATGATGCCGCCATGATGGTCACTTAGAAATAAGTAGAGCAATTATGAATAATGTGTTTGCACTTGAATGGATTGGTGTGATTTAGTGGCGCAATGGTCTTTTTGATTGTGGATGGTAAACAATTCTCTCATGAGCATGAGCATTGTGGTTGTTATATATGCAGAAAACACCTATTTTAGAATAGGTTATAGAAGTCCACTGAAGCAAAATTGGAAAGAGATTGTTTGCAGATATTATGGTTGGAAACACTCTCATAAATACATGCACAAGCCACAGCCTTTTGGCGTCTTCACTTCTTGTGCATACTATGAGAAAACACCTATTTTAGAATAGGTTATAGAAGTCTACTGAAGCAAAATTGGGAAGAGATTGTTTGCAAATATTATGGTTGGAAACACACTCATAAAAACATGCACAAGCCACAGCCTTTTAGCGTCTTCACTTCTTGTGCATACTATGAGCTTTGAAACGTGAATGGATACCCTTCAAGCATGGAGGAAATGAAAATTTAGTTATATTCATGGATCTTTAATTGATCTGATTAGATAGAATTAAAAAACACAACCAGGATAAGCTGCATGTCTATGTTGCCAAAAACGAGAAATGAAAATCGTAACCAAAATGACAACGCAACGAGAAATGGAATACTTAAAAGTTGTGCATAAGAAACAGATACATATACACATATATTCATTCATTCATCTATTTAAACAAATTATGTTTAATAAATGCTTATTTCAACTTTCTACATTCCAACTGCAAATAATCTACTTTTATTTTAAATTAGAAAATAATTTTAAAAATATATTTTATAATTTTACTATTTTAGAAGTGTGAAAACATCTAATGGACATCTTCTCAATCAACTCGGATGAATATTTAGAGGAAACTAAAAAATCAAATTCCTTACGCATGTTGTTGGTAACAAATTAGAAAAAGTTAAAAAATCAGAAACTTGTTTTGTCCATTGAAACGAGAAATGACAGGGTCCAGTTACGTTTCTGGCAACGAACCTGCATGTACGGAAGATGTGGAAGCAAATCCTACAGCTAAAATATTAGTTATAAGTAATTAGATAGTATGTGGAGATGACCAAAATAAATCATAAAATCTGATATACAATTTAGAGTATATAGAACATGTGCAAAGAAGTTAGTTATAATGACTCTTGATATATTTTCCTATAGAGATAGAAGAAAAAAATTCAAAAGTTGTCTAAGATGATTGACAGACTGAAAAGGAAAAGTACATTTGGCACGTGCATAATTATCCTGCTTATCAACATAAACTAACAATGCAGTCAAAAATAAATTGTATTATAACAAGAAATTTTCTTACCAAAATACTGGTTCTATAGCCATCAGAGCACTGGTAGGAAAAAGAACCATAGAAAACCTCCAGTTTAGCCCTCTCAGGCCCCTACATCATCTTAAAGACTAACTGCTACAACATATCCAACCAAAAGACGTGAGGTTGACAGTGAATAGTTGAAACAACCATTCCTTACACTGTACTACCAGCATAACCTCAAAGGGCATGGCAAGGTAGTTTACAATGCAATCCTAATTACCAGTTAGACTGATAATATTCTGCTGATTAAGGTTCTTAGGGACCTTTACTCCTTATGCCTGCTTCCTTTATCTTCTTCTTTGATCTGCACAATCTGCACAACTCTGATATTTTCTACATGGAGCACAAGATCTGTATAAGATGGAAATGCATAAAGTGCAGCTTATCGTTTTACCCACTAGGTGAATAACAATACATGAATGCATCTTTTCTATATGCTGAGCTCAACCCTCGTGGGAGCCACATTTATCCCCACATATAGAAATTTCGATGAGATTAATGCAAAGAGGATGTCATTTAAGATGCAAAACTCTGAAAATGCAAATCTTATCCTTTGTCTACGCAAGAATAAGTTGAAAACAAAGATAAACTCTAATTTTATACGATCTCCAAGGTCGCACAAAGCAGCCTAAAGCCTTCCATAAGTGTCTTCACTTCTGTAGTCTTATGGGATGATTTTACTGTAAGCATCAAACTTTATTCTAGCGATGGGGTTACCATCGTTCAACCGTAGTTTCTTTTTCTTGCTCTAACTACAAAGAGCTTTCCTTATCTCTTTCTTCTCAAGAGGACAATAATCGGTTCAGCTCTTGCTCTTCATCTGGAGTCAAAGAAACTGACTTTGGTCGTCCTAATTTGAACTGTTCTGGAGAAAGTAAGACAAAGGTCATGTGAGTGATCACATGGTCTTTTCTCAGTTTAAACTCTTCAGCCTCTTGAGGGTTTGTAGCACCTAGTCCAGAAACAGGGGGAGATGCAAACTTACTAAGTCCTCCTCTACTACTCATCGTTTTACTAGAGTCGCTATCGAAGTCACTACCAAACGTGTCTTTCAGTTCTTGCTCTTCTTCAGGTGTCAGAGGATGGTTGCTCATGTATTGTTTCCATCTTTTTTCAACCTCTTCATCAGACAGATTATCTATGTCATTCTGACCCAGCTCTTTTAACCTTTGTCTCATATGGTCAATTCCAGCTTGTACCATTTCCGTTCCTATTTGATGGACATAATCAAACACGTAATCTTTTGGATTTGGAGTCAAATTGAAAATCTTGTTAGTAAATTCTACAACATTGTTCCATGCTCTTATGAAGAAATTTTTTACGCTCTCTAGTACGCCAGTAATAGAATTAATCACAGAGTTTACAAATGACGTGACCCCCTCTTGTACCCATTTGGCAAAAACCGTCACTCCATTAACTACAGTAGCCCATGCCTTCTTTGCAGCATCAACGACTGTTACTGTAAAAAAGGTGCTAACTGCCTGTCCCATTGTTCTAAAAGTTCTAATGGATAGGATGACCACTACTGGGTTCTATTATTGCTACTATTTCTACTAGATACCCAAAGATTGAGAGTTAGTATCTCCAGAAACAACTCTAAATGCAGGGCATTCTCCGAACTTAGACAAGCGAAAAGTAGATCTTCTTAAAGAAACACTTACTTGACTTGTTGCTTCCTCTGTGCTCCAAGATGCAGACCCCGAGTCTTTAGAAAGGATGATTAGCTTCAAAGAAGATGACCCTATTTATATGCAAAGTTGAATCAGCGAACGGACTAGATTGATTGGCAAAACCCTAATCTCGACCAGCGAACGGACTAGATTGATTGGCCAAAATCTAATCTCACGGACTAGATTGATTGGCAAAAATCTAATCTCGACCACAAATGTCAGCTTCAAACTGACTTGATGCGGACTTAAGACTGATCTATGATGGCGTGGCGCATATTTCGAGACGTTATATTCGTCAAACCAGGAAATGCTTTTCGCGTGCTACCTTAAAATCCTGGGCAGTAGTCGGTGCTTAATTTCGACCAGCGAATGGACTAGATTGATTGGCAAAAATCTAATCTCGACCACAGATGTCAACATCAAACCCACTTAAGACTGATCTATGATGGTGTGGGCATATTTTGAGACACGATATAGTTTCAATTTTCTAAATTTATGGAAAATAATTAAGATTATAAGTATTTGGTTTCATACATAACAATAACATTAATGCGTAAACGTAGCAATTTCGTAAGCATGCAAAATTATGATGCATTATAAAGGTGGCAATTTAATTTTTCTATCATGTCATTTGAAAACAAAACGTAAAAGTAGATCTCTTGAAAAGAAACACTTACTTGATTTGTTGCTTCCTCGATGCTCCGAGATGCAGACCCAAAGTCTTTAAAAAGAATGGTTAGCTTCAAATAAGATGTATGGAATGGATGCACAATGCCCTATTTCTATGCAAAGTTGAATCAAGGAACGAACTAGATTGATTGCCAAAAATCTAATCTTGACCAACGAACGGACTTGATTGATTGGCAAAAATCTAATCTGGATTACAGATGTCAACATCAAACCGACTTAAGACTGATTTATGATGGTGTGGTGCATAGTTCGACACAGGCATATGCCACGAGATTCATAGTTTCCTGGAAAGAAAACTTGGTTAAGGTCTTTTATAAACATTCATAGGTGGGGACGCGGCTAATCGCAGATGTGGCTAATCTGGTTCCAAAACAGATCTCTAATTTTCGTGGTGTACTTTTTTGAAAAAAAAGAAAGACGTGGCTAGTTCTGTCGAGCATAATCAAGATCTGTAATTTTTTACTAACTTTTGTGTTATGCAAAAATCATTACATTTTGGAGCCAGTTTAGCCACAATCATAGCTAATCTGGCTCCAAAACAAATCACTAACCTTCATGTTATGCACTTTTCCAAAAAATGAAAGACACAACTAGTTCTATCGAGCACAACCAAGATCTATAATTTTCAACTAACCTTCATGTTATGTGGAAATCATGACTTTTTGGAGCCAATTTAACCGTAACCCATAGGTGGAGCATTCTTTTGTGAGCACAACTACCAATGTGCTATTCGTCAAACCAAGAAATGCTTTTCACATGCTACCTTAAAATCCTGGCTAGTACTACGTGCTCCATTAAAGTTCATTAATATTGTTTGATATTTGGAATTTAATTAGGAGTTTTTTTTTGATATAATACCATAGATTAAGTGATGCAACATGTACTGAATAAGGGCTATGAAAATGCAAAGTTTTAAAAATCAATCCCTTCAATGTTACTGCCAATGAATTTTTTTATATTTTTTAAAAAATAAATAAAAAATTTAAATAATAACCAAAAAAAATCAACCTTACTTTTGCTCTCAGCTCCACCTAAGCACCACCTCTATTAGTAGAGCCACCTATCCCTCATTAATTAGATTTTTATTTTATGAGGACGATTTAGAGTTCTAGGGGAGAGAGGGCAGAAGTGGAGTGGGGACGTGAAGTGGGGATACTTGTGGAGGGTTATGAGCCCCACAATCGAGCAATCAAGTTGTCAACATATGTCATTAAAAATATCAAAAGCAATGATTAATGGACCACACATTGTACACATAAAGAGTGTTTTATAATATGCATATATTTGTCAAAATTAAGTGGAAGTGAGAACAGTTTTGCAAGTCAAAGCATATTTAACTAGCAATTGTCATAACTTGTATTGTATCGGTTGTGGTATGGAAATGGCCACAACATTGAAATTAACACCCCACAAAAGTTAAAAAAGAGTATAACCGTGTAGACATATGAGCCTTAGTAGTTGAGTTTTTTAACTTGTAAAAAATCAAATAGAATCTACGTCATCACTTTACAAGAAATTCTATCCCATCAAAAGGATCAATCAAATCCAGTGCTAATTAGTCAGATCCACACTCACATCACTTACTAAGCCAAAACCAACACATTGTGTCCCATCAAACATACTGAAGCACACACTTAATGGACACTTCCACCTACGTTGAACAACAACAAGATGTAAGGCCAACATTGAACCTATTAAATCAACATGAAACAATTTAAAAAACTAGCACATACTACAAGAGATCAACCAAACCAATCAAGTCATCGATTTATGGCTAACTTGAAATCACATAAACAAAATTTAAAAGCACAATCCAAACAACTAGATAGATATTTAAGTGCTCTGAGTGTTGTTTAGTATTATATACAGTTTGTTGTAACCATGCTTTAAAGTTCCACCAAGTTTGTTGACATAACTGTACTTTAATGTTCATTTGTTGTAGTACTCCTTTAAGTGCTTTGAAAATAATTTAATGTTCTACCCAATTTGTCGTAGATTTCCTTTAAGTGTTATTCTCAATTTCCTCCTTGAATTGTAATTGCCCTTGTAAGTTTCTTATAATGTTATACCATGTTTGTTGTGTGTATCATTCAAGTGCAACAAGTGTTCTTCAAGTTCTCTATGTGTTATTTGTTGTTAGTTTCTTTTATAGCTAAGGCTTCTCTATGCATTTCAATGTAGTTCTAGGTAATAGTGTCTACGGTTTTAAGTTATATTGTTTATGCCATCATGTGCCATCGATCGCATTTGTCATCTATAGCTCTAGAGATGATAACATGACTTGGGCACTTCTCTACCCAAACATGAAGCTTACACTTCCCCAAAATCTTTCATAACATGAAAGATATTTGTCCCTGCACAAAATGTCTAGCCACTTGGAAACAATAGGCAGAAGGGAAACCTAGTGCAACTCAAGATATATTTACATACATTTGTTTGTATGAAATGCAATGTCCTACAATCAAGATATGGCAGAGAAATATATATATTAATGATTTTTTCTAGGCTAATTCATCTATTTCAATTAATACATGACTTTGGTCAAAGTACTTTAATATTTCGAGCAAGATCCTGAAAAGAAGACCGACCTTTTTTGTTATTCCATCCGGCACCCATTCCCAAAAGCGTAAACTCATAACTCACACACAAAAAAAGAAAAACTTCTCTCCTTAAAGGAAACAATCAAGCAAACATGTATTTTGCATAAATTCATTTGTTCAATAACGATAAAATTAACAAACATGTATGTCTCTCATTTTGAAGGGAGTATAAATCTACATGCATCCGTTTTTCTTATTGGGAATCATGCACAAGTTCTTAAAATGAATACCTCGTTCCATGCACAAGAGGATAAATTCAACTATCTATCTTTCATGCTTTTAAGGAATCTGTATGGTTGTAATCATTTAATCATTTATAAGAATAGCATAATTTAATTATCCCTATATACATATGTCAATCAAATCCCATTAATACATGCATGTTAATTTTTATATTCATTGAAAAGTTTTTCAACAATAGAGCAACAAAAACTAGTATGTGCCAAAAAACATGTGTTCATTTGCATATACATGGTTGCGTATATATTTCACCTAAAATAAAGAAAATAAAATATTCCACGTGTCTTTTTGATCTTATCTACAATAAATAATACATTTTTGCAAGCAAGTTTGGTTTATAAAAATATAGACACATGAATCTGAAAAGAAAAGTCTATAACATTAATTTTCTATTCATTGTATATAATTGTAGATTTATAGGAATCGTGTATTTTATTATCCTTCATAATTCTTGAAGCATCAAATTAACTTCTTACTAATTTTATATTTGCTTGAAGAGTTCCTAGAAGTGATGTTTCAGCTCCTCTAAAACCCCCAAACAACTAGTAAATAAATTCCTGAAGCTGAAAACTAATACCCCCAATAAAAACCCATCAGGAATGCTTAAATATCTGGTGTAAATAAGCTCTAGAGAGTGCTGGAAATCTCAAACATAATACTTAAAATGGAAGTTGATTTCTCATAAAGAAAGTGTTGGTTCTTTTTCTTTTTCATACCTTAAGTGCTTCTCACACTTAAAATGTTGTTCTCTCACACTTACAATACTTCTCTTCACACCAAAAAAAAAATCTTCATACTTCAAACTTTGTTCATGCACCAACAAAAAAAGTTTTAAAAATACTACTTTTTATGAACATTCATTCAGTTTAAAAAAAAAATTGCCTAAATCTTTTATATCAATTGTTACCTTATGAAGGTTTAACTTTTATTTTTAAAAATAATAACTAAAACTTTTTAAAGTCAATTCATATTGACTTATTCTAAATTTAAAATAAAAACAATGATTATCATTCTAAAAGAAATAAGAGTATCTTTACTTAGTAAGCAAAAACAATATTCTTCTAAAAAAATAGCCTTCTTTTAAAAACAAATTATAAAGATAATCAAAAAGATAAAAGGAAGCTTAAGGAATAATTTTTTAAGATAAAAGGAAGCTTAAGGAATAATTTTTTTTTAAAATATACTTTTAAATTTTATAAGAAATTCAAGCATGAACTACTTTATATATTAAGTTTAGTTTATTAAAATGAAAACGTATTTTTTTAATAATAAAACATGTATTTAATTAAAAAAAATTAATATTAAATAAAAACTATTTTTATAAGTGTTTTATAATAATATATTCTTAAATGAAAAGAATGTATTAAAAATATATTTTTAAATAAAGAATTTTGTTATAAGGTAATAAAATTTGTTTCATCTAATATTCAATACATATTTTCATTATGTAAAAGTAAATATATACATATTTTTAATTTCAATTTTATAATTTTATCGAGAATAATTAAAATTATAAGTATTTGATTTCATATATAACAATAACATTAAAGCATAAAAGTTGCAATTTCATAATGATGTGAAATTATGACGTATTCTAAAGGTGGCAATTTAATTTTTCTACCATATCATTTCAAAACAAAACTAATGTAAACCAAGCATCTTCATAAATATCGTTTGCATTCTACATTCAAACTACGCATCAAGATTACCAAGAATGCAAAATGCCATGAATGCAAAATTTAAACATCCCAAATGCAATTATTAATATACCACATGGGTGTCTTGAAGTAGATCAGGTTTCATCATGCATATTCTTACAAAGTGGATAGGGCACTTCAACCTCAACCAAGTTCTCATCTTCGACATGCATTTGCACTAACTTACACTCATATTTGCATCAACGGGTCAATACTATAAACCATATTCAAAGTATGTGTAAGATATTAAGCTCATAAGCATAATTTAACTTCATTTTAATTTCAATTTTATTTTCATGCATTTAAATTTAACCATCTAATTTTACCAATCACACTCATGATAAAAATTAAAAGAACCAAACAACATGAATTATGTCTAATAGTCTATCAATTATACTAATAAAGTAAGCATAGGATTGATATGTGACAACTCAACTGATAAAGACAAAGGAAATGTAGGTTTCAGTAAAGAGATGAAAGAAGTTGTTAATGAAGTGGACAACATGGATGACTCACAATTGAATGAGACAACTTAATTTTAAATAGTGTCGACCATTAAAAAATTCATAATTTTTCCTATACATGTTCTCAATAAAAGACCAAAGAATCACGGAGATAATGGAATTCCTTTGAGAAAACAGTCCCAACTATTATTTCATATGACTACATGAATCAATTCAAGGGGCTTGAACAAAGGAATAAAGAACTGAAGGAGCTCAAATCCCAAAAGAAACAACAAAAATGTGGAGGAAAAGGCAACACGTGTTGTGGCATGAGAATTGAATGAGCAAGAAAAAGTAGATAAGGAAATTTCTTTAAAATAAAAGCACGAGTTGAAGATTGTAAAATAAAAGTAAAAAGAGAAAAAATAGTTGTAAGAGAAGATTTAAAAGGCACAAGAGAAGAAGAAAAATAATTAGAGATGGCATAGCAAGCTTTACAACAAGAAAGACACTTAAATTCTCTAATGAACCCTTTACCTAAAAATAATGCCTTGTTTTGACAACTAGTGAATGTAAATATTCTAGGGTTTTTTGTTGTATTGAATTCTTTCCCAATCACCTAGTCACAAGTTCCTTGCACTCAATTTTCAAATTTAACTCCATACATGCAATTCCAACTCCTACTCAAAAGTAGAATGTGTTTCCCATTACTGCCCCATGCACCACTACAACATCATCTATGGGCTCACTAGAAAAATTGTTTCCAATTTAGATGGACTAACATTGGTTATCACCATTATATACATTTTGTTGATGTTTACAAGTCCTATACATTTAGTTGATAGTTACAAGGTGTAGGCACTTAAAAATAATTATTTTATTATTTTTAATTCCTAACACAATTAATTAATTTAATTATGTTAATTCAAATTCTCCTCAATATTAATTAATTATAATTAATATTGTCACTATAGTATGTGATTGATTTATTTAATAAATCAATCCCTTTTTTTTTCTTCTAAAAATTGAATCCTCACAAATCTCCCACTTAGCTAATTAATTTCAATTAATTAGTTAACTCACATGACTCCTCCAAATCATCTGCCAAATTTATCATTAACCTAATAAAGTCTTCTAGAAACTCCCTAAACCCACTTAACATTATTCTTCTAATTTTTAATTCCCCCACTCATTCTCTCTCCTAGTCAAATCCTCCTACGAATCCCATCCCACCTAATTCTTCCTTTAATCCTCTCCTAATGATTTGCTAGTGGCTAATCACCATGATTAGCCACAAAGTCAACCCCTTGTCCCTTCCATCCAACCACTAGCTTTTAATGCTCTTTTTCTGGTGAATGTGATATTTTCAAAATCTCACATTCCTCTGGGCATCTCCTCCCCCAAGGAATTTTTAATTCCTTCTTATTCGTCCAATCCCCATGATTATCCCTTTTTGGATAATTTTAAATTCCTCCTCCCCACTCTTCAAGGAATGTCACATCCCTTGCTCCTCTCAAGGCACATTGGGAAGTCTTCCCAATGCACCTTGCTCTTCTCAAGGCACATTGGGAAGTCTTCCCAATGCACCTTGCTCTTCTCAAGGCACCTTGGGAAGTCTTCCCAATGCACCTTGAGGAGTGTGGAGACAAAAAATGCCTTTAAGGCATATCTCTTAGGCCTTGTGTGAGCTCACAAGCAATCCTAGCCCTTCATCTTGGATCCATCCTAGCCATCCATTTTTCTTCTCCTCTTCCTCTAAATTGAGGACTCCATCCCTTTATTCTTCATCTCCAAGCTTAGTAATCTTATGCTACCCTTTTGAGCCTAGGAAAATCATCTTCCATCTATACTTAGTCATCTCATCTCCATCATCCCTCAAGATCCATCTCATTTGTGCACAACATTAGAAAGCCATCCACATCAAACAAGCAAAAGGAGCACATCAAGTGGAGCATCATCCAAGGGTGCCTTCACTTCGTCAAGCTTCATTCAAAGGAGAAGATAAATTAGCAAGGTCTAAGTGTTGTATTCATGTTTCTTGTGTGATTTGGTTTATGCTTTATCTTCTTATGTTTTTAGTGTTTGATTTGCATACTAACAAATCCAATTTACCTTGCCTCATTTTATCCTCTTCATTTTGGCACGCCTAGTGGGACCCACGTCCCTAAGAATTAATGTTTTTTATGAGTTGTGAGATGCAGGTTCCATAACAGTGCGAGAGACTGAAAATCAGCGTGAGCGACTCGGGTTCAGTGTGACAAAAAACCTACTTCGACGCAAGCGCAGGCGCATCAGTGCGAGCGCTAGTGCACCAGCGCGACTTCCTGACATATTTTAGTTTTTTTCCCGCCCGCTGTTTAAAATCTAAAATTTTTGCTATCTATCTGTTTGTTTACCGCGTGCGCAAGCGTTTCGGTGCGAGCATAGGCATTTTAACGCGACTGATTTAAATAAGCGCAAGCGCTTTTATGACATTGTCGCCCAATTATTTGAATTTAAAATTTAAAAATTCTACCCGCTAAATCTCATAGGTTTCTATTTTTAGGTTTTAGCGTGAGCGCAGACGTTTTAGCGCGAGCGTTTCTGATCAGCGCGATAGACAGGTATAAAATCCTTCTCTGTCCTGTGTTTTCTATTATTTTTTGTTTACTAGTTTTATTTAGTTCAGCACGTACGTAGGCATTTCGTCGCCTGCGTAGGCATTTTGGCATGGCTGACTGCACTTCAACGCGTGTGCCGTAGGTGTAGTTAGGACTAATTTTCATCCTTTTAGTTTTGCAGTTTAATTCGACCGTCCAAGACTTTAAAAAATCAAAAAATAAAAACAACTATTCCCATTTTTTGCAGGTTGCCTAGCAGATTCAACTAAACATTGTGTTTTTTTTTTAAGATAGGCATTTAGATGTTAATTAAAAGGGAATAAATTATTGTCTTACGTGTTTTTAAGAAAAGCGTAAATGTAGGAGATTATGCTCTCGTCTAATTAGACGATCAGAAATCTAGACCCTCCAACCTTTTCTTGTTTGATTGTGTGTTTACCTTTAGCGGGCCTTCCCTCCCAACTTTCTCTTTGAGAAGGTAAGAGGGGAATGACCCAAGTGAGTACACCCAGACCTAGGGTTCCCAACTCACTATAATAAATAGGCTATTGACTATGAAAGGGTCAATGGTTGGGGCTATATGAGAGTTCACTCTCACATTGGGTGCTTAGTAGGATCCTAGAGACCTAAATCACGTGTGCGTGACTACTAAGTTCTTGGTGCTTCGTTGAGCTATAGGCCTCAATTGCACTTGCGCAACTGCGAAGGGTAGTTCCTAACGGGAAGACTTACTAAACACCTTGTTCATAGTGGCCAAAAACCTTCTAGTCATTGGTGTAGGAAGTTGGACCTCCAAAGCCACCCATATTTTTATGGCCCTTAGTGGAGACACAAAGTTTTCCATGAGGATTTTTCATGGGAATTGATGCTTCATTGCCCCAAAGAAGTGAGTGTCGTGGAGGGGAGCCAATGGGGTTAAGCATCTAAGTGTCTGCTCTGGGTAAGCATAACTGGAAAACCAATTGGGATCCAATGACTATTGTCCTTGCCAGCCTTATAAGAATATTGTGTATGAGCATGAGTGTCTTTGAGATAATATGCATTTGATCATTGTGTTTGCTTTGTTTGGTACATACTTTCCAAGAGTAGACTAAAGACATATCACTATCCCCAAACACTTTGCCAAAAAAAGAAACACTTGTCAAGACACAAACAATTGTCCAAGTCATTACCCACACAAAGTCCAAAATTGCATCAAAACACCGTCCATCCCATATTTCATAAACCCAAGAGAGAGGCTAAGAGTCTAATCTCCTTGTCAACGTTCAAGTTTGTCCTTTGAAACATCAACTATCATCAAAATCAAGGTGGTTGTGTCCCTTCATACAACTGGCCATTTGAATCGATCCTCTTTTGAGTCACGTTCATGCCAAAAACAACCTAGTCATCAAGTTTCTTCTAAGTCATCACTATCACACCTTCTCAATCAATCACCCTCAAATTTCCTAAGGACTTAGCACATAAAATCAATCTCTCACCACTATCAAATCAATTATCAAAATCCAAATCCAATCATCCTTTAATCCAATTTAACCTCACATTAAGGTTCCATACCTTGTGAAGTTCCATTTAGACCTCATCATTAATCAAATGGCTCTCGTGCTTGAAGAAGAATCCTCTCTAAGCATCTTTTGCCTAATCCTTTTTGAGTTGATCAAGACTCTTAACGCATGTCTTTACTTTTCCTAGGGTCATTAGTCAACCCTTGGTGTAAGAGAGGCTTTTTAATCATCATTCCCAAGTCAAAATTCTACCCAACTTGGTCATTACCTTGCTTGTGGTTTCATCCACCACCTAAAATCCTCATCCAAGGACTAAGGTGTCAAATCCTAATCAAATCTAGGCTCTAATCCAAGAACCTCCACCAAATAAAAAAATCCCTTGTCATCAAAGACAAAATCAAAAATTCCACAAACATCTTGCTAAGTCCTTTCATCAAAAATTTCCTCCCTCAAGCTTTTCTAAGATTATTCGTGTATGGTCACAACTTGATTCCAAAAGAAAAAGATGGTTGAACAACAATATGGCATGCCAAACATTAGTGTCCTATATGAAGATCCCATGCAAGATCCTACACAAAGCGGGAAACCTAGCAATCAAGATCAAAGCCAAAATCCTAACATGGTTAGCCAAGATGAACTCTCCCCGGAAGTGCAAACTTTTCTAGCAGACTCTTATAACCAAGAGATGATTGAAAAGTTCATCCAACACAATCCTACTACACTCCTAAAGACTCTCCTTGAAAATGGAGCTCAACTTCCACCTGAATTTGATAAATCCACCCTCGGCCAACAACCACAAGGAGACCTTGCTCCCTCACGATGTGCTACACCTATTATCCAAACTCAATCAATTGCAGCCCCACCAATCATCTAAGCTCAATCAATGCCACCCACGGTGCCTCCCACCATGGTCTCCATCCCACCTCCTTCCTCTTTACCATCTATACCATTATCAAATGCGATCTCATCTATTCCCCAACACGCTTCTATGCCACCTCCTTCCATTCAACCACATATTTCTATTCAACAAACTTCCCTTCTTATCAACAATGTCACAAATTTTATCCGGGTCGTACTCAATCTTGTCACAATAGTTTGCAGACTGCAACCAACTATCACTCAAATCCCTGTGACATCGGTCATCACATCTCACGTTCCCTCCTCCTCATCATATAAATACATTGGTGGTGGTGCACCTTCCTTGACTCGTCCAATTCTCGGGACAAATACAATTCATCATTATCAAAATCCACAAGACCTCATCAAGGAAATTCAAGACATGAAAAATATCATCAGGGACATGAAAGAAGGGACTAACAAAAGGAAACCTTACTCATTTGAGGAATTTTGTCCTTGTCCTTACAACCCATCTATATCAGTTGCACCATACCCTCTAGGATTTGAGATCCCTAAATTCACCAATTATGAGGGCAAAGGAGACCCCTGCGACCATGTCTGGGAATTTCACATCTTATGTCAAGAAGTCTCCTATAGTGACCTATATCTTCGCAGACTCTTTGCCAAGAGTCTCACAGGGGATGCCCTGGCATGGTTCTCATCTCTACCACAAGGCTCCATTGTCTCCTTTCCAGACTTGGTAGATAAATTTGTGGCCCACTATGCTTACAACATGGTTAATGATGTTTCTATGATGGACCTATGTAACACAAAACAAAGGCCGGGAGAGACTTTCACCAACTTCCTACAAAGATGGCGACATCTTATCAAGAAATTTCAGTGGGATGTGCCAGAACAACATCAAATTGAACTATTTCAAAAGAACTTGGTGCCTGAACTTTCAAGACCCTTGACATCCCAATGTATCAAATCCTTCCAAAAATTGACCGATAAGGGAATCACTCTTGAGCATGTCTTGTTGGAGGAAGGAACCTCAAAACATTACTAGAAATCGACACAAAGTTCTTCCTCTTATCATAACGACAAGCCAAAATTCTAGTCTAAAAACAAAAACATGGTCAATGATGGTGTAACTGATGCAAAGCAGGTCCAAAAAGTGGCTGGTCCCCAGAAATTCACCAGCAATAATCATTAATTCAACAATCAAAACAACCAAAATCAATCACAAAAGCCTCACAACAATGTTTCAGTCCAGGGATGACCACCCCCATCAAATAAAAAGAGTCCAAGAGATTTCACTCCTCTTGTTGAGCCTATTGAAATGGTGTTTCAAAAACTTGTCCAAGCAGGCGCAGTGGTCTTTTTGATCACTTGCCCATTTGACCCCAATCAACCCAAACCTAGATGGTATAATGAGAGTGAGTATTCTGAGTATCATCGTATTGAGGGACATGACACACGAAAGTGCATGAAGCTCAAAATCTACATACAAGATCTCATTGATAGGGGTGAGATTGAAGTAGCAAATGCAAAACTTGGTAATAACAATGACAAACTTAAAATGTACCAGGAACCATTCCCGAAGCATGATAAAGGAAATGGTTCATCATCTAACACAATGAGGTATGACTACACCAATCACATAACCAGCTTTGACTCTTTAGTGGGTCGCATCGAGCCCATAGACAACCATGTTAACATGATAACCATCCAAGGAGTTACTCCTCCCCCTCCCTAAAACAGACCAAACCCTGCTAGGATAGTCATTCAAGGCGTCATGCCTTCCACCTCCCATCCCCAAAATGACTGTAATGTAACCACATGTTGAGGAAAAGTCACCATCCAAGAAGTCCCTCCCCCACCAAACCCCCCACCCATGTCTTCCACCCGCTGATATGACCTCCTCGACCAAGTTGGGAAGACCCCTGCATAGATTTCCATTCTAGAACTTCTCAAGACTTCCCCTTTGCATAAGGAAATTTTGGGACAATCCCTCCTTGAGTCCCGCGTTCCTGATAACATCAATGCTACTCAATTCCAAGCTCTCATTGGAAACCTTACTACCCAGCAACACCTTGTATTTACCTCCAAAGATGCTCCTGCAGATGAAGATCACAACAAACCTTTGCACATTGAAGCCCTTATCCAAAAACACAAGGTCAAACGTATTTTGATAGACAGTGGATCTAGACTTAATCTATATACATACAAGTTAATAAAATAATTGGGACTTTTTGAGGAATTTGTAGACACATCAGGAAGGATCACCAAAAAAGCATATGATGATGCAAAAAGAGTTTCGAAGGGCATGATCACCTTACCTCTTCAAGTGGGCCCTATTACAATTGAAACCCCTTGCCAAGTACTAGATCTTGATCTCCCCTATAATATTCTCCTCAGGTGGCCATGGATTTACTCCTTGCAGGTCATGCCCTCCACTTATCACAAATGCATCAAATTCCCCTATAATGGAAGAGAGATCACTATCAAAGGTGATCCCCAACCTTTGCAATATTGCAAACTATTAGAGGGGAAGCATCTGTATCACTGCCCACTAAATAGACCCTCACCATCACCTCCATCTGACACATCAAATGTTGCCTCCACTTCATCCCAACCTGATCATAAAATCAAGATCTTGGACAATGGTTGTGGAGAATACAAATTGGAGGACGCCTTATTAATAGGCAACCTCCCTTTCTGTCCTAAGTCATTTGGCAAACCAAAAGAGCTCAAAAAGGACCCAAAACCAGTCATGCAATGCCAAGACACCACCTTCCAGCAATGGGGCCCACTTGATGAGGAGAGCCTCAAAGTAGATGTCTCTTCATGGTTGTACCGGGAAGAGGATGAAGATCCAACAAAAATATCCAAAAAGATGTATCCAAAAGCATTAGTCAAAGTTGAAAAAATGGGTTACAAAGGACATGGCCTGGGACCAGAGGAGAAAGGAAGAAAATAACCCATAAATCCTATCTCCTACAAATACAATAGAGGCTTGGGGTATACCACGGTGCTTGAGATTACTATTGCTGGTGCCCCTTCTAGTCCTTCTTTGGATATCAAAAGTGCTGATGAAGAGGAGTTCCACGAAATGCCTTATGAATACGAAAATGATATCTTCTTCGACACTCACGTCAATACCATTTCCCCCATCCCCCCTTCCACCTCACATGAGCTACATCTTGTCCATCCTGAACTCATAGACTAGGGCCAATAAGACAAACCCACATTAGACATTTGTGCTGATGATAATGCTCTCATTACTCTCCTGATAATGCAAAATTTGGAAGATTGTAATAGATTAGAGGGAATTCAACTACATGAAAAAGGATAATTTGGTAGTCAAGTCAATGCCCTTAGCCGCAAAAAAGATAATCAAAGCAAAAAACATGATTCCTTAGGTGAAAACCTCTCTGAGGTGCCTTTGGATGAGCAAAAAATAAAAACAAAGGGCGAATTTGAAAGTGAAAACCTGGAAAAGGCACTTGATGATGAGGGACTTGACCTCCCTACCATTGGTTACCTTCCATAGGATAGATCGAATTTGCTGATAAAAGAAATAGAGAGCGTCAAATGGGCACCGAAGTCATCCCACAAAATGTGCTCATTGCTAAGTCCCTCACTAAAAAAGAGAAACAAGATTTCATCAACTTCCTTACAGAGGTAAAAGTCAATTTTGCATGGTCTTATGCCAATATGCCAGGGTTGGATCCTGCCTTGGTGGTTTACAATCTTGTCATCTACCCAGATGCAAAACCTGTAAAACAAAAATTGCGCAAAATGCACCCGCATATTTCTCTCATGGTCAAGGCAGAACTTCAAAAGATGTTGGATGCAGAATTCAACAAACCCATAGACTACGCTAAATGGATTTCCAATATTGTACCTGTCGACAAACCCGCTAGAGGCATCCACATCTGCATAGATTTCCAAGATTTAAATAAAGTTTGTCCTAAAGATGATTTCCCGCTCCCCAATATAGACATGATTGTGCACCTTACAACAGGACATGAAATGCTATCGCTTATGGATGGGTTTTTCGGATACAACCAAATCAGAATAGCTGATGAGGATCAGCATAAAACTGCATTCACAACACCATGGGGTACTTTCTATTACCGAGTCATGCCTTTTGGCCTTAAAAATGTTGGAGCTACATATCAACGCACCATGAAAACAATTTTTCATGACCTCTTGCACAAAATTATGGAGGACTATGTGGATGATATGCTAGGCAAATCCAAGACAAGACAAGAACACATTCCTATTCTAAAGCAGATCTTTGAAAGATTAGAAAAATACAAACTACGCCTAAATCCCAAAAAGTGTGTGTTTGGAGTCACATCAGGAAAATTATTAAGATTCATTGTTTCCCACAGAGGCATCAAGGTCGATCCAGCAAAAGTAAAAGCTATCATGGAAATGCCTCCACCAAAAACTCTCAGGGAACTACGCAGTCTCCAAGGGAAATTACAATCTATTAGATGCTTTATTTCACAACTAGCAGATAAGTGCCATCCATTTGCACACCTCCTGTGCAAAGACATGAAATTCAAATGGGACTGCTTATGCCAAAAGGCCTTTGAGAAACTAAAAGAATATCTAGCATCACCTCCAGTGTTGATGCCGCCTACTCCTGGAAAACCCCTTATCTTGTATATATGTGCTACTACAGTGGCATTGGGGGCATTGTTGGCACAAACAGACGATCAAGGAAAGGAACATGCCATTTACTACATCAATCGAACATTGGTAGGGTATGAACTCAATTATACCCCCATTGAAAGAGAATTCTTGGCATTGGTGTTCAACACACAGAAACTCTGACACTATATGTTAAACAACAAAACAAAGCTAATTGCTAAAATTGATCCACTTAAATATCTCTTGTCAAAAGCTACTCTCACTGGCAGAACCGCTAAATGGGTCATGCTCTTAAGCAAGTTCGACATTGAATACATAGATAGAAAGGCAATCAAGGGACAAGTCATTGCAGATCAGTTGGCTGAAGCTCCACTTCCAGGGGATCATCCTCTTCTCACAGAATTACCAGATAAGTTCATTATGATTGTTATTACATCCTTCACATGGTGATTGTACTTTGATGGCTCCTTCACCCAAAATGGATTGGGGACAAGAATATTATTGGTCACACCTCAAGAAGATGGCATCTCGAAATCATACAAGATAGCCTTTGCATGTACCAACGACATAGAAGAATATGAGGCTCTCATCACAGGTTTGCGCTTGGCTATAAGAGTTACAAGTCTATGGTGATTCTCGGCTCGTCATAAATCAAGTCAATGATGAGTACCAGACAAAAGATGATAAACTCCTTCCCTACCATACCATGGTTGAAGATCTTAAGAAAAATTTCACAGCAGTCAAGTTTGATCAAATCCCACAAACAAACAATAGGGCTGCAGATGCGATGGCCACCATTGGCTCCCTCCTTCAAATGCCAGCACACAATCAGAAGTGTGAGTTCTTGGTTGAGCAATTGTTTATACCGGCATATGACCTACCAGAGTCTGAAATGGTGTGTGTTCTCATTGGTCCTGAGTCCCCGTGGTACCAAGAAACCTTCACTTTCCTCAAAGACAACACCATTCCCTCATATCTCACTAAAACCCAACAACAAACCTTCATCCGCCAATGTACTCGTTACACCATCCTTTGAGACACCCTATTCATAAGGCATTTTGATAGTTCCCTCCTAAGGTGTTTAGATAAACAAGAGGCAGAATGGGCATTACGTGAAGTACACAAGGGCATCTGTGGGGCACATTCAAGTGGACTCACATTTGCTAAAAAACTTTTGAGAACAGGATACTATTGGCCTAAGATGGAAGTAGATGCATATAACTATGTGAAGAAATGCATCCCTTGCTAGCAACATGGCGACAAGATTCATGCACCATCACAAGAATTGCAGCCATTTATTACACCATGGCCCTTCTCACAGTGGGGGCTCGATCTCATTGGGAAAATTCACCCTCCATCTTCCAACAAACATAAATTCATTATCATCACCACCGAGTATTTCACCAAGTGGGTAGAGGCTAACCCTCTTACTTTTACCACTGGCAAGCAAATATCCAAATTCATCCCGAACTACCTAATCTGCCAATATGGCATCCCAAAAGTTATCATCACAGATAATGGTAGACAATTGAAAAACCAAGATGTCAAAGAACTCTGCCAAAAATTCAACATCCAACATCATTTCTCCATTCCATATTACCCCCAAGGCAATGGCCAAGCTGAGGCTTCTAATAAAACCCTAATAAAAATCCTAAAAAAGACAGTCAATGCAGCTGGCCATGATTGGCACCTCCAACTCTATCCTTCTTTGTGGGCCTACCGCACCTCCATTTGCACCCCCACAAGTGCCACTCCTTACTCCCTAGTATTTGGTTCTAAAGCCATCCTTCCCCTTGAGATCGAGATCCCCTCTCTAAGGGTATCACTGCAAAATATCTTACCAGATGAGGAATACAGAATTGCCCACTTACAAGAGCTAGAATTGTTAGATGAAAGGCACCTCAAGGCCTTGAATCATCTCTGGGTATATCAAAACCGTCTACGCATGAGTTATCATAAAAAAGTCAAAACCCAAGAATTCTAGATTGGTGATCTTGTCCTCATGGAGAATCAAAAAAATCTACAAAAAAGAGAAAAGAAAGGCAAGTTCGAGCCTAATTGGCTTGGACCATATGTATTTATAGCAAAGTATGGATTAGGAGCTTATCAGTTAGCTACTTTTGAAGGCAACCCTTTGGACAAACCAATGAATATCATGCACCTCAAAATATTTTATGCCTAGCCCTCAAAAAAGATCAAGAAAAAAGCGTCACTTTGGTGAAAACCTGGCAAACAGGCTCCATGTGACACACAAAAAAAATCAGAAAAAGAAAGAAAAACAATTCATCCACTAGTGAAAACCACTTTGTGGTGCTATGGACAAGTACCTTGGTGAAAACCTCCATGCAGGAACCAAGGTAAATAACCGGATCCACTGTCTATCAGGTTGACACTGCAAATCACCCACCATCTAGTCCACCCATTCGCAACATTCCTTCTTTTTTGCCTCCCAATAGAACACGCGTATGATGATGACTCTTCACCTAACTCATGAACAAGTAATGTCCCATTAAAACTGAGCTTTTATGCCTCTGTGTAGGCTTCAAGAAGTCTTGAGAAACAATCCCAAGTTCACAGGTCACTCTCCAAAGCCATAAAATCACTTGCCTAAATCCACAAGTCCACTTTACCCTGGGGATGATTCCTTCCCTCACCTGGCAACCTAATCCTCTATCCTAAGTCCTACTATTGGCAAGAGGTATCATTTGGTCACAAAGAATTGACTTGTTAGATTTTGTCAAATCTTTTCATTTAGACTTGCATCTTGCCCTACGATTGCAACTATCTACGACTACCTAGGTTTGCCATATCCAGGTATGTTACAATAGATGCATATTGGGGCACATTTTCATAGCATGGCATGTTTTGTATCTCTCTTGTATAAACCAATGATTTGGTATTAGTGTTTGTCAACACCTACACTTTTGTGTACAAGAATTATCGGTGGGTTTGAGGGTCTCCTTGCATGTACCCACAACTATGTATCAGTGTTTCTTAACACTTGTAGAGCTGTCTGTAAGGAATTCCCATTTATCTGAGAGTCACCCCACACCTTGGGTTTCTCATGGCATCCTGATTTCTATAATCAGTGGTGCAAGTCACCCAGGACAATATCAAACTAGGTTGGCTCTCCACACTTGTTGTGCACAAAATCTCACCATCACTCCATAAAATCCTAAACTCAATAATCCCATGGAGTTCTCAATTTCCCCCTATTTCCCATCTATTCCATATTCTTCTATCTAAGATCATTGTGTTATTGTTGGAATATCTCCTCTTTATATTATTCATTCACATCATATAGATTGCATTACTTAGATAGTCATTTTCCACAAAACATTTAGCATATAAAGTTGCACTTAGGTTGCATCACATAAATAAAAAACACACTTATTCATCCATATAACATTAGATTTAGATCGCATTATAAATCATTTCACATCTACAAATCCATCACACATGTGCATTTATACATAAAAAACATAAAAAATCACTCATCCTGCATCCAAAAACCATGTTAACAACACATCATAAACATACACGTAGCAATATCCACTCTGCATCACAAAATAAGTCAGCATATCACATCCATGATTGCATCCATGTATGACATCATAAGAAGAACAAAAAAGAATTCATCACAATAAATGCTACACATCATCTGTCACCAATCAAATCATGTATATATATAAAGAGGAAAATGTGTCTGTCATGATACAATGATCGCTCTGAAGGGTCAAAAATATAATACAAAAGCAAAACAGGGAGCTAGCTCTCCCCCCTATCTCTCTGCCTCCCTCTGTTGTACCTCCCTCTACTGTACCTGCCCCCCTGATCCTCCTGCCCCCTGCTGGTGGCCGAAAACTCATTGATCCCCCTGTCTGCTAACTCTGAGTTGGTCGCTGACTATGGGTCCTATGAGAGCACACACTCTTAGTGTACAAGGTTTCTCGTTGTCCTGTAGGCACTACTCCGTGATATAATCCCTTGTAATATTGTGCCTCTTGGGCTGACCTCTTCGCTCTCTCTTGCTGTTGCAGACTATCAGAAAATATCTACACCAATCCTACCAGAACAAATGCCTACCAGGCAGCATCCCTCTCCCCTCGTAGCTATGTAGCCTCCATCTCCACCCTCTGCACTCTGGCTTGTAATCCCTCTAACTCGGCATCCTGCTGACAAAGAGAATCTTGGACCCCTGCAATAGCTATACCTATCCGGGCCTCTTCCAACATCCTCTCTACCTCCTCCCCCTCTACCCTCAAGGCATCCACCTCTGTCCTGGTAGTATGAAGACTCTCTGTGAGATCAGCTACCTCTTGTGTCAATTTTCCCACCTCTACTCCATGCTCTCCCTCTGAGCCCTCTCTACCTATAGCTCATCCTCCATGGAATGAAGCCTCAACCGATAACTATCCCGCTCCTGCTATAATCGATCAAAATCAACGTGTGTCAGTCCTCCCCTCTCCCTTGCTTGTGTCTCAGGGATATCCATGGGAACAACCTCCCCTACCTCCCCAACTACAACCTCCCCTCTCTCGCCAAATGTGACCTCTGCAGCCTCTCCCACTGGGGTATCCTCTCCATCTCCGTCTTCCTCCTCCTGATCCCTCCGCCACATAACTTAGACTCTCCTCTGCTGCCCGCCCACACCACGCCTTGCATGAACCACAACTCTCTCTCTTGGGCCATCATCCTCCCCACCCACCACTTGATCAATCCCCAACTCCAACTCCTCATCATCCAAAACCCCAAGAATGGTAAGTTGCACTGGCAAGTGCCCCTCCCACCATCTCGTGTATCCTCCTGTCATACCTGGATCCTCCCCTGTCCCCATTCGCTCATCCTAGACTATGTGAAAAGCTCTCTGGAAGCTCATTCGGCCATCCAAGGGACTCACTATAGGCCCCCAATACCTCACCTCCCGTGTAATCTGAGGATACACTGGAATATCCCCCACTATATCCTGCACCTACCCAAGTTATCGGGCCATCATGAATGGAACATAGTACTTCATGATATACATAGATCTTCCAAAAATCCACATCTCAACTCCTGCCCAGTGCAACTGCCAGTCATCCCTCCACCGCTCACACCCCAAAAATGGCCTCCATGTGAACTACACCACCTCATCTAGAATCCTCCTCCAAAACCACATGGATGCTATTTGTGTGTAGTGTAGCAGTCCCCTGTACCTATCCACAAATGGCTATCATGGCCATCTGTCCTGAACACCCAGTGATCAAGTCACTACAATATGCTTCCATGCCCATATGTGTAAGAGTGTCACCCCAATATATAAACTAGCATACTCTCTGTAGGTCACCAGGTGCATGTCATGATAAAGTTGGGCTAGTATTATTGAGCCCCACATGTACTGCACACCATCATGAACCATAAAATACACGCATCTACTCCACCCTCGAGGAAATCTGTGTCCACCCAAATCTAGAAGGAACTGCCCACTCAGGAAGCCGCAAATCACCAAAACTAATCGAGGAATCTGTCGAATACTCATCATCTGACCTAGGTGCATCCTACTCCTATCTAACATAGATGGCGTCTCATAGTCGCACACCTCTCAGATAAAAATCAGCAATGTCCTACTAATACTCAGGGATCACGCCATGAATGGGGATCTTCAATATCCTCCAGATATCTAACAATGTCACTGTCGCCTCTCTTGTCGACAAATGAAAGGTGTTATACCAATTATCCCACCTCTCCACTAGTGCAATCATCATAGCAATATGCGCCTGTATCCTAGGCCATCTGCCCACATAATGCAAACCCAGTGCATCTAGAACCTCCAGCTCATTGCGGCCTAGCTCATGATAAAAGCTCATCATCGTAGGCCAATGCTCTCTCGAGGCTAGTGGTCCCCTCTCCACCTACATCCATTACATTGAATCATTACGTTCACATCTTAAAAACCCCTCCGGACCTCCCTAACCAACCATAACCTTCCCCTTATGCCAAAATTCTAAGCAAAAATTGCATCCCCCCCTTCCCAAGTGCATGCGCTAATTTACCTAGTGCTCACGCCAAAACCGTGATGCACTTGCCATTTTGTAGGCACTCATGCCAATAGAGCCCCTCCCCTTCCCTCCTTTTTCCCTCCCAGACCCGTCAATGCAAGCACCTGCGTAATCCCTTCGGCACCAGCGTCGAAGTGCGATCGCTCGCACTAAGGCACGTGTAGCCGCACTGATCCCCCATTTCCCCTACCCAAACCTCTATTCTACCCAACCTCCTGGCTAGCGCCCATGCTGATCACTAGTGCTCACGCTAGCCTAGGGGCACATGCACTAAAACAGCGATCAGCGTGAGCACCTCGCCAAATCTTAACCCCTATTTCGAGCCTTGAAAATTGCCTAAAATGAAAAATTTCAAAAGAGGGATAGACCTACTCACCGGTGGTGCATAGCTCGTTGGATCCTCTTAGCGTGATGATCATGAACTGGAATGCAGTCCATCTCTCCTTCTCTTCTTCCTCACTCTGAGTTTCTCCAAGGCTTGTGTGTAACAATGAGCCCTCATTGAGCCCATTGTGGCTTATATGGGCCCCCGTGAAGGCCCATTTTCCTCCACGGTCTCGCATCTCCTATTCTTCTTTCCAAATTCTTCACGACTGCTTCATATTTCTTCCTCTTTATCCCTTCCACTATAATTCTTCTTCCAGTATTTTTGAGAATTTTTTGTCTTTTTCCCGAAAAATTCTTGAGGGGGCATACACCTCCCATGCTTTACGCTGGGGCATCCTTTTCTTCTATCTTCTACACATTGCCAAATTTGTCG
Source organism: Cryptomeria japonica (assembly GCF_030272615.1). Taxonomy (NCBI): domain Eukaryota; kingdom Viridiplantae; phylum Streptophyta; class Pinopsida; order Cupressales; family Cupressaceae; genus Cryptomeria; species Cryptomeria japonica. Next base: position 29,443,180 of record NC_081413.1, read on the forward strand.
CTGCGTAAAAGAGGGGCAAAATGTAGACACTTAAAAATAATTATTTTATTATTTTTAATTCCTAACATAATTAATTAATTTAATTATGTTAATTCAAATTCTCCTCAATATTAATTAATTATAATTAATATTGTCACTATAGTATGTGACTGATTTATTTAATAAATCAATCGCTTTCTTTACTCTTCTAAAAATTGAATCCTCACAAATCTCCCACTTAGCTAATTAATTTCAATTAATTAGTTAACCCACATGACTCCTCCAAATCATCTCCCTAATTTATCATTAACCTAATAAAGTCTTCTAGAAACTCCCTAAACCCACTTAACATTATTCTTCTAATTTTTAATTCCCCCACTCATTTTCTTTCGTAGTCAAATCCTCCTACAAATCTCATCCCACCTAATTCTTCTTTTAATCCCCTCCTAATGAGTTGCTAGTGGCTAATCACCATGATTAGCCACAAAGTCAACCCCTTGTCCCTTCCATCCAACCACTAGCTTTTAATGCTCTTTTTCTAGGTGAATGTGAGATTTTCAAAATCTCACATTCCTCTAGGCATCTCCTCCCCCAAGAAATTTTTGATTCCTTCTTATTCGTCCAATCCCCATGATCATCCCTTTTTGGAGAATTTTAAATTCCTCCTCCCCACTCTTCAAGGAATGTCACATCCCTTGCTCCTCTCAAGGCACATTGGCAAGTCTTCCCAATGCGCCTTTCTCTTCTCAAGGCACCTTGGGAAGTCTTCCCAATGCACCTTAAGTAGTGTGGAGACAAGAAATGCCTTTCAAAATCTCACATTCCTCTAGGCATTTCCTCCCCCAAGAAATTTTTAATTCCTTCTTATTTGTCCAATCCCCATGGTCATCCCTTTTTGGAGAATTTTAAATTCCTCCTCCCCACTCTTCAAGGAATGTCACATCCCTTGCTCCTCTCAAGGCACATTGGGAAGTCTTCCCAATGCGCCTTTCTCTTCTCAAGGCACCTTGGGAAGTCTTCCCAATGCACCTTAAGTAGTGTGGAGACAAGAAATGCCTTTAAGGCATATCTCTTGGTCTCCACACCCTCTCTTGGGCTTTGTGTGAGCTCACAAGCAATCCTAGCCCTTCATCTTGGATCCATCCTAGCCATCCATTTTTCCTCTCCTCTTCCTATAAATTGAGGACTCCATCCCTTCATTCTTCATCTCCAAGCTTAGTAATCTTATGCTGCCCTTTTGAGCCTAGGAAAATCATCTTAACATCCTTATCATCTCAAAATCATCTCCCATCCATACTTAGTCATCTCATCTCCATCATCCCTCAAGATCCATCTTATTTGTGCATAACATTGGAGAGCCATCCATATCAAACAAGCAAAAGGAGCACATCAAGTGGAGCTTCATCTGAAGGAGAAGGTAAATTAGCAAGGTATAAGCATTGTATTCATGTTTCTTGTGTGATTTGGTTTATGCTTTATCTTCTTATGTTTTTAGTGTTTGATTTGCATACTAACAAATCCAATTTACCTTGCATCATTTTATGCTCTTCACAAGGCACAGGTCCTAATTTTTTTGTTTAGATGGTCTCATGAAAATTGAGTAAAAAGGAAGGAATGTAATAAGGTTTCTAAACTAATATATGTATAAGTGTAATTTTTTTTTGAACATGACAATGTGCCAAAAAAAAATTGCATAGTAGTAATCATCTAATGAAAACCATTCATTATATCAACCATAGACTTGATCTACCACTTGGGAAAGGCATGAATTGTCTAAGGTGTTAAAAAAGGGGCTCATTTATGGGTCAATGGGTCATGGTTCATGTCAACCAAGAGAATCGGCATGTCAAGTCACACATCTAGGTTGTATTTAACTACTTCAAGACCAAACATTATGTAGACTATGTGTTTGGTTGCTAGATATCAATCTAATCCTGAGCAATCTCCTTATCAAGCAGTGTAAAAGATATTCAAATATTTGAAAGGGTCTCTGAAATATGGATTATGGTATAATAAGGATGATGATTTCACTCTAAAATTATATACAAGTGCTAATTGGGCCAGTTGTGATGATGATAGGAGACTTACAAGTGGTGGTGCATCTTTCTTGGGAGGCAGATTGGTCTCAGATTTGGTGTCATTATATACAACAAAAGAATAATGCATTGCAACAGTATCTTGTTGTACTCAAGTTATATGGATGAAGAAAACTCTTGGTGATATTGAGGTGAAGTATGATGAAGCAATTATCATTATGTGTGAAAATATATATTAACATTTCAAAGAATTTGATAATGCATTCAACGAATAAACACATTGCAATCCAATATCATTTCTTTAATAGAGAAGGTTGTAGAGAAGGAAGTCAGATTGGAGTATGATGGACTACTAAAGAAAAAATTGTAGATATCTTTATTAAGGCTTTGGTGAAGGATACCTTTAATTATCTGCAAAAAAATTCAAGGGTTATTGCCCCTCCTTTTTAAAAATAGATGCATTCAGTTGGTGCATATGTCTAGGGGGAGTTCTATAGTTCATTTTTTGCTCCTAGATTTATGTATTGGTTTCTCTCTATTAGAGACAATGCACCACTTAGAGGGGGGCTGAATCAGTGGTTCTCAAAATTTTCCCTTTAACCATCCCTATGAAAGTATATCGATTAACATATCTAGCTAAATGCAGACTTACTGGTTAGAGAGGAGACTAAACATAACTGAGTTCATACAAGGGGTCATCACATAACACTAGTATGTACAAGGAAAACCCAATATGGGAAAAACCTCAGTGAACAATGTTGTTGGAGTCTACTGCTCCAATCTAGCCTCACCATGAAATCTCTATTACAATGTTTAGGGCACAAACCTAAGGAACTCCAACCCAAAGGAGCCACAACCCCTAATTTAGGGAACTAACCCAAAGAGCACCAACCCCTAATTTAGGGCACCAACCTAAGGAGCACCAACCCCTAGTTGTTTATGGGCTACAACCCCTACACCAAGCTACAACTCAATGATCTCGATGGTAACTTTAAATACAAAATTAATCATACTGGCACAAGTGAATCTTGTAAACATTTCATGTACCTCACTCTGTCGATGAGACACCTTCTCTGCTGCACCGACTCACTCTTTTGCTGCTCTTATTTGTTGTTTTATTGTCGGTAAACTCTACCAGTTCACCTCTACCCTTCTTCTACTCTATTGGATCTCCTCCTCACTTCTCTATTCTTCAGTCCTCTCAAGTGTCTTCTTTTTGGTACAAGATCCTACTGGTTACCTCTACAGATGCACTCTATCTGCTACCGGTTGCTCAAATCATATTGGTTAACTCTTAGTAAAACCCTATCACTAGTTTAACCTTCACTCTCTTAGTCACTATTACCTTCTACTATTTTTCACTTGGATTGATCTGCAACACTCAATCAATTCGCAACAACTCTATCCTCTTCCATTTAGTAACCCCCTTCAATGATTTTGGCTTCCTTATTTATAACTTGGTTTTATCGCCAAAAGCTAATTCAAATGAAAAAGAAAGGGTGGTTAGGGTTTCCTCATCATCCTTAAGGCAAACCAAATCTAATCAAATCTTATCCGATCTGATCCTTCAGACAACTTTGAATAGCACCTCCATTAATGCGCCTTCCATTACATGTTTTCCAAATATAGAAAACACGACCCTGTATCTCAACCTGCATCTATCAAAATGCCATTAATATCTTTTTTGTTTCCTTCTTGAGGTCTTCTCACAATCTGATTTCCTTGCTTTAATCCAGGCACCAACAACTCCCTGATTTTTCTCTATCATTCATTCTTCCTCGAGCTGCACTCCTTTGATCCAATCCACAAATCACACGATCCATATTAAATACACACCTATAGGAAACACCTATCCCTACACGGTACTTCACTGACCTCCCCAAGATTGCCACTTCATCTCTACATGGCATCCACATTGACCAAGTGTTAGCTTGGATCTTCATGTCGGTCTAGATAGGATCACCAACCAAACACTCTACTAGTTCTTTTTTTCTGCCAGTTTACTAAACCTTCTGGTATCTCACATTCTACCGGTTAACCTTCATGTCTGCACTTTGTTGAACAGTTGGTGGAACTTCTTAACCAATCACCAGACATGTCTACCCATATCATGCTCATTCTCATCAAGTAGAGTCACATCACTTAGCCTCTTCACTTCCTTACCAGTTCACATGCTTACCGATAGCCATCTTGATGACATGTCATCATCCTTCAGTGGTTTCGAACTAAGGCATCTGCATGCTGGTTTCCTTCTCTATTTTTAGATGCACCACTTTGCCTCCTTCTTCATTAGCCTAAATAACATCTCTGTCAGTTTGTCAAGGTGACAAACTCATCACACTTCATCTGTTCTGACATCCCAACATGCATTCTCTGTCGGTCTAGTGCATGACCCTGATTTTATGCACTTAAGGTATTCCTTTATTTCACAAGTAACTCTAGTGTGAGCCTTCAAACACCTCCCTTTTTCTCATCTACCTTATCTCATGGAGCTATGATGCACACTTTGATGAATAATGATGAACAACAAATACCTTAAATGGTACTCAGATAGGCGGTGAATTAGTACATACAAAAACTTCTCAACAACTTATTAAGTTAAAACAATGATAACCAGTTGTCTTCATTACTGGACTTAACCATGGAAATATTAGTTAAACATAGCAAGACTTCAGACATCTAAACCAGTAAACTGAATACTACAAATATCATTCAACACTTGATAACTACTTCACCAATAAACATATGCATATGGTGTATCAGCAATACCATAACCACTAGCTCTCCATGCATAATCACCTAGACAAAGAATACTTAATCATCACATGAAAAATGCACAACTCATGACACACAAATATTTCATGTGGAAACCCAAATGGGAAAAACCACGGTGGGGATGAATACCCACAAGCTTGTTTTTGAACTCTTTTGAAGTCTGCTCTGTTAGGAGCCTAGTCCGGTTAAAGACTTTACAAGAAGGCTCTGCTAGGAACCAATCTTGTTAAATATCACCTGGTTAAGGGATGGCTATATACCCTGTTAAAGGTTGAAACCCTCTTAAAGGTTACCTTGCTAGAGGATTTAAAGAACACAATGAACTTGAGTCACCTAGTTAGAGGATTTACAGTAAGCCTATTAAAGCTACCGAGCAAAGGTATTTTCCTTCTGTTTAAATGGTTAGAAGACAATAGGTAAAACTTTGATCTGATAACATCACTATATGCTAAGGCAGATCCTTTTTAGTTCCTCTACTCTGCAATCACACTCTACAATTTTCTCTCACTAGTCTGGCAAGTATCTCATTACTTGGATACATATACAAATTTTGCCAACGCTTACAAAAACAAACATCATTAACCTTACGGACAACAATTATGTTGGTAGAATAAACCCTAAACCCTAAGCATCTTAGGTTTACAATTACAAGCTATCCAATCCTGAATGTCCAAAACACATAGCATAGAATAAAACAATCTTAAATAGATCACAAATCATTCTGCATAGTCCATTCTTAACCACACATAGAAGTCAGTAACCCATCATGCTTTCTTCTCATACTGCTAAGAAGAATGTTCATTCCTGAGGTAGACATTAAATATAGTTGATCTTCATAGGCAAGATCCTCAAGGGAATCCTTCACATGCACAAAACTAACATGGCATCTCAATCTCATCCTTATCTCTTGGCTAACTCATCACATAATATCATCGGTTGCATCACACAAGCTAGATTGCCAAATCAGAAACCCTAAAACTCAGACTACCAACTGGTAGTCACACAAACCCTAACACTGGTTCACTACATCTCTTCATACCGGTTCTCCAACTTGATCATTAATAACAACTTCTTCCAATCTTCATACCGTTTGACCTATACTTATTGACATCAATGACAACATACATTATTATCATATCATAATATGCCAACATACCGATTCATCAAGTGCCAACAATCTCCCCCTTTAGCATTAATGGCAATACTTACTTAGCATAGCATTGCAACAAGAAACATCATAGACCAGTGTAACTAAAATATCTTCTCCCCCTTTGACAACAATGCCAAAGTGTTGGCATAAGCTTCCATACTCCACTATGCTGCTCCCCCTATGGAGTAGCATCCTTCAACACATCAATCTTAAAATATTTGTCACTGTAATACCTAACTGAGGTGGAGCACGCATCTTTAGTTTATTGCATGAAGGGGGAAAACCCCTAATTCACCTCTCAAATAGGTAAATGTAGTCTTTGGTAAGGGCTTAGTGAATATGTCGGCTGGCTACTCCTTACTGGAAACATGTTGTAATACAACCTCTCTGTTTTGAACATTCTCTCTCAAGAAATGATACTTGAGCTGAATGTGCTTAGTTCTAGCATGCAATGCCGGATTCTTGGAAATATTTATTGCACTAGTATTGTCACAAAATATACTCATCAGTTCAGATATAGGTACTTTGAAACCATCCAATACATGTTTCATCTAGATTTCCTGAGTGTAGTTCATAAATGTTGCCACATATTCTGCTTCAACTATAGACTGAGAAGTACAGCTCTGGTTCTTACTCGTCCATGAGACTAGTCCTCCACCAAGAAAGAATGCTCCATCAGTTTTTCTTTTTTGGTTTTCCACATTACCTCCCCAACCTACATCGGTAAACACTTTGAGATTAAAATTACCATTTTATGGATACCATAATCCATAGTCAACAATCCCTTTCAGGTATCTAGGAATCCTATTGACTACTACCAAGTGGGATTCTCTTGGACTTTGCTGAAAATGAGCTACTATGCCTATTGCATGAGCAATATCTGGTCTATTGTGCACCACATAGTGCAACTTACTGATCCTTGACTGATACTCCTTCTCATTCACCAATGTTGAATCATCTTCCTTAGTCAGTTTACAACTAGTCACCATCGGTGTACCAACCAGTTTTCTCTCCTCCATGCAAAAGATCTTCAATACCTCTTTGATATACTTGGACTGGGTAATAAAGATACCCTCTTTCATCTATTGAATCTATAAACCAATGAATAAATTTATCTCTCCAATCAGAGACATCTCAAACTCTTTCTTCATTTCATCTGCAAATGCATGACTCATTTCATCATCTCCTCCAAAGATTATGTAATCTACAAACATTTCACAGACCAAAATCTGATCACCTTCAAATTTTAGGTAGATGTTGTTATCCTCACTTGTTCTCTGAAATCCTATTTTCACAAGATGAGAGTGTAAACATTCATACCATGCCCTTGGTTCTTGTTTCAATCCATATAGGGCCTTGTGTAATCTACACACCATGTTACTATCTTTTGATAAGTAAAATCCATCCGGTTGCTCAATATACACTTCCTCTTCTAGGATTCCATTCAAGAATGCAGACTTTACATCCATCTAATATACCTTAAATCCCTTGAATGCTACAAATGCAAGTAGCATTCGGACACCTTCCAGTCTAGGTACAGGAGAAAACATTTCTCCATAGTCTTCTCCCTCTTTCTGAGCATATCCCTTGCATACAAGTCTTGCCTTGTTCCTCACAACTGTGCCTTCTTCATTTAGCTTATTCCTAAAGAACCATTTGGTACCTATGACATTCTTGTGTTCTGGTCTGGGTACCAGGGACCATGTTGCATTCTTTTCTATCTGGTCTATCTCCTCTTCCATTGCCTTAATCTAGTCTTCATTTGTAAATGCTTCTCTGGAAGTCTTGGGCTCCAATTCAAAAATCATGCAAGAGTTTTCTTTCACCTTTCTTCTTGTGAGTATCCCTGCATCTTTATCTCCTATGATCTGCTTTGGATCATGATCTAGTTTCACATATCTAAGAATGACTCTAGCTGGTTCTACTAGCTTTTCCTCTTCTTCTTCACTTACTTCTTCTTCTTCACCTATTGCGGCTTCTTACGGTACAAGAACAATGAGATCTTTACTTGTTTCTTTCTTAATCGGTTCCCAGAAGGCTATGCCTAGTTCATCTTCCACTTCCTTGCTATAGGTTTCCTCAGGTTCCTTAGGGGATTCATCAACCCTGACATTGATACTCTCAACAATTTATTGTGTTTTATTGTTGTAGCACTTGAGAGCTTTACTCTTAGTGGAATATCCCTCAAATATTCCTTCATCACATTTAGTATCAAACTTGATCAGATGCTCACCTGTCTTGATGTAACACTTACTACCAAATACTTTAAAATAACTCATAGTAGGAGTCTTCCCGGTCCAATAATCATAAGGGGTTTTATTTTTTACCTTTCTTGATGAGTACCTAGTTCATAGTATAGACTACAGTGCTCACTGCTTCTCTCCAAAAAGTGTGAGCAACTTTTCCTTGGATCAACATTGTTCTGGCCGCTTCAACTATAGACCTATTATTCCTTTCTGCTATGCCATTCTGTTGTGGTGTCCTTGGGGCAGACAACTGCCTCTTGATACCGCTATCTTCACAGTATTTGTTGAATTCATCATAAGTGAATTCACCTCCTTGATCAATTCTTAGGCATTTTATCTTTTGACCACTTTCCTTCTCTACTAATGCTCTAAAGGCTTTGAATTTTTCAAATGCCTTAGACTTGTCTTTCAAGAATGTGACCCGCATTATTCTTGTGTAGTCATCAGTAAGAATCATGAAATACCTATCTCCCTTAATACTTATAGTTTTCATAGGATGATACAAATCGGTATGCACAAGATCAAGTAAGTTTTCTGTTGAAAAAGACTTACCTTTGAAGGTTGAGGAATACATCTTCCCAAGTTGACATTCTCTGGTTTGTTCAAAAAAGGCAATCCTCTTACTGCCTTGATCTTACTAGCCTTTACAATATTATCAATGTTCATATGAAAAAGTCTCCCATTCCATATCCAACTATCATCAAACTTCGCCATTAGACACTGACTTATCTTGGCATTCAGCTGAAACAAGTTACCTCTTGTCTTCTTACTAGTGGCAATAAGTTCACCACTTTTTCCAATTATACTGCAGACTCCACCTTTAAACTCTAGAATGAGTCCTTTATCATTTAGTTGAGCAACACTCAATAGGTTATGCTTAAGACCTTCTACCCAGTAGACATCATCCGTGCTGCTCTTTCCATTCAGTGAGATGGATCCTTTTCCTTTTACCAAGAAAGGTGCATCATTGCCAAATCTAACAACACCTCCATCATATTCTTCTAGAGATAGAAACTTCTTCCAATCACGAGTCATGTGGTGAGAACAACCACTATCAATAATCCACTCAATAGATTTTTCAATGCGAGAGACAAGTGCTTTCTTGTCATCACTTCTTCCTTTAGAGCTACAAACACTATGTCCTCATTCTCTTCATCCTCAGATTCTTCATCAGTAACACCTTCATCCACTACAAAAAGACAGTTTCCTCTATTTCCTCCTTTATACTTTCTAAACCTCTCTAGTTTATCCTTATTGTCATTGTTAGGAAAGTTAATAGCTCTATGTCCTATCTTATTGCAGGAAAAACATTTTAAAGGAAGCTTACCTCTGTATTTTCTAGTGCCTTTTGGAAGTGTTTTGGCAAGAAGAGATTCAAACTCCATCAGAATCTCTTTATCATGCATACCTCTGCTTTGCATGGATTCATAACTGGTACTTACTTCTTTTCCTTTTCTGGTTGGTGCAACAAATTCTCTAAAGGCTGACTCAGTCTTCTGAACACTATTATCATAGCTATTCAACTCATATGTAGTCAATTTTGCAATGATAGAGTCTAAGGATACCTTGGTTTTATCAATAGAACTTAGCTCCTAAATAGTAGCAACTCTTATTGCATAGACTGGTAACAATGATCTCAAAACTTTATTGACAATGGTGGCATCATCAATTGTTCCATGAGTGCTCTTGATATCTCCAACAATAGTCTTGATCCTTATGCCATATTGCTGAATAGTTTCACCTTCAACCATCCTCATGCCTTCAAATTTTCCTCTAAGGCTCTCTTCCTTATCTTTCTTGACATGCTCATCACCACCATTAATAGTTTCAAGTGTGTCCCATACATCTTTAGGAGTGTCCTTATCTTGTACATCAATGAACTCAATATCGAACAAACTGCTAATAAGGGCTTCCATAACTTGCCCATTTTCTTGAAACTCTCTTTTCTGATCATCAGTTAAAGTGCCAGTGGGAATTACATAGGCATTCTCAACATAGTTCCATTGTTGAGCACCCAAACTCTTAATATAGATCTTCATTTTGTCCTTCCATATTTTGAAGTTATCTCTATTGAACTTAGGACCTTCCCTCTTCATCATTAAGGCAGGATCTTTTACCTCAAGCGGTTAAGCTTATATCACCGAGGACCTTGAGTTGCTCTCATACCAATTGATGAATAATGATGAACAATAAATACCCTAACTTGTACTGAGAGGGGGCAGGGTGAATCAATACATACAAAAACTTCTCAGCAACTTAATAAGTTAAAACAATGATAACCGGTTGTCTTCATTACTATAATTAACCATGGAAATACTGGTTAAACATAGTAAGACTTCAGACATCTAAACCAGTAAACTGAATACTACAAATATCATTCAACATTTGATAACTACTTCACCAATATGTGGTGTATCAGCAATACCATAACCATTAGCTCTGCATGCATAATCACCTAGACAAAGAATACTTAATCATCACATGAAAAATGTAAAACTCATGACAAACAGATTTTTCACGTGGAAACCCAAATGGGAAAAATCACGATGGGAATGAATACCCTCAAGCTTGTTTTTGAACTCTTTTGAAGTTTGCTTTGTTAGGAGCCTAGTTCGGTTAAAGACTTTATAATAAAGTTCTGCTAGGAACTGATCCTATTAAAAATCACCCAGTTAAGGGATGGTTATATACCCTGTTAAAGGTTGAAACCCTATCAAAGGTTACCTTGCTAGAGGATTTAAAGAACTCAATGAACTTGAGTCACCTCATTAGAGGATTTATAGTAAGCCTATTAAAGCTACCCAGCAAAGGGATTTTCCTTCTGTTGAAATAGTTAGAAGACAATAGGTAAAACTCTGATCTGATAACCACACTATATGCTAAGGCAGATTCTTTTTAGTTCCTCTACTCAGCAATCACACTCTATAGTTTTCTCTCACTGGTCTGGCAAGTATCTCATCACTCGAATACATACACAACTTTTTCCAACACTTACAATAACAAACATTATCGACCTTATGGACAACAATTAGGTTGGTAGCATAAACCCTAAACCCTAAGCATCTTAGGTTTACAATTACAAGCAGTCCAATCCTGACCATATAAAACACATAGCATAGAATGAAACAATCTTAAATAGATCACAAATCATTCTGCATCCTCCATTCTTCACTACACATAGAAATCAGTAACCCATTATGCTTTCTTCTCATACTGCTAAGAAGAATGTTCATTCCTGAGGTAGACATTAAATGTAGTTGATCTTCATATGCAATATCCTCAAGGAAATCCTTCACGTGCAAAAAAATAACGTGGCATCTTGATCTCATCCTTATCTCTTAGCTAACTCATCACAAAATATCATTGGTTGCATCGCGCAAGCTAGATTTCCAAATCGAAAACCCTAAAAATGAGACTACCAACTGGTAGTCACACTTAGTGAAACCCTAACACCGGTTCACTATATCTCTTCATACTGGTTCTCCAACTTGATCATCAATAACAACTTCTTCCAATCTTCATACCATTTGACCTATACTTATTGACATCAATGACAACATATATTATTATCATATCATCATATACCAACATACCGGTTCATCAAATGCCAACAATCTCCCCGTTTGGCATTCATGGCAATACTTACTTAGCGTAGCATTGCAACAAGAAACATCATAGACCAGTGCAACTAAAATATCTTATCCCCCTCTGACAACAATGCTAAAGTGGAGGCATAAATTTCCATACTCCACTATGTTGCTCCCCCTATGGAGTAGCATCCTTCAACACATCTTTAGTTTATTGCATGAAGGGGTAAAACTACTAATTTGCCTCTCAAATAGGTAAATGTAGTCTTCGGTGAGGGCTTAGTGAATATGTCTGCTAGTTGCTCCTTACTAGAAACATGTAATACAACCTCTCTATTTTGAACCTTCTCTCTCAAGAAATAATACTTGAGCTCAATGTGCTTAGTTCTAGCATGCAATACCAGATTCTTGGAAATATTGATTGCACTAGTATTGTCACAAAATAGACTCACCGATTCAGATATAGGTACTTTGAAACCATCCAATACATGTTTTATCTAGATTGCCTGAGTGTAGTTTATAAATGCTGCCACATATTCTGCTTCAGCTATAGACTAAGAAGTACAACTATTCTTCTTACTCATCCATGAGACTAGTCTTCCACCAAGAAAGAATGCTCCACCGATTGTGCTTTTTTGGTCATCCACATTGCCTCCCCAATCTGCATTGGTAAACACTTTGAGATTAAAATCACCATTGTATGGATACCACAATCCATAGTCAACAATCCCTTTGAGGTATCTAAGAATCCTCTTGACTACTACCAAGTGGGATTCTCTTGGACTTTTCTAAAAACGAGCTAATATGCCTACTGCATGAGCAATATTAGGTTTGTTGTGTGCCATATAGTGTAGCTTAGTGATCATTGACCAATACTACTTCTCATTCAGCAATGCTGAATCATCTTCCTTAGTCAGTTTACAGTCGGTCACCATCAGTGTACCAACCGGTTTGCTCATCCTGCTTGTTCACTGGTCATAGTCTTGTCAGTTGACAACAACTCACTTGGTTGAATTGTCTTCTCCATGTCAACACATCACTTACCAGTTGACATCGTTTTCTTACCAGTGATACATTGTACCGGTAACCTATCCATCTCATCCACACAAGTTAGGCACTAACTTGTGTACTCGTGACTCCAATGATCATTCCTCTGAATGACATTCTCTTTCTTACCTTACCAGTGTTCTGCAACACAATGTGATATCAAAGATATCTCATCCTTTATTCCACATGACACTGTTGCACAAACATCTCTCATACTAGTATCTATCCTATATCGATTGAAATCAATGACAACACAATGCCAACACTCTCAAAGGGAGCAGTGAGTGGTACAGTTCTCAATGTCTTATTAGTAAGGGGGATAGAAAATTTTAAAAAGTGGCCTTTTTCCTTAATGTCAAAGAAGGAGAGATATATAGTTTGAGTTGAGTTCATTTGTCTTTGTTGTTGGTGGTACACAAGTGTTGTCATCAATGACAAAGGTGGAGAATGTTGGAAACTTAAGCTGATATGTTATGTTGTCATTGATGTCACTATGTGTTGTAGTGGTTAAAAATGTACATTATGATGTTGTCAACTAGTTTGGTAATGATATTGAATAAGTCTACAATGTTTCTGAAAGAATGGTGTAGTTGAATGTTCAATATGTAAGCAACAATGTTTATGCATAAAAAACTATTTAGTCCCAATGGAAGGATGCTTTGCATTCCTCCAATATGTGAAGATTATGGAGTGTATGATGGTATGATGAAAGAATAAGTATCCGATCAACTACTGAGAGTGGAGGGAGTGAATCAGTAGATAGAAAAATTGATACAAACTTCACCAATCTCAAAAATCATTCTCTCAAAGTAGACTTAGAACTAACAATTTAATACCTCTATCAAGATAAAAACTCCTAAGATAAACTGGTTAATTGTTATAACAAATTAACAGTAAACAACTTCTTCATTTCTCAATGCTTCCATTATCATGACTTATCAAAAATATCTAAGTAGTTAAGTAAATCAGCCATGAAAACATAACCACAAAAACATTCACCACTTGACACAAATATTTTTTATGTGGGAACCAAAATACATAAAAAACCATAATGAGATGAGACTTAGAAGATAACTATCTGAACTCTTCTGAAGTTTTCCCTGTTAGGAGCCTAGCTTGTTAAAGCTTTACAAAAAGTCATGTTAAGAACTGATCCTGTTAGGAATCACCCATTTAAGAGATTGACTACAAATGCCCTGTTAGAAGCAATACCCTCTAAGGAGAAACCTTGGTAGAGGATTTCAATTCTACTGTAATTGTTAGAAAACAATAGGAGTTTGTTGATTTGTTTGAATAGCACTACACTTTCTTGATCAGATCCATTTCATGCTCCTATCTTCCTTTACTCAAATTGCAGATACATCATCTGGTTCGACAACCACACACTCAACTGTGTCTATCTCTTTGCCAACTCATTAAACCAAACAACTTCATTGACCTTATAAAAAAATCAATCGGGTTGGTAACACAACAAAAACCTAATTCTCATAGAGATTACAAACAAATCAATTCAAGTATGACTGTTGGATTACATAGCAATCTTTGCACATCAATCAAGAAAACCTTGATCATTCCTTGATTACCGCTTCATTTAACTTAGTAACTCATCACGCGCTTTCAATTAGATGCAATACATTTTCTCATTCCCTAAACAAAAACCGTTACTACAACTCACCAAAATATCTTTGAATTGTCTTCATACAATAATCACACTTGTCATAATCATTACTGCTCATCATCAGATCATAAACCAATATAACCAATTAACCAGACTTAATCAGTTAGGGTTTATCAAAAACAATAGGTAGGGTTTACCGGTTACAACAATAGATAAGTTTTACGGTTACCAGTTACAGTAACAATATTACAACAATATCAACAATATCATTACCGGTTTAATTGACATCAATGACAACATAACATATCATTAATGTTGGTCAAGGATGTGGAAGAAACTATAAATATTTTCACTTGAATGTAATTTTGTTTTAGGTGTGCCAGTCTTTCGCTGGCCTTTTGCTGTCCTTTTCTTTGGCTATTGTCTTCTATGTTATTCTTTTGCAGCCTTCTCTCTTTGTTTTGTCTTTTCTAGTTTCTTTATTGCTTTACCTTTCAATATGTAAGCGGGTTTCGGGTCCCTTAAAACCCAATTTTCCTTAATCAAAAACATATCATTAATGCAATATTCATGCAAATGCCAACAATCTCCCCCTTTGGAATTGATGGCAATACAAATATCAATACCAATGATTGGTGCATGAATCTGAATAGGAATCATGGTTTACATTACCAAGTATTCATCATGCTCTTCACATCTTCAGCTTGTCGTTGGTTCTCCTTCCCATAATCAGATAATTCTTCTCCCCCTTTGACAACAATGCCAAATTTAATGTAAAACATGTAATGTCATATTTCACTGTGCATCATCAACATTCTGCAACTTGATGCTCCCCCTGTGGAATAAATCCTCTTGTACACCAATCCTTCTGTAAAATTCTGCAAGTAGCTTCAGGATTGATGTAATCTACATCATACTTAACTGACTTCATGAAGAGGAACAACCCCTAACTATCTTCTAAGATACTCAAAAGTAGTCTTAGGTAGAGGTTTAGTAAATATATCTACAAGTTGTTGCTTAGTAGAAACATGCTCTAAGATCACATCTTTACAATGTACTTTTTCCCTCAAGAAATGATACGTCAATTCAATATGCTTGGTTCGTGCATGCAAAATAGGGTTCTTGGAAATATTTATGGCACTTGTATTATCATATAAAATCTTTATAGGTTATGAAATCCTCATCTTAAAACCTTCTAAAATGTGCCTCATCCATATAACCTGTGTACAATTCATGTAAGCTGCAACACTCATCTTCAGCAGTAGATTGTGAAGTACAACTCTGCTTCTTACTACTCCATGAAACAAGTCTTCCTCCAAGAAAAAATGCTCCACCAGTTGTGCTTTTTCGATCATCAACATTTCCTGCCCAATCTGCATCTGTGTACACCTTCAAGCCAAAATTTCCTCCATATGGATACCATAACCCATAATCAACAGTACCTTTCAAATATCTAAAAATTCTTTTGGTTGCTATCAGATGTGTTTCCTTAGGATTCTTCTGGAATCTAGCAACTATGCCAACTGCATGAGCTATGTCCGGTCTACTATGAACAACATAGTGCAATTTCCCAATCACTGATCTATATTCATTCTCATCAATAGATCTGGACTCATCTTGTTTAGACAACTTACAACCTATAACCATAGGTGTCCCAACTGGTTTACAATCACTCATGCCAAATGTCTTCAAGACCTCTTTCACATACTTAGACTATGTGACAAAAATACCATTCTTCATTTGTTATATTTGCAAGCCTATGAAAAAATTAATTTCTCCCACTAAAGACATTTCAAACTCATTTTTCATTTCATCTGCAAAACTGTTGCTCATGTCATCATTACCTCCAAATATGATATCATCAACTAGTATTTTATCTCCTTCAGATTTGAGATAAATGTTACTATCATTACTGGTTCTTAGAAAGCCTATCTTGATTAGATGTGTATGAAGCCTTTCATACCATGCTCTTGGTGCCTACTTTAATCCATATAAATCTTTATGCAATCTACATACCATGTCTTTCTTATCATTCAGAGCATAACCATCTGGCTACTCAATGTATACTTCTCGTATCCCATTCAAAAATGTAGACTTAACATCCATCTCGTATACCTTGAATTTCTTATGTGCTGTAGATGCAAGTAAATTTTTGACACCTTCCAGTCTTGCCACTGGTGAAAAAGTCTCACCATAGTCTTCTCCTTCCTCTTGTGTATAACGTTTGCAAACCAGCCTAGCTTTCTTGCGAACTACAATACCATCTTCATTCAACTTGTTCCTAAAAAACCCACTCAGTACCTATCACATTTTTATTTACCAATCGGGGTACTAGGGTCCATGTGTTGTTCTTCTCAATTTGATCTAATTCCTCCTCTGTATCTTTAACCCAATGATCAGCACCAAATGCTTCCTTAGCAGTTCTTGGTTCAATAGTGGATATCATGCAAGAATTCTCTCTGATTCTTCTTCTAGTTAGTACTCTAGAATCCATATCCCCAATAATCTATTCAGGATTGTGATTCAATCTCACATATCTTGGAATAACATGATCATTATCTTTAGGTTCAACTTCCTTATTATCATCATCTTCTTCTGAATTTATATGTCCCAATTGAACTAGTACATCAATATTTGCTTTGCCGGTTTTAGATTTCGCAGTGTCTGGTTCCAAAAAAAATTGCAAGGATCTTCATCCTTTTTCTCTGAACTGGTTTCCTCTGAGACTTTAGGATTTTCATCCACTCAAACATCAACACTCTCAATAATTATTTGTGTCTAGTTGTTAAAACACTTGTAGGCCTTGCTCTTGGTGGAATAGCCAAGAAATATACCTTCATCACTTTTAGCCTCAAATTTTCTAATATAATCACCTCTCTTAATAAAAAATTTGCTTCCAAATATTCTGAAATAACTAACATTAGGTGATCTATCATACCAATATTTATAAGGATTTTTGTCCTTACCTCTCTTTACCGAAATTTGATTCATAGTGTAGACAGTTTTTCTGACAAATTCTCTCCAGAAAGTTTTCGTTACACCTCCTTGTATCAACATTGTCCTAGAAGCTTCAACAACTAACTGGTTTTTTCTCTCTACGATACCATTATGTTGTGGTGTACTTGGTGCAGAAAGTTGTCGTTTGATGCAATTTTCTTCACAATACCTAGTGAATTCCTCAGAAGTAAATTCACCGCCTTGATATATCCTCAAACACTTTATCTTATTACCACTCTCTTTCTCAGCTAAGGCCCTAAATGCCTTGAACTTACCAAAAGCTTCAGTCTTATCCTTCAAAAATGTGACCCACATCATCCCTGAGAAATTATCAGTGAAGATCATAAAATATAGGTCACCTTGAATACTTTTTGTTCTTATTGGTCAACAAAGATCTATATGAACCAAATCTAACAAATGTTCCACTAAAAAGGATTTGCTCTTAAAAGTTGAGGATGCCATCTTTCCCAACTGACATTCTTTGTACAAAGCATTAACCAGTTTGTCCAACTAAGGCAAACCTCTCACTATCTTGGACTTACTCACTTTAACAATGTTATCAAAGTTTATATGACAAAATCTCCTATGCCAAATCTAACTATCATCTATCTTTGCAATTAAATAGTTGTTGAATTTAGGATTAAGGTGAAACAAGTTACCTTTAGTTTTCTTCCCGATTGCAATCAGTTCACCTTTTTTTCCATAGATTTTGCACATACCATTTTTAAATTCCAATGGGTATCCTTTGTCATTGAGTTATTCCACACTTACAAGATTATGCTATAAACCTTCAACCTAGTAGACATCATCTTCACTAATCTTTCCATTAAGAGAAATAGTTCCCTTACCTTTAACCATGCAAGGTGAGTCATTACAAAATCTTACAACTCTACCATCAAATTCCTTCAAAGAAAGAAATTTGCACCGATCACCGGTCATGTGATGTGAACAACCACTATCAATGATCCAATCATCGGAGTTATCCATCCTGGATACTAATGTCTTCTGGTTTAACATCTCTTCTTTAATGGCTACAAACACAATGTCTTTATTAACATCACCATCAAATTCCTCATCAATGATACCACCATAAACAATAATAAGACAATCTATTTTTCCTTTACCCTTATACTTCTTGAATTTCTCTCATTTGTGTTCATTATCACCATTAGGACAGTTAGCAGCAATGTATACAATCTTGTTTCATGCAAAAAAATTCAAAGGTAATTTGCCTCTATATTTACTTGTACCTCTAGGCAACTGCTTGGCCAATAATGCTTCAAGATCAACTAAATTGTCTTCATCATCAGCTTCTCTACTGGATCTAGATTCATAACTATGACTGGCATCTCTACTTTTCCTCACAGGTGGGTTAGAAAAAGAAGCTCCAAATGCAAACTCAGATTTCTGTACACTACCATCATAACCATTTAATTCAAAAGAAATAAGCTTTCCAATGATGGAGTCAAGAGTTACCTCAGTTTTGTTAATGGATGTCATCTCTTGAATAGTTGCAACTCAGATAGTGTAGACTGGTAGCAGGGTTCTCAGTACCTCACTGATCACTATGGAATCTTCCACTTTACCTTGTGCACTCTTAATTTCACTGACTATCTCTTTTATCCTTTGACCATACTGCTCAATATTCTCACCTTCAGCCATCTGCATGTCATCAAACTTTCCTCTTACACTCTCTTCTTTACAAATCTTAACATGTTCATCACCGCTATAAATATCTTCAAGTTTTTTCCATACCTCATATGTAGTTTCAAGGCCATGTACATCTACATACTTTGCATCAGACAAAGAACTGATAATAGCCTCCAATGCTTGATGGTTTCTTGTTTCTCTTTCTTCTGGTCATTAGTTAGCATCCCAGTAGGTGCAACATACTTAGTATCAACATGTTCCCAATACTGACTTCCCTAACTCTTGATATAAATTTTCATCCTACCACTCCATATCATGTAGTTCTCTCTATTAAGTTTTAGACCTTCCTTCTTCACCATGATCTGTAGATATTTACCTCAAGTTGTTAGGCTTAGACCTTAGACGACATGATATGCTCTAATACCAATTGATGGTATGATGAAATAATAAGTATCTGGTCAACTACTGAGAGGGGTGGGGGGGGTGAATCAGTTGATAGAAAAACTAATACAAACTTCACCAATCTAAAAATTCAATCTCTCAAAGTACACTTAGAACTAACAATGTAATACCTCTATCAAGATAAAAACTCATAAGATAAACCGGTTGATTGTTATAACAAATTAACAGTAAACAACTTCTTCATTTCTCAATGCTTCCAATTATCATAACTTATCAAAAATAGTTAAGTAGTTAAGTAAATCAACCATGAAAACATAACCACAAAAACATTCACTTGACACAAATATACGTAAAAACCACAGTGAGATGAGACTCACAAGATAACTATTTGAACTCTTCTGAAGTTTGCCCTGTTAGGAGCCCAACCTGTTAAAGCTTTACAAAAAGTCATGTTAAGAACTGATCCTATTAGGAATCACCCGGTTAAGGGATTGACTACAAATGCCTTGTTAGAAGCAATATCCTATAAGGAGTAACCTCGGTAGAGGATTTGAAAATCCAATCTAATGGACCACCTTGTTAGAGGATTTGAATAGCACAAAGCTTGTTATAGCTTACCCGGTTAAGGGATTTCAATTTTGTTGTAATTGTTAGAAAAAAATAGGAGTTTGCTGATCTATCTGAATACATTTTATGCTCCTATTTGCCTTTACTCAAACTACAGATACATCACCCAGTTTGGCAACCACACACTCAATTGAACTGTGTCTATCTCTTTGCCAACTCATGAAAGTAAACAACTCCATCGACCTTATAAATGAATCAATCAGGTTGGTAAAATAACAAAAACCTAATTCTCATAGAGATTACAAAAAAATGGTTCAAGTATGACCATTGGATTACCTAGAAATCTCTGCACATCAATCAAGAAAACCTTGATTTCTCCTTGATCACCACTTCATCGAACTTAGTAACTCATCACTTGCTTTGCATTAGATGCAATACATTTTCTCATTCCCTAGACAAAAACCGTTACAACAACTCGCCAAAATCTCTTGGAATTGTCTTTATACAATAATCATATGTGTCATAATCATTACTACTCATCATCAGATCATAAACCAATATAACCAATTCACCAGACCTAATTGGTTAGGGTTTATCAAAAACAACAGGTAGGGTTTGCCGATTACAACAATAGATAAGGTTTACACCGATTACTGCTTCACTCCATAAATTCCTCCTACTAGTTATACTAACAATATTACAACAATATCAATAATATCATTATCGGTTTAATTGACATCAATGACAACATAACATACCATTAATGGAATCGTCATGCAAATGGCAATAGTGTGGTTCTAGATATAATGTCTATGATTTGTGTATGTTGTACTATCAAGTTTAGAGGTCCTAGATATTCCTCAGATTGTTAAGTTAGTTGTTGTTGGTTTTGACAATGGGGTGCCTATCAAAACTGGTCTAGAGAATGGTTGGCAGCTCTTTGATATGTGGTTTTGTCTGTTATGACTTATAGGACATGTTTATTTATTTTTCTATTGTTCTGGTTCAATTTTCTAGTGATGGTTTCATCTAAAAGTGAAGTTATGATGTTCTGAATTCAGTGTTGTTAGTTGGTCTAGGCTCCGGTTGATTGAGGTGATGTGTTCTATTTGGATCATACCTTTTTGGTCTAGACATATTCTAGCAATTTAGTTTTGATTTTGATATGGGTATCACTATAGTGTGTGTAGATCTGCATTAAGTTTTGTGCATTGTATAATTTTTTTGGGCCAACTAGTTAGCATGCTACGTTATTCATCTACATGTTTCATTTGGTGTCAACCTTGGAGGATGTGTTACCATGTGGAGTTCATTGTAATAATTTGTAAAGGATGTGTGGTAATGTGTTTGGTCCCTCTCTATCTCGTAGAATAGACAACATTTGATGATATAGGTTAAGGTGGCTCAATTCGTGTAATATCGTATATTATGTCTATGGGCTACATAGTTTAGGGTTTAAAGAATTACCTTATATACATAGGAGTTCATATGTATGAGCTGAGTATGGGATGAATGTGGATTTATGTGAATTAGATGTGACTAATATATAAGAAGTTATGATATTGCAGAAGTTGGGAAATATAATTGAGATAGTGTTTGTGGTCGAATATGCTTTTCATGACATTGGTCACTTGACACAGTGGTTGAAGGATAATTTCATGATTAGGATATCTTGTTCATTTCAATTAATTTGATTTTTTGCACCTAACAAAATAAGATGTTTTCTTTTTCATAGTTGTTTGCACCTTTGTATCTTGCCCAAAGATTGTGCATGTCAGTCTTTCAAGGACTTCTAGTGACAATGAGCCCCTTGGTCTTGTTCCTAAACTTTGTGTTGGTCTAGATTATGTCTCATAATTACACTTTACTTAAGTTGACTTAGGATTATGCATCTCATAGTATTTTAGATATGAGACACTTCTGGGAAGTGTGCACATAGGGATGATGCATGTTGAAGAAATTCCATCTTTTCTGGTCTTATCTTGTTGTTACATTCCACCTTCGGTGGGTGATCCACCTCTTGTGGAATAGTTTATTACTTCTACCTACCGACCCTCACCTACCCTTGTTTCTCATTGAGCCACATATGTCATGATTGTGTGTTCACATATTCGTGTGGCCTTGGATTTATAAGAAAGCTCATCTTACATTGTATGTAATAATCCAATTGATCTTATTTTTCATTTGGATTAGAATAAAGTTTTTTCTTATCGATATCTTGACTCTCTTTTGTGCTATTCATTGTGGTCAAGATCTTGGCTATATTTGACAAATTCTTACATGGTCCATTGGGGATTCATTGAGTAGTCCATTTGAAGACATTTGGAGCATTCATTTTTGTATCTGAGAAGCTATAAAATTGTGGAGGATCCTACAGTGATTTCAACCTCACTATTGAGTCCAAAAGGCTGTTTCCATGAATTTTGAATGTAAATTCGCCTGTATTTGGTAAAAAAATAGTTTTGGGACTCTGGAGAATTTTTTTACCTAATTGGGGTAGGATGGTACGAATTTTGTAAAACAAACATTAAAAATTTAATTTCTTCGAGTTTATTTTTAATTTTAATTTTTTATTATTCACAAAAAAAATTTACAATTGTAAAAGTTTTTAATTAAAAATTTTCGAAAAAAAATAAAATTTATTTTGTTTGGGGGGGTTCACCTCGCCCCGTATCGCTGTACACATGCATTTTTGCAAGGACTAATGGATACATTTTTTAGGCTACCTCTATCATTGGCTCCTACACTGGCTTCAGCTATCCTTTGCCTTTTTGGCAAATTTTGAAGATATGTTTTAGCCCTTACCATTGCTCCACCACCAATCTTCACCCCGACCGTTGTTGGTTGATCGTGCCAATTCTTCTATCCATGGTAGAGCCCCCGCCACAAGCCCTCATTCCATCATTAGCACCAACTCACATGCCACACAATGTCCTTTTTCTCCCTGAAGTACACATGGCACCTCTTTATTATCCCACACGGATCTTACTCACTGCCTAGTCAACATGTACAAAAGTGCTACATCAACTACCATGTGTGATGTCGCATCAAATGCCACATCAACACCATGTGACTACTAGTTTGACCACCATGCAAGCATACCATATGCACAGCCACCTACCACCTGGGCTCCCATGTAGTCATCATATTGTTCACATAGGCATCCACATCATATTCCATATTGTTTGTACTATCACATATCGTGTTCAGATTCACGCCATATAGTGTCATGCAGATGGATGATGTCATCATTCATAAAGTGTACAAGGGGTGTGACGATTTGGTGATGAACATAAAATTGTCAAATTTAAGCCAATCAAATACTGATGTCAGCACTGCGTCAGCCATTTTTGAAAATTTATGACCTCCTCTCCAATGAGCTTTTTGATTTTGCAGTCCAACTTGGAAGGCTCATAACTTGGTCATTTTAAGGCCTTTTTTATTACAATTTTTTTTTATTTAGGCTATTTGTTCGTGCTCTTCGTAGTGGTGTGGTGGTTTCTAATTTAGGTGGACATATTTTTAAGAATTTCTAGTTTTTCATAATTGTACTTGTTCAATCCTCGATATTGTAACTTCAAAGGCTTTGTTTGGGCTCATAAGACCTCCTTTTTAGGTGCCATTTTTTTTAAAGTGCATTATTTTTCATTTACTTTCACCTGGTACTCTCATATTTTCACTATTATGAGTAAAAATTATACTTACAGTATTTGGTCAATTTTGAACTATTTGGTACTTGTAGTTTGCTTGGATCTTTGTTTATATCTCTTACAATATTTGTTTGAGTAGTGTATATCCTATTTAAGGAAGTTGTAAAGTTGAAATTAGAAGTCCACTAAGTCATTTTTTGCAAGTGGCCCATTATACACACACTATGTATAAAGTGTCAAATCATCATTTTTATTTTTATTTTTATTTTTTTGGGGGTGATTCTTTGATTAAGTGAATTTGGGTGGGTGTCTTGTGTGAGTGTGCCTCTCTTTTCTTTGCACTCTTTCATTTTGTTTATATGGGTTCTCCTAAATTTCCACTTTTAACTTCACATAACTATCTTTCATGGAAAATAAAACATTATTGCTATTGGAACTTTAAGGAAGTATATATCAAAGGATCTCATCTTTCACATTGAAAAATGTAAAATAGTTAAGGATGCATGGGATTTCTTACAAAAATTGTATGGTCAAATTGATGAGATTAGGGGCTATCAACTTGATAATGATCTCACAATGTTGGATTTGAAGAACTTTGATATAATCCAAGATTATGTCACCAAGAAAAATGAGCTAAGAGTGAAACTTAAGGATTGTGGCATTGATAAGAAGGATGTGCTACAACCTATTGGGAAAGCTTCCATCAAAATATGAAAAAATTGTTTCTAGCTTCCAAATCCATCGCTTGGCAGTGGTCAGTTCCTTCACTATGCCCACATTTGATGCATTCATATAAATGTTGTTTTTAGAGAAATTTATGTTGATGGGCATGGGGTTTCTCAAGTCTCCAAAGCCATGGCTTTGGTGGCTAATCAAGAGAATCAAGGAAAGGATTCCAATGAGAAGCAAAATCAGTTCAAGCCTAAGATACAATGAGATAGAACATAATCTTCCTCTCCACAATGAAAGGATTCTACTATTGGAATCAAGGATCATTGAGAGGGGGGGGTGAATCAATGATCTACCAGTTGAAATATTTTCTGACCTAATCATAACAAGTCAAATCATGTTCAAATTTTTAGCTTCATGATAATTGTAATGGATAACTTCATGCATTGTCATTGATGGCACATGTATACACACACATATGTTCACAATGTCATAGTCATCTTAGTTAAGACAAACCGGTATTACTCCTAAGTCTTTGTATTGCAAAACCGATATTCTATGTATAGTAAAGTTCAAATGGTTTTGAGGGTGTCTAACAGGTATATGTAGGAATGGCATGACATGAGCTTGGAGATTCAATGGAAATCATCAAAGAAGAAATTGGAGAAAAATCAGTCTATGAGTTGGAAGAGGTTAACTCTTAACTGGTATCGGCGTTTCAATCGGTTTCACTGATTGTATGATGAGTTATCACTGGTCATGATGAGTTATCCCTAATCGATAGATTTAGCAACAATATATGATGAGTTATGTTAGATTGTCTAGATACACTGCACCTAGGAAATTGTGATGTGATTCCTAAGATGACATGAAATCTAATGTCTATATAATGACATTATGATGAACAATTTTCATAATGCGAGATAGAAGTGTTAAGCTATTGTGATTTACTGAAGGCATTGTAACTATGTCGGTGATGAAATTTTGAGTGAGCAAAAGAGGATCTATTCAAGAAAGTTGTGCTCCTTCTAGATCACACCACTTGTTGTTTTCTAATCACTACAACAGTCAAATCCTCTAACCGGGTAAGCTCTAACAAGCTTCATTGTACAAATCCTCTAACAAGGTGATCCATTAGTTTGGGTTTAAAATTCTCTACTGAGGTTACTCCTAACAGGGTACTACCTTGAATAGGGTATAACTCTGAATAGGTCTTTGGGATCTTTAACAGGATTTTCTCCTAGTAGAGCACTTTGTAGACCCTAATTGGCTAGTTACCTATTACTGTAGATAGTTAATTTGTGAGTCCCATCTCACCGTGGTTTTTCCTAGTTGGGTTTTCCATGTATAAACACTTTTTTTATGGTGGATGTTTTACTTGTTGTAGATGAAATAATATCATTTTGGATTGCATGCATAGTATTAAGTAAACTGGTTAACTATCTTTACCAGCCTGTGTTTAAAGTGGTATTGTTTTTGTTGTCACTGATTCACCCCCCCTCTTAGTGCTTTATTAGTATATCAATTGGTATCAGAGCCAAACTTAATTAAGGCTTAATCATTTGGAAGGAAACCCTAAAGCCACCATGAGCTTCACAAGTCAAAAGGAGAGAGTTGGCTGAGAAACTATTGGAGATATCTGACAATAGTTCTTCAGATGAGGCTAACATTGATGCATTAGCTGAAGAAGTTGAAAAACTGAATGGTGAAAAGCTAAATCTAAGAAGAGAGTTAGAATCCCTAACCATCTGCATGAGTGAAGAGCTTGAAGCAAGAAGGACAACTAAAGACCTAATAATAGAGAGAGATCACGAGATTTTCAAAATCAAGCAGGAGAATGCAACTTTGCATGAACATTGGCATGAGGAGAAAGAAGAGAAAGAGGCTTTGTAACTAGATCTTGAAATGGCAACATCTCTAAGAGAGACTCTGACAAAACACAATGAAGATCTTACCACAGAGCTCACTGAGGCTAATGGAAAGCTGGAAAAGTTCAATAAGTGTTCTTTTATGTTGGATGAGCAGATTAAATCTCAGAGGATGAAAGGTGACACATTTGGACTAGGTTTCAATACATCTGAGAAAGGAGAATCTTTTGGTACCAAGAGCAACATGCACAATGGTAAAACTACTCCTAAGGCTAACAAGCCTACTAGTAAGAAATATTTTAAACCTGTTTGCTTTATCTATCACAAACCTGGACATATTGCTAATGTGTGTAGAAGTAGACCTAATGAGAATATAGGCTATAATGCCAATGCTAGGTATGTGTCTAGGATATTTGAAGGTCACAGTTTTACATGCAACATGTATGGACATAGATTAGTTGAATGTAGATATGGAGAAAATAATCCGACACATCACATGAATCCAAAACTTAAAGATGATTGGAGAAGAACCTATGACAACTGGGGAAACACGAACTGGCAAAAAACCTATGTCAACCGATTTAATCCATATGAAATGGAAAAGGTCACTAATGTGATTTGCACCATTTGTAACAATTATGGTCATGTGGGTATGAAGTGTAGGAGGAGAACTAGAAGAGGCAATGCATGACCTTGGATATCATCTGGGATGGCTTGCTATCATTGTCAAAAACTGGGACACATGGCAAAGTTTTGTAGAACCAAGAAGAACAAACTGATGAACCACTCTAAAGATCAGAAAGGTAAGTAGAAGGTCAATATTGAGGAAACCAGAGCAGAAATGAATAGAATCTGGAAGAAGAAGAGTGAAGCCAAGCCTACAGAAGAATATATCCTTCACCTAGTGTGGATAATCCTGCACTGGTGAATTAAGCCTTTCAAATAGGCCTAAGGGGAGCATAGCAGTAAATCTACTTCTAGACCCCTTGAAGAATGTGTGGTAAGAGATTTTTGCATTTTGAGTTGTTTTGTGAGAATCTTGATATCATTTCCTATTGGTTTTTCAAAAGATTATGAACTGGTTATATGTCTATCAGTATTAGAAAGTTTTGTTAAGTGACATATTAGGGTTTGTTACCCTATCGGTTGAGAAATTAATGCAGTGGGTAAGTTTATAAAAGTGAGTTTTACTATGTTATTTTTACCCTAATTGCATTCGAAGAAGAGTTCTTGAGCACCTGCAGAGCGAAAAGAGAATTGCTAGTTTATTATAGATGGATTTTTGTTGCAGATTGAAAGATTGAATTGGATTCGAAGACCAAAGAAGGCGAAATGAGTGTACATTCGAGAGATCAACCGGAAACCTTACCATCGCGAAGGAATTAATGTATTCTTTTGTTAATCTCTCTCAAATCAATTTTATCTAGAATGACATCATCATCTAAGAAAGTAGAGAGAATTATGATCACTACTGAACCTATGGAGTCTATGGAATCAGACAAAATAGTATCATATAATGCATTGTCTCAACTTCCTGATGGTGTTATGATAAAAGGTAATTTATCTAGTTATATTGACTGTAAAATTGAAGATTTAGGATCTTTATCAATTTATTCTCAACTAAAATCCTTGTGTGATAAAAGCAGGAAAATCAAACCCAAGTTCATAAGGGCTTATGAAAAGGGTTTCCACAATGCGCCATATTTTCTTGAAGATTTTGAAGAAGAACATGTTAGGATAATTCTTAGTCGTGTGCATGGAGAAAATATGTATCTTGAAAGGTCACACACAATTGCGAAGGAAGAAATTCATGCAATGACTGGTTTTTGGCAAATCGATGAAGTCCCAAAGATGAGGAAAATTTCAAAAGAGATTATGGTTACACTGACTAAGAATACCTTTGACGATCATGCATTTTTAGTCAACAAAATTAAGGACCCAATAGTTAGACTTGCAACTATGGTCATTGGTTATTTTATTCTGGCATAATGAACAGTGTGCCATCTGCTATTGTGCATGCATCTTACAGAATGATTGTTGATAATGCAGATTATTACTTATGAGAGTCTATAAGGAACCAATTGATGTTGAACCTACAATCAATTAAGAAAGACATTAGTCAAAAGTTCAAATTTGGTCAACTATTGATTGGTCTATTCTTCTATTTTCAGAATTTCTTGCTAGGAATTGGTGACATTCAATGGCCAAAGGACATACCAGTAACTACTCAAATCAAGAACAACATTAAAGCTGTAAAGAATACATTTTATGATACTATGAAAAGATATTTTGATGAGTTCCAAAATAAAATTAGCATGAGGTTAAGGCTAACTGAAGATGTGGTGAAACACTTTGCAAAAGACATTTGTTTCACAGTTACCACAGATTTCTATCTTATGGAGGTCGTAGATCCCAGGGAAGATGAAATGGATGAAATGAGTTATGAAGTCAACTATGAATTATTAATTGGATATGCCAACAAAATTTTGGCATCTCCCAAGGATAAGAAGAAGAAAAGACTAGGAATATACCAGGAAAGAAATGCACGTGTTGAACTGAGTTCTGCCAAAGAGAAGAATAAGAAAGTTGAGCAAGCACCTTCAGCGACCACCGGTACAAGGGTGACAAGAAGTGTTCAAGTCAAAAAGGAACCTACACCCAAAGTGATGTTAAGAAGAAGACTTCAATGAAGAAGAGAGGTAGGAAACTTATTCTTCAAGAAGAATCTGAGGATATTGAAACTGAAGAGGAACCGAAGAAGATGAAAGCAACTGGTAAGAAAGCCAAAACTATAAGGGATACCTCAAAGCTAAGTATTCCTATTAATGCTTTATCTTACAAACCTATGACTGATTTTGAGAGAACTACAAAAAAATTAGGGAGGAATAGGTTTGATAATGTGAAAGAATATTTTGATTCCTTTGATGATGATCAGAAGCAACAAATTGTTCAAGAGGTAATCAACTACTTGTGTCAATACAATCGGTTGCCTTAGGATATTAAAAACAATATTTCTGATTCTTTGTATTCTATTCTTTCAAATAAGTGGAAAGTGGTTGTTGAACATGATCAAGAAATTATTGATAGTATTTTCATTCAATATTTTCTTGAATTATCTAGAGATGAATTATTAGAATTGCTTGATAATTTCAAAGGACACTTTCATTCTAAGGTAAGAAGATTGAATTTATTGAGTGGAAAGGTTCAAGCTATTGAATTTGAAACTCATCAAATAGATAGAAATATTCAAAGGATGCATGAGCAGATAAAGTCTCATAAAACTGATCAAATAGAGATTGGAGCTCAACCAGAGTTAGATGAAGAAGAAATTATTGCACTAGATATTTGTTGGTATTATGGATGACTTCGTCATGTCTTGCATTGGTTTTGTCATTGATGTCAACACTTATCTTCTTGGAGGTCTACATTGTTGATTTGTCATGCTGGTTATATTGGTTTATTGTTGAACCGACACATTATGTTCACCACCATGGTTAGTGGCTTATGCATAGTCACCGGTATATGCTTCACTGATAGGTTATATTGTTCACCAACAGTGACGATAACTTGTTATCTTATGAAGATCATTTGGTTATGTCAAATACATGGATTGGATGTTTGGATTTGGTGTTTTTCTTATTGGTCTAATCGGGTTGACATATTTTCCCTTACTAGAATATACATCTAGGTTATGGACTGGTACAAAATATCTATTCCAAATTAGTACAACACATTTTGGAAATGGTTTATTGATTGGTTAATATGTAAATGTATTGATCCGACATATTGTATCGCATCAAGACTTATTTTGTAATTGATTTAATTGTAATATCTTTAGTGAGCCGACCTTATCATTTGGTCTTAGGTTTTGTATAAATTATTGTAAGATCTTATTGAAGATTAGAGATGGTATGAGTGTATGCAAATATTGAAGATCATTGAAGAGCGAAATTAAGCAGATCCTTGTGCGAATCACACAAACATTATTTGAAGGTTGAAGGAAGGTTATGAAGGTGTATGGCACTCATTTTCAGAGCTTAAACCGATACTGAATCCAACATTGTAGATGCTATTCTGAAGTAGTACATTGTTATTGGATTTAACCATCCAATTTTAGACAATGTGACTCCTATTTTGTGACTGAGCAATGAGCTCTAGGCGGTTGGCCTTTCTGCATGTGCAGACCCCATTTGTATACACTTACTATCTGCAATAGTATCATCTAATTGTGGGTAAGGTTTCCCACTGTGGTTTTTCCCCTTACTGAGTTTCCACGTCAAAATTTGTGTGTCATGTGTTGTGGACATTGTTTCTCTTTATGTTTCATGCATTAAGTTACACCGGTACTGCTATCATTGTTAATCTATTTTACCGACATTTAAGTTTGGTTTACTGACACTAAGTTTAAGTTAGAATAATTTGCATTTGGTTTATAATTTATATATAACTGGTTTACAACTTATTCACCCCCCCTCTCATTTGTCCTTCTCAGTTCCTAGCAATTGGTATTAGAGCCCAGTCCTCTTTTTGTAGAAGCCAAACAACTTGAGGAGATCCTATGGCAGCAAATATTTTCAGGAAGGATAGTCTGAAACTTAATAGAACTAATTATGGCATATGGAAGATCAGAATGGAAACACATATAAATTGCATTGGAAGAGATCTATGGGAGATTACAAAGAATGGCTATGTTGGACCTACTCTGTATCAACCTCATCCACCAACATTGGCTAAGGAATTGGAGAATGATTGCAAAGAAAGAGAAGTACTTCTGAGCACATTATCAGATCAACAAATTATGGGATTACCAAATCAATCTACTGCTAAAGATATTTGGGATAAAATGCAAACATTGAATGAAGGAGATATGACTATCAAGATTGAAAAATTGGAATGTTACCGAGTCAGGTATGAAAATTTAAAAATACAAGAAGATGAAATAATTTATGCATTTATGGAAAGAGCTAATGAAATTGTTGTTAGACACAACACACCACTGAGAGGGGGAGGGGGTGAATCAGTGGTTCTCAAAACTCTTTCCCTTTTGCAATCTTATGTGAGCATATTGGTTGATAGATATAACTCAATGTAGACTTACTGGTTATGGAGTAGACTAATTTAATTGCAAACACACTCACAAGGGGACATCACATAACACCAACATATATGAGGAAAACCCAAGATGGGAAAAACCTCAATAAGCAATGTTGCTAGAGTCTACTGCTCCAATCCAACCTCACAATAAAACATAGTTACAAAGTTTATGGCACCAATGCAAGGCGAACCAACCCCTACCTGATTTATGGGCTACAACCCAAAGGAGCACCAACCCCTGACTTTAAGGTACCAACTGATGCAGGAGCCTCCAGGAAGATACCAAGGCAACCAAATGGTCAAAACATGAATGAAGGCTCAATGACTTCTATAAAGGTCAATTGGAAAATTTTGAAGCCAATAATGGCAATTTATAATGATCAATATGATTTTAGAATAAAATGTCCTGAAGGTCCTTATAAGGACTTTAGGACCAAAAATTATGTAAGGGAGGCCAATAGTGCCTAAATGGGATTTGGATGGTTAGATAAGTTTTTTTTAGATCCTAGGATTCATAAAACATCAAGTTTGATAGGTTAGAATTTAAAATATTCAATAAATTATAAGCTAGAAATTCAAATTTTTGAATTCTAACGGTTAGTTGTTTTTAGGTGAGAAAATGGATTTTAGAGTCTAAACAAGTCTATAATGACAAATAATTGATATAGGTTGGTTTATATGGTTGAAATACACCTTATATATGTTGGAAAAAGTGAGAAATGAAGGGGAATGGCTGTAGAAGCATATTTGTACAGATTGCATCATTGAAAGGCAATAAAAACTCATTTTCTTGCATTTTAAAGTCTCTTTTGTTGATTCATTGATCAAGTATCACTTGTATGAACTGGAAATATAATTTTAAAGTTATTTTGATTCATTTACATCCATTCCTATTTCTATTTCAGATTTATTTGACTGATTGGTCTCTTGAAAGGCTTGTTTTGACATTATTTTGAGAGCATGGGATAAGGATTCATTCCAAAACTATACTTACTATGACTTGGAATGAATCCCTAAGTTGTATCATATCATAATAACACTAAATATGCAGGATTGACAAGAAATTACAAGGTGATCACTCAGAAAGTGGATTTGAAGGTGTGAAGAGGGTGTGGGAAATGAGGCTAAGGTATATAAACCACTAAAGTAGCCATTGGAGGGCTAGTTTTTATTATTGGAATTATTAGAGGGCATCAAGGATATGGTTTTACATCATTATTTTTCTCAGATAAGTGATGGCATGTGGGAGATTGACCAAGCCCTAGTTTTTAGGGGTTTTGAGGCCTAATTTGGGGTTTTCATATTTGTAGGACTCATAGAGTCAAATTGACACCTAAAGTGTTTGATTGGGACCATATAAAAATACTTTCCAAAGTTTTGGAGTGATTTGAGTTGTTGGGTTGGTAGTTCCTTTGTAAATGCACCTATTTTTGTGAGTAAAAAGTGTCTCAGTCAGCCATTAGAGAGATTTGGTACAAAACATCACCTAGTTTAATTTTGGTAAGTTGTGTAACTACAAAAAGGGTATCTAAAAGTGCAATTTTTTTGAGAAGTCTTTTGGAAAAATATGGATTAAAGTCTAAATAACAGTCCCATGAAGGCTAATTAGGCTAGGCCTAATTCAGAGCAGCAATTTTTGAAGCTTGTGTTCCAATTCAACAATTCCTCATTCTGACATATGTTTAGTAAGATCAAAAAGGTTATTTTAATCTATAATTTGTTTTGGATTTCTTTGTAAAAGTTCAAAGTTATTTGTGTTCTACCCATTTGGAAGGCTACTAGGTTTGAGGGCATAGAAGTGAGTTTGCCTAACTAAACTTGAGTCAGGGTTTTGAAACCTATTGGTACCCTATGGGTTGAGTCTGATAAGTCATTTTAAATCTTTATAACCATTGATTGAGGTCTTGTTTGGGTTTGGGTCTCTTTGTGTCATTTGGGTGTCACTAAACCTATTGGAAACCTTGTATTTCCCATATAAATCCACCCAAACCAAGTGGTCCATCATAATCTCTCTGCATCAAATTGGTATTAGATCTTAGCAAAAGATTTGGGTTGTGCAAGAGGTTTGGGTTTTGTGGTTGGATTGAGAAGATTCTTGACTTTCTTGTGGATTGAGTTCTTTGTAGAAGCCTTGGAGTTGATTTTCCTCTAAGAAGCCTTCTAGAGTTGATTCTCTACATCAGGGGGACAAAGATGTTTGAAGAAGAAGATTTTCCTCTGAGGATGACAAATCTAGAGCTTGCAAAATTGGTGAAGGAACAAATGGCAGAGAATAGGAAGATGAAAGAAGAGATGGAAAGATTGAAGAACCTGGTAGATAAAGGAGGAGAGGAAGAGCATGAAGAAGAAGAAGCATCACCAAGGGAAGAAGGAGTTGATCCTGAGGATGCAAGGTTGGCAAAGCTAGTGAAGGCTATCAAAAGTGGAGACTCAAAGAAAAGAACTTATATACCAATTTATGAAGGTAATATGGATGATTAAATTTTTCTTGATTGGTTTAGTGCTCTTGAAAATCACTTTGATTGTGAAGATGTAGAAGATAAGTTCAAGGTTAAGGTTGCTAAATCTAGGTTGAAGGGCCATGCTTTATTGTGATGGGATAACTTGCAGGTAGATAGAGGAAAGAAAGGATTGCCTAAGATCACCTCATGGCCAAGGATGATGGACAACATGAAGGACAAGTTCCTTCCAGATGATTATAAGGTGCAATTGTATAAAAAAAATGCAAGGGCTGAAGCAAAAGGACATGGATGTCTAAAAGTATAATGAAGAATTTCACAAGTTAGACATAAGAGAATCACATGATGAAGATGTGGAAGAGAAGGTATCAAGGTATCCTAGAGGTTTGAGATACAATATAAAATATTAGATGAGTATGACTACACCAAGGATGGTGGAGGAGTGTTACAGCCATGAAGGCTGAAGATAAAGTAAAAAGAAGACAAGATAGGCAAGGTAGTGGAAGAGGCCAAGAAAACAGAGGTAGAGGTGGCAAGTTTAATGAAGGACAAGTGAAAAACAACATTTGTAAAGGAAAGGAACCTATGGTTGACACAAATAATGTGCAAAGAGGTGGAGGAAGATTTGCAGTATGAAGAGGAAGTGGTATTTTCATAGGAAAGTGTTTCACTTGTGATGAAGTTGGGCATCAAGGTTTTAGGTGTCCTAAAATGGGGAATAGAACAAGGAGAAAAAGAAGTGTTGGAATTACTCAAGAAGAGGATGAGAATAAGGAAGAGAGGGAACCCCTACCAGCAAATCCAATCTTGGAAGGTGATTTCTTGATGGTGAGGAAAAGACAACAAATGCAGCAACAAGAGAAGCCCAAGGTATCAATTTTTAAAACCAATTGTGAAAGAAAAGGTAAAATTTGTAGAATGATCATTGATTCTAGTTTATTTGATAATTTGGTATCTTATGAGATGGTAAACAAATTAGGATTGAAGAAGTATCCAAATGATAGACCATATAAAGCATCTTGGGTAAGCAATGAACAAAACATTGTCATTAGGGAGCAAGCTTATGTTGATTTTTAAATTGGAGGGTATAGTGATAGAATTTTGTGTGATATCGTACCCATGACATGTTGTCATATCATTCTTAGAAGGCCTTGGCAAGCCTCTAGGAGGACTATTCATTTTGGTCTTGAAAATGTGTATGTTGTGCATAAGGGTGGACAATCTTTCACTCTTACACCTCTTCCTTGCAATGTTGATGAAAAAGAAAGTATTATTGTGTTTGGAAGAGAAGAATATGTTGCTTTGCAGAAGTAGAAGAAGGATGAATCAGGTCTGAAGCATGAGTCATCATTGTTGATGATGAAATCTGAAAATGTTGACAAGGTAACCAGTTTGCAGTAGCAAGTGAGTGAAGGAGTAGTAGTTGTGGGCACACTTTGGTGTCATATTGTATCACCAAGGAAGGTTGCTGCAGATATTTCCATGAAGGGAAATGGTAAAGGTCTTTTAGATCCTCAAATGCATCAACTAGAACCTATAAGGAAGTCTCATTATGACTATCCCAAACAAAAAACAAGCAATGAAAAACCGATTGAAGTTGGTAACAACTTTTCTTTGTTTCTATCTAATGATTTTAGTGAAATTTGTAAGAAATGGGATGGCGAATTGAAAACCAGTAAGAGGTCAAGTTGTAGGACTCCCTCAAGGATCTTGAGAGGCATAAAAACAAAACCATTCAACTCTTGGGACAAGAGTATCTTTGAAGGTGGGGTGTATGATGCAAGAGCATCCAAGAAGATACCAAGGCAACAAAATGGTCAAAACATGAATGAAGGCTCAATGACTTCTATAAAGGTCAATTGGGACATTTTTAAGCCAATAATGATCAATATAATTTTAGAGTTAAATGTCCTGAAGGTCCTGATAAGGACTTTAGGACCAAAAATTATGTAAGGGATGCCAATAGTGCCTCAATGGGATTTGGATGTCTAGATAAGTTTTTTTAGATCCTAGGAGTAATAAAACATCAAGTTTGATAGGTTAGACTTTAAAATATTCAATAAATTGTAAGTTAGAAATTCAAGTTTTTGAATTCTAACGGTTAGTTGTTTTTAGGTGGGAAAATGGATTTTAGAGTCTAAACAAGTCTATAATGACAAATAATTGATATAGGTCAGTTTAGATGGTTGAAATACACCTTATATATGTTGGAAAAAGTAATAAATGAAGGGGAATGGTTGTAGAAGCATATTTGTACGGATTGCATCATTGAAAGGCAATAAAAACTCATTTTCTTGTATTTTAAAGTCTCTTTTGATGATTCATTGATCAAGTATCACTTGTATGAACTGGAAATAGCATGTTAAAGTTATTTTGATTCATTTACATCCATTCCTATTTCTATTTCAGATTTATTTGACTGATTGGCCTCTTGAAAGGCTTGTTTTGACATTGTTTTGAGAGCATGGGATAAGGATTCATTCCAAAACTATACTTACTATGACTTGGAATGAACCCCTAAGCTTTATCATATCATGCTAACACTAAATATGAAGGATTGACAAGAAATTGCAAGGTGGTCACTCAGAAAGTAGATTTGAAGGTGTGAAGAGGGTGTGGGAAATGAGACTAAGGTATAGCAGCCACTAAAGTAGACATTGGAGGGCTATTTTTATGATTGTAATTGTTAGAGGGCATCAAGGAGATGGTGTTCCATCTTTTTTTCTCTCAGATAAGTGATGGCATGTGGGAGATTGACCAAGCCCTAGTTTTTAGGGGTTTTGAGGCCTAATTTGGGGCTTTCATATTTGCAGGACTCATAGAGTCAAATTGAGACACAAAGTGTTTGATTGGGACAATATAAAAAATAGTTTCAAAATTTGTGGAGTGATTGGAGTTGTTGGGTTGGTATTTCCTTTGTAAATGCACCCCTTTTTATGAGTAAAAAGTGTCTCAATCAACCATTAGAGAGATTTGGTACAAAACATCACCTAGTTTAATTTTGGTAATTTGTGTAACTCTGAAAAGGGTATCTGAAAGTGCAATTTTTGTGATAAATCTTTTGGAAAAATCTGGATTAAAGTCTAAATAACAGTCCTAGGAAGGCTAATTGGGCTGGGCCTAATTTAGAGAAACAATTTTTGAAGCTTGTGTTCCAAATAAATAATACCTCATTCTAACATATGTTTAGTAAGATCAAAAAGGGTATTTTAATTTGTAATTTTTTTTGGATTTCTTTGTAAAATTTGAAAGTTATTTGTGTTCTACCCATTTGAAAGGCTACTAGGTTTGTGAGTTTGCGTAACTAAACTTGAGTCAAGGTTTTGAAACCTATAGGTACCCTGTGGGTTGAGTCTGATAAGTAATTTTAAACCTTTATAACCATTGATTTAGGTCTTGTTTTTTTTTGGGTCTCTTTGTGTCATTTGGGTGTCACTAAACCTATTGGAAACCTTGTATTTCCCATATAAATCCACCCAAACCAAGTGGCCCATCATAATCCCTCTGGATCACCAACCCAAGGAGCTATAACCCCTGCACCTAGCTACAACTTAGTGTTCACAATATAGAACATCAAATACAAGGCAGTAATCTAGTTACAAGTGAATCTTGTAACAACTCAATACAATCTTCCCTACTGGTAAGGTATCTCCTCAGTCTTACTAGTTCTCTGCACACTCTAACTGAATATTCACCAACTCAGTCACTATCATGATGGTTCTTCTCTTCTTACTCACTACTCTCTCTCCTCACTATTGTTGTTTACTATTTCACCTTTCTCTCTGTCGGTTCTCTCTTCCTTCAGCACTCTGTTGCTCTCCACCGGTATTATACTTAGTTGGTTCTATGCCTGCCTACTCTGCAACTTCCTTCACCTTTTCTCTCCAAGTATGGACACTATTGGTTGAAAACTTCAACCTAATTCTCCCTCACTCTTACTCTCTTCTCAGATATTTGTTGAGCGCTTGGTTGTTTTTCTCTCAGATGCAGAAGTAACACTTAGTCACTTGGAAACACCATAATCTTCTTCCTTTGAGCGGCTAAATATATCTCCTAGGCTCACATATTTATAACCCATACTTCCCACCAAAGACTAATTCAAAATTGGCACCTTTGGGTTTTCTCCACTGATTACGAGACATGCTGAATCCAATCAAATCTGATCGGATCACAAATTAGAGATCTCTATCTGTACATATCCGCCATTTACGTTCCTTCTAGAACACACCTCCTTTCTTCAATAACCTGCAACCATTCTATCGGCTTTGTTCAGACAATCGCCATAAATAGCCCAATTGTCTCCTTCACCTACTTCAATCCGCACAACCAATCTGTCCTGGATCTTGAGTCGTACAACTCTACAACTCTACCTCAATATTTGCAGTCACCATTAATGTCAGACCAATCACAACTACCTCACCGACCTTACTTCATTGACCTGTAAATGTTTCATCTAGCACTTCATGTACGTTTTCCATTTCATCATTATGTGGCATCATTGTCAGTTTCCACCTCATCACACTATTCTGTCGGTTCATGCCTAGTCACCGAACACCCACATAATCGATTTCATTTACCGGTAAGCAAACCCTACTAGCATATAACACCTTGCCATATGTCCTTCTTGTCATGACCTTTCCTGACCTATTGATGTAACCCTAAAATAGGTCTTCAGACATGTCAATCCAATACATGCACATTCTCATCAGGTAGGAGTCTTCTGCACCTGCACCTTGTCAATATTACTGGTGGGCTTTCATACTGGGTTACCACTCTTGATGACATCATGTCATCAACATTCAACAAGATCCATCTTTATTAGGTGAGAACCTTATCTTCCTTGTCTCTTCTTTGATGTTTCACCAGTTGACATAACATGTCAACTATCACCAATGCAGATTCTGGTTAATGTGTTTGCTAGAGGGAAACATGCTTTCCATCTTGTCAGTGAGACACATTGATGACACCAAGTCATCACACTCCAATTGTTTTGCATCGACCTCTCTTTAGTATTTTGGTATCCCATGTATATTCCTATAGACTCTTCATCATTATTCTTCATCAACCTGATTCTACTCTCATTTGGTTTGTCAAGATGACAAACACATCATCTCAACTCCTCATTCATCCTTCATTGTCCTGGTAGCACACCTAGCATTTTCAGTTTGTATTTTTGATCTCATACTCCTACTTCTCCTCAGGTGTACCAAGCCGTATTCTGCCAATTCAGAATGACCAATGCTCATCATGTAATCTCTTCACCTCAGTTGTATGCAAAATCATATCGACAACTTATTTTTCACTAGTTGACATCAATGTTAGTGATACTGGTAACATCCTATACCTATTGACATCAATAACAACACAATGCCAACAATCTCCCCCTTTGGCATTGATGTCAACACATGTAGTATCCGGTATACTATAGTAAATTTCTCCCCCTTTGATAGCAATGGCAAAGGGCATTGTAAGGATAACATTCCTTCTTGTATCTATCCAGCACTGACATAAATCTTTCTCCCCCTTTGAAGATTATGCACAACATCATCTCAACTACCAACATTTGAGATGGAAAAATCAGCTACCTAACAACCCATAACACCGCACACCAGTCTCTCTCTCCTTCTTTGAGCATCTGCTTGATCTACTTCTATGTATAGTATATTTGATATCAATTTGAGGATATAGCTGTGAGCTCCTCCTGAACCTTAGATCTCCAATCTTCATTTCTAATCTACCAGATCCTAAATCGGTACTTATCTTAGTACCTGTAACATCCACCAACATGACCACAATGCCACATATTCAACTTGTTGACTCATAAAGATGAATGCACATAGGATCAACTACTAGACCACCATATGTTATTCAAGTCCTTTCCAATGACACCTGAGACATAGCCACATCCATCCAAGCTATCAGAGTTTCTGCAATGACCCTTCAACTCATTGACTTGACTTTCATAACTTAGCAACACTCATCAACATCTATGCCGGTAACATGCTGCATGTACCGGTCTCTTGTCTTTGTTGGTACACTTTCTTTATTACCTATATTTCTCTGTTCCAATTTCTTCTACTACCATTAATTTTGCATGTAGCAGTAAGCCATCTTCCATGTGTATTCAAGGTAACTACACATATTGCTCTCATATTTTCTTCCTCTTACCAGCAACATCTTGTTCATCTCCTTATCTATACTCAACTAAGGGGTCAATGATATAGTCAATATGTAACTCCCTTTGATTCCTACATCTTCTTTAACTCATAGGAGATATCACTTGTGCATTGAATGCACAATTCTATTCCATGCTCTTATCTTCCGGCTTCTTCCTCCATGTCTGCTTGAATTCTTTCCTTTCCACATTTACAGTCTTCTTCTTCTCCTCCTCATTGATCCTTGCACTTCTAGATTCTCCATTATAGCCAGAAGTAGTGCTATAGAAGCACATAGCATATATGCCAACCTCATGATTGGGGAACCTTCTAACATACCAGTTAGCTCTTCCTCCTCTAACCAAGCCATTTTGGCTGGTTACCGGTATCCTTGAATTCCTTGCATGTGCAAGAACACATTTCATTTTGTTCCATATAGGTCTTTGCCGCTCATAAGTCCTATAACTGCCTCTGAGTTGATTAGGATAGTTCCACCGGTTGCTATAGGAAGGTGACTTCTTCTTCTTGCATTCATAATTTCTATGGCCAAATCTATTGTTGTCATAGCATACAACATTTGTATTTCTAGGAGCATTAAATGGATTCTTGTTAGCATAACCGGGAGTGGGCATATGCATGTTTGTACATTCTAATATCCTATACCCATATGCATTTCTTCTCTTGCAATCTAATAGGCTATTCCTAGGAGGAGAACCCTATCTATTCCTAGGCCTCATTTTACATTCATTTGACCTAAGACCAAATCCTTTACATACAAGACAATAACCAGAGAAAGGTGGCTTATTACTTACAAATTTGTTCTACCAAACATGAGATGATCTTACTAGTTTGGTCTCTCCATTTCTCCTTCTCTGGGGATGGACATTGGGTTGTCCATTCTTTGCAAATTTTTCATCATATCTATCCTTCTTCCACACTTGACAAGATGTGTGGGCAGCAACATCTCCCTATCTTCTACTGGTGAAAAGCCTTCTAGGATGCCTTCTCATGTTCTTACTTCCAGTGAAGCTATCTTCTCCTATTTTCCCTTTACCTTTTAGGTCTCCATCATCCCTCCATTCAATACCAGTTTTCCTCTTCATGTCTTCACCGGTTGAAGTCAGGTCAACCTTCTTTCTTGGAGTATCTTTGACTGTGAAGGTTTGTCTTTTGTCATTTTCATTTGAGGAGACAAATTGAATATCTTTATGGGAGGTCTCCTTGCTTGTAGAGAATTCACCGACAGTACATCCTAATCCTCCAGTATCCTTGGAATGTTTTTGTTTGCTTAACATTTTGTCCAAGGCTTCAGAACTTCCATCATACCGGATCCTTATCTTGAGCTCATTTTGATATTTCTCAAGGTATTTCCTGATGCTCTCCATTTCCTCTTTTAGCTTCAGACACTCTTTGTCCTTTGTTTCCACTTCTAGTTGGAGATCCTCACATCTTCTCTCCTTATCACCAAAGACTGATTTCAACTCACAAGTCAATCCTTTTGCCTCTTCAAGTTGAGATGTCAATATGCAGATATTTTTATTTGATTCTTCAAGACATATTATCAACCGGTTGCATTCATCATGAACTGATCATTTGTAATTCTTAAAGTCCTTTCTAACACTTTGCAGTTCATCTAGTGCACTTACCAGTTCACTTTCAAGATCTACTTTAGCTTCATCTTCATCATCACTCCCAAACACATCTTGCCGGTGGGATCTATTAGCCTTGTCACACTCTTATGTGTGTGCATCACTTTCTGTCTATTGTGCCATGAAGAGATGAGTTTCCTCTTCATCAAAACTGCATCAACTAATGGAACCATTGTCAATGCTTCCACATGTATCAATATTGTTTTTCTTCATGCTTCCACAAATTTATTTAGCAGTGCATGTCTCATTTCCATAAAGCATCTTCAGTCTATCCCATAGACTCTTTGTTGTTTTGGATTTTTCCACCTATGAGGAGACATCATCGGTGAGCCCACTGAATATAGCCTTCATGGCTTCTTCATTACATAACCATCTTCTTTCTTCCTTAGCGCTGGTGGGGGGACATACATTCCTAGGGAGACCATTTACAACTGCCATCCAGACATCATAACCTAGGGAGGATAGGAAGACTTACATTCTGCAACTCCAAATAGCATAGTTTGAACCATCAAACATTGGAGTAGGGATTGACACTAAACAAACCACTGTGTCCTTAGGCCAGAATCTACCCAAGTTGGAGAAATCTCTTCTAGCTCGGAACCTATGCTCTGATACAAATTGTTAGAAACAATGCACCACTGAGAGGGAGAGGGGGTGAATCAGTGGTTCTCAAAACTCTTTCCCTTTTGCAATCTTATGTGAGCATACCAGTTGATGAATTTAAATCAATGCAGACTTATCAGTTATGGAGTAGACTGACTTAATTCCAAACACAATCACAAGGGGACATCACATAACACCAACATATATGAGGAAAACCCAAGATGGGAAAAACGTCGGTGATCAATGTTGTTGGAGTCTACTGCTCCAGTCCAACCTCACAATAAAACACAATTACAAAGTTTAGGGCACCAACCCAAGGACCACCAACCCCTACTTGATTTATGGGCTACAACCCAAAGGAGCACCAACCCCTGACTTTAGGGAACCAACCCAAGGAGCTATAACCCCTGCACCGAGCTACAACTCAGTGTTCACAATGTAAAACATCAAATACAAGGTAGTAATCTAGTTACAAGTGAATCTTGTAATAACTCAATACAATCTTCCCTGCCGGTAAGGTATCTCCTCAGCCTTACCAGTTCCCTACAGACTCTGATTGAATCTTCACCAACTCAGTCACTATCATGTTGGTTCTTCTCTTCTTACTTATTTCTCTCTCTCCTCATTATTGATGCTTACAATTTAACCTTTCTCTCTATCAGTTCTCTCTTCCTTCATCACTCTACTGCTCTCCACCGGTACTATACTTAGTCGGTTCTATGTCTTTCTACTCTGCAATTTCCTTTGCCTTTTCTCTCCAAGTATGAACACTACCGATTCTTCTCTTATATCGGTTGAATACTTCAACTTGATTCTCCCTCACTCTCACTCTCTTCTTAGATATTTGTCGAGCACTTGATTGTTTTTCTCTCACATGCAGAAGTAACACTTAGTCACTTGGCAATAGCATAATCTTCTTCCCTTCAATAGCTAAATCTATGTGCTAGGCTCACATATTTATAACCCAGAATTCCCACCAAAAACCAAATCCAACTTGGTGCCTTTGGGTTTTCTCCACTGATCACGAGATGCACCGAATCCAATAAAATATGATCGGATCACAAGTCAGAGATGTTTATCTATACATATCCATCATTTACGTGCCTTCCAAAACACACCTCCTTTATTCAACAACCTACAACCATTCTATCAGATTTTTTTAGACGATTGCCATAAATAGCCCAGTTGTCTCCTCCGCCTACTTTTATCCGCACAACCAATTTGTCCTGGATCTTGAGTCATACAACTCTACAACTCTACCTCTATCTTTGCAGTCACCATTAATGTCAGACCAATCACAACTACCTCACTGACCTTACTTCACTGACCTGTGCATGTTTCATCTTCCACTTCATGCATGTTTGCATTTCATCCTTATGTGGCATCACTTTCAGTAACCAGCTCATCACACTGTTCTATCAGTTTATGCCTAGTCACCAAACACCCACATAACTAGTTTCATTTACTAGTTAGAAAACCCTACTAGCTTATGATACCTTGCTAGTTGTCCTTCTTGTCATGACCTTTCCTGACCTGCCGATGTAACCCTCAAACTAGTCTTCAAACATGTCAATCCAATACACGCACATTCTCATTAGGTAGGAGTCTGTTGCACCTACACCTTGTCAATATTACCGGTGGGCTTTCATACTGGGCTACCACTCTTGATAACATCATGTCATCAACATTCAACGAGCTCCATATTTATCAGGTGAGAACCTTATCCTCCTTGTCTCTTCTCTGATGTTTCACCGGTTGACATAACATGTCAACTATCACCAATGCAGATTCTGGTTAATGTGTCTGCTAGAGGGCAACATGCTTTCCTTCTTGTCGGTGAGACACATTGATGACACCAAGTCATCACACTCTAGTTGTTATGCATCAAACTCTCTTCAATTTTTCAGCATCCCATGTATATTCCTATAGACTCTTCATCAACCTGATTCTACTCTCATCTGGTTTGTCAAGATGACAAACACGTCATCTCAA
Source organism: Cryptomeria japonica (assembly GCF_030272615.1). NCBI lineage: Eukaryota > Viridiplantae > Streptophyta > Pinopsida > Cupressales > Cupressaceae > Cryptomeria > Cryptomeria japonica. The sequence goes on from NC_081413.1 coordinate 29,487,373, forward strand.
CTCCTCATTCATCCTTCACTATCCTGATAGCACACCTAGTATGTCTGGTGTGTATGTCTAATCACATACACCTACTTCCCCTCCGGTGTACTAAGAAGTATTCTACCACTTCAACATGACCAATGCTCATCATGTAATTTCTTCACCTTGGTTGTATACAACATCATATCGACAACTTCTTGTTCACTAGTTGACATCAATGTTAGCAATATCGATAATATCCTATACCGGTTGACATCAATGACAACACAATACCAACAATTGTTTTAGGAATACAATGTTGTGGAGGATCTTTAAGTGAAGATGAAATTGTTTCCAAAGTTTTAAGAGCTTTGCCACTAGCTTACAAAATGAAAGTGATTGCTATTAATGAGTTGAGAACAATGCCTAATACATCAGCTTCTAGAGATACCTTGGCTAGAAAACTTTTAGTATTTGAGCTTGAGGAATTTCGTCCTGTTGCTATAGTCAAAATTGATTTAGCTTTCAAACTAGCATCATCATCATCATCATTTGAAAAAATTGATTGGAAAGCACTTTATGCAAAAGAACTTGAAAATATAAGGAGAGAAGATGAAAAACTTGAAGCATTACTTGCAAGGAAGATGCCTAAGGGTCCAGTAGGAAGTAAGTATGAAGGTAAAGCACCTTTCAAATGTTTTAATTGCAATAAAGTTGGTCATATAGTGTCTAGGTGTCCTGATAGACATGCAAGATTGATGAATAATGATGAACTACTAAGGTCCTAACTGGTACTGAAAGGGGGGGTGAATTAGTACACACAAAAACTTTCTCTGATACTTTGACAAATCAAAACACAGATAACCGGTTGTCTTCACAACAGTACTTAACCATAGCAATACCAGTTGAACAGAAATACTTTAGACAACATTCAACAGATCTCAAATCTTAATGACTACTTCACCGATATAATCATGCATGATTTGTATCAATAATACCATAACCATTTAACATTGCATGCATATCTAACTTAATCAAAATCACACAATCATCACATGAAAAAATCACAACCCATAACACATAGATTTTTCATGTGGAAACCCAAATGGGAAAAAGCATGGTGGGATGAATACCCACAAGCTTGTTTGTGAACTCTTTTGAAGTCCGCTCTATTAGGAGCTTAGTTCGGTTAAAGACTTTACAATAAGGTCCTATTAGGAACCGATCCTATTAGGGATCACCCAGTTAAGGGATGACTATATACCCTGTTAAAGGTTGAAACCCTATTAAGAGTTACCTTGCTAGAGGATTTAAATAACTCAATGAACTTGAGACACCTGGTTAGAGGATTTACAACAAATCCTGTTAAGGCTACCTAGTCAAGGGATTTACCTTCTGTTGAAATGGTTAGAAGACAATAGGTAAAACTCTGATCTGATAACAACACTCCTTGCTAAGGTAGATCCTTTATAGTTCCTCTCTTCTACAATCACACTCTACAGATTCCTCACTCTAGTTTAGCAAGTATCAAAACAAGTAGACACAAACACAACTTTTACCAACACTTCAATAACAAAACTCATTGACCTTATAGACAACAATTAGGTTGGTAGCATAAACCCTAAACCCTAAACATTTTAAGTTTACAATTATAAGTGGTCCAATCTTGACCGTCAAATACATTACATAGAATGAAACAATCTAAAATAGATCTCAAGGCATTCTGCATCGTCCAATCTTCACCGCATTTGAAAAACAGTAACCCATCACTCGCTTTTCACATACCTCTAAGAAAAATGCACATTCTCAAGGTAGACATTCAATGCATTCGATCTTTACATGTAAGATCCTCAAAGAAATCCTTCACGTGCACACAACTGACATGGCATCTTGATCCTTCTCCTTGTTCTTAACTAACTCATCAGAAAACATCATTGGTTGCACTAGACAAGCCAAACTGTAAACCCTAGAGATGAACTGAGACTACCAATCGGTAGTTACACTTAGTGAACCCCAACATCGGTCCACTCATCTTGGTTAATCATAGCCACTTCCAATCTTTATACCAGTGCATAGTGGTTCACCTACTTGAGCACATATTGACATCAACACTTATCGACATCAATGACAACATACATTATCACCGCTTCATCATATGCCAACAATCTCCCCCTTTGGCATTGATGGAAATAGTCAGTTTATCCTTGCTCAGTATCTATACCAACTTAAAAGATCACCACCACCACCTAGACTGGTCAGTGTGCACTTTGCACAATAATTTCTCACACTTGCATATTGTCCTTCAAACATATATATTCTCCCCCTTATATCTTCATCATAAGATATCTTCTCCCCCTTTGACAACAATGCCAAAGTGGAGGCACAAGCTTCCGGTCTCCACTATGTTGCTCCCCCTATGGAGTAGCATCCTTCAACACATCAATCCTGTAAGATCTGACATGGTAGTACCTAACAAATGTGGAGCACACATCTTTAATTTACTTCATGAAGGGGCAGAACCCCTAATTCACCTCTCAAATAGGCAATTGTAGTCTTCAGTAAGGGCTTAGTGAATATCTCTACTAGCTACTCCTTACTGGAAACATGTTATAATACAACCTCTTTATTTTGAACCTTTTCTCTCAAGAAGTGATACTTGAGATCAATATGCTTGGTCCTAGCATGCAATACTAGATTTTTTGAAATATTTATTGCACTAGTATTATCACAGAATATACTCACCGGTTTAGATATAGTCACTTTGAAGCCATCTAGTACATGCTTCAACCAGATTGCCTGAGTGCAGTTGATAAATGCTACCACATACTCTGCTTCAGCTATAGACTAGGAAATCCAACTCTTCTTCTTGCTTGTCCATGAGACTAGCCTTCAACCAAGGAAGAATGCTTCACCAGTTGTGCTCTTCTGGTCATCCACATTACCTGCCCAATCTACACCGATAAACACTTTGAGATCAAATTGGCCATTGTATGGATACCACAATCCATAATCAACAGTCCCTTTTAGGTATCTAAGAATCCTCTTTACCACTACCAAGTATAATTCTATTGGACTCTTCTAAAAATGGGCCACTATGCCCACTGCATGAGCAATACCCAGTGTGTTGTGCACCACATAGTGCAACTTACCAATCATTGACTGGTACTCTTTCTCATCCACCAACACTGTATCATCCTCCTTTGTTGATTTATAGTAGGTCACCATCGATGTTCCAACTGGTTTTCTCTCCTCCATGCCAAAGGTCTTCAATACCTCTTTGATATACTTAGACTGGGTAATGAACATACCCTCTTTCATCTGCTGAATCTGTAGACCAATAAAAAACTTTATCTCTCCAATCAGAGACATCTCAAATTCCTTTTGCATCACATCTGCAAATGCATGACTCATATCATCATCTCCATCGAACATTATATCATCTATAAATACTTCACATATTAGAATCTGACCATCTTTAGATTTCAAGTAGATGTTGTTGTCCTCACTTATTCTCAGAAATCCTATATTCACAAGATGAGAGTGTAACCATTCGTACCATGCCCTTGGTGCTTGTTTCAATCCATAAAGGGCCTTGTGTAACCTGCACACCATGTCACTATCTTCTAACAAATCAAACCCATTTGGTTGCTCAATATACACTTCTTCCTCTAGTATTCCATTCAAGAAGGTAGATTTGACATCCATTTGGTACACCTTAAATACCTTAAATGCTACAAATGCCAGTAGCATTCGGACACCTTCTAGTCTAGCCACTGGGGCAAAGGTTTCTCCATAGTCTTCTCATTCTTCTTGAGCATATCCCTTGGATACAAGTCTTGCCTTGTTCCTTACCACTATGCCTTCTTCATTCAGCTTATTCCTGAAGACCCATTTGGTACCTATGACATTCTTGTGTTCCAATCTGGGTACCAAGGACCATGTTGCATTCTTATCTATCTGGTCCAACTCCTCTTCCATTGCCTTTATCTAGTCTTCATCGGTAAGTGCCTCTCTAGCTTTCCTAGGCTCAAATTCTAAAATCATGCAAGAATTTTTGCTCACCTTTCTCCTTGTAAGTATTCCTGCATCTTTGTCTCCTATTATTTCCTTTGGATCATGATGCAGTCTTAATAACCTAGGAATGACGGTAGCTAGTTCAACTTGCTTTTCCTCATCTTTTCTCCTTCATCTTCTTCTTCACCTACTGAAGCTTCTACCGGTATAGAAACACTAAGGTCTTTATAGTGTTTGTCATTTGTTTCTTTCTTAATCGGTTCCCAAAAGGCTAAACTCGATTCATCTTCTGTTTGCTTGATGTTGGTTTCCCCAGGCTTCTCAGGGGATTCATCAACCCTGACATTGGCACTCTCAACAATCTTATGAGTCCTCCTGTTGTAGTACTTGAGAGCTTTTATTTTAGTGGAATATCCTAAAAATATTCCTTCATCACACTTAGCATCAAACTTACTCAAGTGCTCACCTCTCTTGATATAGCATTTACTCCCAAACACTTTGAAATAACTCACATTGGGAGATCTCTCGTTCTAGTACTCATAGGGGGTTTTGTCTTTACCTTTCTTAATGAGTACCCAGTTCATGGTATAGAGTGCAGTGCTCATCTCTTCTCTCCAAAATGTGTGAGCAACATTTCCTTGGATCAACATAGTTATGGCCGCTTCAACTACAGTCTTGTTGTTCCTTTCTACTATGTTGTTTTGTTGTGGTGTCCTTAGGGCAAACAATTTCCTCTTGATACCGTTCTCCTCGCAGTACTTATTGAATTCATCAGAAGTGAATTCACCTCCCTCATCGATTCTTAGGCATTTTATCCTTCTGTCACCCTCCTTCTCAACCAATGCTTTAAAGGCTTTGAAATTTCCAAATGCCTCATACTTGTCTTTCAAGAATGTGAACTACACCATTCTTGAGCAATCATCGATAAGAATTTTGAAGTATCGATCTCCCTGAATACTTCTAGTTTTCATCGGACCATACAAATCGGTGCCCACTAGATCAAGTAAGTTCTCTGCTGAAAAGGACTTACCTTTGAATGTTGAGGAAGACATCTTCCCAAGTTGACATTCTCTACACAAAGCATTCTTTTGTTTGTTTACCAAAGGTAATCCTCTTACTGCCTTGATCTTACTAGCCTTTACAATATTGTCAAAATTTATATGACAGAGTCTCCTATGACATATCCAATTGTCATTAAATTTTGCCATTAGGCACTGACTAATCTTAGTGTTCAACTGAAACATGTTTCTTCTAGTCTACTTACCACTAGCAATAAGTTCACCACTCTTTCCAATTATTCTGTAGACTCCACCTTTGAACTCCAGAATGAGTCCTTTTTCATTCAACTAAGCAACACTCAAAAGGGTTGTTCTTAAGGCCTTCCACCCAATAGATATCATCTGCACTTATCTTTCCATTCAGTGAGATGGATCATTTTCCTTTCACCATGCAAGGTGCATCGTTAGCAAATTGGACAACACCACCATCATATTCTTGAAAAGACAAAAACTTTCTCTAGTCATTGATCATGTGGTGAGAACACCCGCTATCAATGATCCACTCATTGGAGTTGTCAATATGTGAGACAAGGGCTTTTTGGTCAGACAACTCTTTCTTGATAGCCACAAACACTATGTTCTCATTCTCTTCATCCTCATATTACTCATTGGTAACACCTTCATCCACTGCAACAAGACAATTTCTCCTACCTACTCCTTTATACTTCCTAAACCTCTCCAGTTTATCCTTATTGTCATTTTTTGGATAGTTAACAGCTATATGTCCTATCTTATTGCAGGAAAAACACTTCAGAGGAAGCTTACCTCTATATTTTCTAGTGCCTTTTGGAAGTCTCTTGGCAAGAAGAGTTTCAAACTCCATCAGAATCTCCTCATTGTCCTAAATTCATAACTAGTACTGACCTCTTTCACTTTCCTGGTCGGTGTGGAGGAAGCAGATGCTCTAAATGTTGACTCAATTTTATGAACACTACCATCATAGCCATTCAATTCATATGTAGTTAACTTTGTAATAATAGAGTCTAAAGATACATTGGTTTTGTCGATAGACCTTAGCTCCTGAATAGCGGCAACCCTGATTGCATAGACTGGTAAAACTGATTTGGGAACTTTACTGACAATAGTGGCATCATCAATTGTTCCACCAATTCTCTTGATCTCTCCAACCACTGTCTTGATTCTTATGCCATACTGCTGAATGGTCGCTCCTTTAACCATTCTCATATCTTCAAACTTTCCTCTAAGGATTTCTTCCTTAGCCTTCTTGACATGTTCATCACTACCATAAATGGATTCTAGTTTGTCCCACACATCTTTTGGATCAATAATACCATAACCATGACTTGCCCATTTTCTTATATCTCTCTTTTATGATCATTGGTTAGAATTCTAGAGGGGATTACATAGGCATTCTCAAAATAGTTCTAGTGTTGTGCATCCAAACTCCTGATATATATCTTTATTCTATCCTTCCATATTTTAAAGTTATCCCTATTGAACTTAGGACCTTCCCTTTTCATCATTAAAGTAGGATATTTTGCCTCAAGCAGTTAAGCTTATATCACCGACGACCTGGATGGGCTCTGATAACAATTGATGAATAATGATGAACTACTAAGGTTGTAACTGGTACTAAGAGGGGGAGGTGAATCAGTACACACAAAAAATTGCTTCGATACTTTGACAAATCAAAACACAGATAACCGGTTGTCTTCACCACTGTACTTAACCATAGCAATACCGGTTTACTTTAGACAACATTCAACGGATCTCAAATCTTATTGACTACTTCACTGATATAATCATGCATGAGTTGTATCAATAATACCATAACCATTTAACACTGCATGCATATCTAACTTAATCAGAATCACACAATCATCACATGAAAAACTCACAACCCATAACACACAGATTTTTCACATGGAAACCCAAATGGGAAAAACCACAGTGGGGATGAATACCCATAAGCTTGTTTGTAAACTCTTTTGAAGTCTTCTTTGTTAGGACCTCCATTTGGTTAAAGACTTTTGCAATAACGGTCCTATTAGGAACTGATCCTGTTAGGGATCATCTGGTTAAGGGATGGCTATATACCCTATTAAAGGTTGAAACCCTGTTAAGAGTTACCTCACTATAGGATTTAAATTACTCAATGAACTTGAGCTACTTGGTTAGAGGATTTACAACAAAGCGTGTTAAGGCTACCCAATCAAGGGATTTACCTTTCTTGTTGAAATGGTTAGAAGACAACAGGTAAAACTCCAATCTGATAACAACACTCCTTGCTAAGGCAGATCCTTTACAATTCCTCTCTTCTGCAATCACACTCTGCATATTCCTCACTCTAGTTTGGCAAGTATCAAAACATATGGACACAAACACAACTTTTGCCAACACTTCAATAACAAAACTCATCGACCTTATAGACAACAATTAAGTCAGTAGCATAAACCCTAAACCCTAAACATTTTAGGTTTACAATTACAAGCAGTCCAATCCTGACCATCAAATACATTACATAGAATGAAATGATCTAAAATAGATCTCAAGTCATTCTGCATCATCCAATCTTCACCACATCTAGAAAATAGTAACCCATCATGCACATTTCACATACCTCTAAGAAAAACGCACATTCCAGAGGTAGGCATTCAATGCATTTTATCTTCATGCGCAAGATCCTTAAAGAAATCCTTCACATGCACATAACTGACTTGGCATCTTGATCCTTATCCTTGTTCTTAACTAACTCATCACAAAACATCATCGGTTGCACCATACAAGCCAAACCAGAAACCCTAGAGCTGAACTGAGACTACCAACCAGTAGTTACACTTAGTGAACCCCAACATCGATCCACTCATCCCAGTTGACCATAACCGCTTCCAATCTTCATAACAGTGCATACCAGTTCACCTTCTTGAGCACATATTGACATCAACACTTAGCGACATGAATGATAACATACATTGTCACCGCTTCATCATATGCCAACAAAGACTAAGGGAGGAACCAAAAAGAACATATAAGCCTAACCCTGAATATCAGAGATACAAATTTAAGAAAATAGAGATAAGTCATGTTACTATGCAGATGAAGGTGTTACAAATGATTCAGATGAAGATCGAACAGATAGTGGATGGGCATTTGTTGCAATAAAAGAAGATCAACCGACACCTATTGTCAAACCGGTAGAGCAGACACTCGCAACTAAAATTGAAGAAAATGATGAATGGCTCATTGATCCTGGATGCTCACATCATATGACTTAAGATAAAATAAAATTCTTGTCATTTCGGGAATGTAATGAAGGTCTAGTAAGATTTGGAGATGACAAAGCTTGTTTAATTAAAGGAAGAGGTACTATATCTTTGGATGGTAAGCAGAATATTGACAATGTTTATTATGTTGAAGGTTTAAAGCATAATCTTTTGAGTGTTGGTTAGTTAGTGGAAAAAGGATTTCAGTTACAATTCAAGAATGGAAAATGCAAACTCATAAACAAAACTAGATTGGAGATTGCAACCAGTAATTAAACTAAAGGTAATATCTTTCATTTGAATACTAGTGATAAGAGATGTTTGATTGCACAAATTGATGAAAGTTGGTTATGGCATAAAAGAATCTATCATGTGAATTTTGATTGCATTGTAAGGATCAATTCAACTAAGGCAGTATGTGATTTACCTAAGATTGTGATTTACCTCATAATCTGGTATGTAAGGAATGTCAAATGGGAAAGAAAGTTAGAACAAATTTTAAAAGCATTTCTGAGAAATCCAATAATACTCTTGATTTAATTGATACTGATTTATGTGGTCCAACAAGAACAAGAAGTCTACAAGGTTTGTAGATACTTTATGCTAATAATTGATGATTATTCTAGGATGTGTTGGGTTACTTTTCTCAAGGAGAAATTTGAAGCCTTTGGGAAATTCAAGATATACAAGGCAAAGGTAGAGAATGAAACCGACAAGAAAATCAAATGTTTGAGATCAGATCAAGGAGGAGAATTCATATCTAGGGAATTCAATGCATTCTGTGAAGTGAACGGAATTAAAAGACAATTATCAGCACCTTAGACACCCCGATAGAATGGAGTTGTGAAAAGGAAGAACATAACTATTCTAGGTGCAGCAAGAACCATGTTGATGGAAGCAAATCTACCTCATGTGTAGTGGAGAGAAGCAGTAAATACAATGGTTTATACTTTCAACAGAGTTCACATCAAAAGTGAAACCTGTAAGACCCCTTATGAACTATGGTTTGGTCATACTCCTACTCTTAAATAATTCAGAATATTTGGAAGCAAATATTATATTAGGAGACATGAATTTATTGGCATGTTTGATCCTAGAAGTGATGAAGGAATATTTCTTGGTTATTCATCTAGAAGCAAGGCATATAGATGTTATAATAAAAGATTGCAGAAAATCATTGAAAGTAGTAATGTGAAGATAGATGAACATTTTAGAGGGGATTCAAGATCTGTAGAACCAAAAGTTGAAATGATTATAAATGAACCGACACATATTGCACCGATATAGAATGTAGATCTAGTCACACTGGCATCATCAGAAAACTCAACTGTGACTAAAGAACAACAACATATGAATGTAAATCAGAATAAACCCAGGTATTTAAGATTGAATCATTTAGAAAATCAGATAATTGGAAATAAGAATCAAGTTGTTATGACTAGAGGAAGATTGGAAAATGAAGAGGTATGTTTAATTTCTCAAGTTGAGCCAACATCTATTATTGAAGCATGTGAAGATAAACATTGGATAAAAGCAATGGAAGATGAATTAGAACAAATTGAAAAGAATAACACTTGGACATTGGTTCCCTGGCCTAAAGACAAAAATGTAATTGGAACTAAATGAGTATTTAGGAATAAACTTAATGAGGATGCTAAGGTAATCAGAAACAAAGAAAGATTAGTTTGTAAAGGTTATTCACAGAAAGAAGGAATTGATTATAATGAAACCTTTGCACTGGTAGCCAGAATTGAGGCAGTTAGACTATTTCTTGCATTTGCAACTCATAAGAACTATAAAGTTTATCAGATGGATGTAAAATGTGCATTTTTTGAATGGAGATCTTGAAGAAGAAGTTTATATTGAGCAACCTAATGGATTTTCATTGATAGATGATAAGGACATGGTTTACAAGTTAATGAAAGCTTAATATGGATTGAAGAAAGCTCCCTGAGCTTGGTATGCTAGATTGGATACATAGCTTTTAAAGCTTGGATACACTAAAGGTAATGATGACATTAATTTGTATTACAAATTCACTAATGATGACATTTTGGTTATTGAAGTATTTGTTGATGATATCATTTTTGGAGGTGAAGATGGATTATGTAAAGACTTTGCTAACAAGATGCAAGAAGAATTCGAAATGTCTATGATTGGAGAGATTAAAAAAATTCTAGTTTGCAAAATTCTCAAACAGATAAAGGTATATTCATATGTCAAACAAAATACTTGAAGGAACTTTTGAAGAAATTTGGTATGGAAAACTCCAAACCAGTAAGCACTCCTATGACTACAACTGATAAATTGACATTGAAGGATGATTCAACTCATATTAATCTGACAAGGTACAAATCTATGATTGGAGGATTATTGTATTTGAGACAAACCAGACTTGATATACTAAATGTAGTGTGTGGTGTATCTAGATTTAAAAGCAATCCTAAGGAAAATCATGAATCAATAGTTAAATTTTCTGGTACCTACAAGGCACAACAAATCTTGGTTTATGGTATCCTAAGAATGACAATTTTGAGTTATGTGCATATATAGATTCTAATTGGGTAGGTGATGTAGATGACAAAAAGAGTACCACTGGTAGTGCATTCTTTCTTGGCAGAAGATTGATTTCATGGATCAGTAAGAAGTAGACTTGTACATCATTATCTATAGCAAAAGCAGAATATGTTGTAGCAACAACTAATTATACTCAGGTATTATGTATCAAGCAAATGTTGAAGGATATAAAGGTAAAATGAAAAGAACCAATAATTATTTATTGTGATAATTCAACAACAATTGATATATCAAAGAATTTGGTATTTCACTCGAAGACAAAGCATGTTTCTATTAAGTATAATTTTCTAAAAGAGAATGTTGAAGGAAATGAAGTAAGATTGGTTTTTGTGAATACTAAAGAGAAAATTGCATATATCTTTACAAAGCCTTTGCCTAAGGAAAAATTTGAATATCTTAGAGAGAAGCTTGGGGTAATTTCCCCACCAGCAAAGACTTAGATGTTTAAGATTGGCATCAAACCGGCAGGGACTAACTGGAAAATCTTTATCCGGCTTTGATGAAGGAGAGCTACTGCTCAGGGGGAGTAGTTAGTTGTATGATATGTTTTGATTATTAACTACTTTGGCATTTGATGTCAAAGGGGGAGAGATAATTATGGAAAAACTTTGTATTTGGGGAGAGATGATCATTATACTTGGAGAGTTGTATTTTGGTTTTGGTTTTTGTTCTTATTACAGAACTTTGTGACAAACTTTGTATTGATCTATCTTTGGGAGATTGTTAGTTTATTGGTTTTCGGCATTCTATTTTTGGCACTTAGATGTTTTTCCATCTAGTGTTTCCATCAATGCCAAAGGGGGAGATTGTTGGTATTATGGATGCCTTCGTCATGTTTTGCATTGGTTTTGTCATTGATGTCAACACTTATCGTCTTGGAGGTCTAGATTGTTGATTTGGCACTCCGGTTATATTGGTTTATTGTTGAACCGACACATTGTGTTCACCGGCATGGTTAGTGGCTTATGCACAGTCATCGGTATATGCTTCACCGACAGGTTATATTGTTCACCGGCAGTGATGATAACTTGCTATCATCTGAAGATCATTTTCTTATGTCAAAGACATGGATTGGATGTTTGGATTTGGTGTGTTTCTTATTGGTCTAATCAGGTTGACATATTTGCCTTTACTAGCATATAGGTCTAGGTTATGGACCGGTACAAGATATCTATTCCAGATTAACATGACACATTCTATAAATAGTTTATTGATTGGTTAATATGTAAATGTATTGAGCCGACATATTGTATTGCATCAAGACTTATTTTTTAATTGATTTAATTGTAATATCTTTAGTGAGCCGACCTTATCATTTGGTCTTAGGTTTTTTATAAATGATTGTAAGATCTTATTGAAGATTAGAGATGGTATGAGTGTATGCAAATATTGAAGATCATTTAAGAGCGAAATTAAGTAAATCCTTGTGTGAATCACACAGACATTATTTGAAGGTTGAAGGAAGGTTATGAAGGTGTATGACACTCATGTTTAGAGCTTAAACCAATACTGAATCCAACATTGCATATGCTATTTTGAAGCAATACATTATTATTGGATTTAACCATCCAATTGTAGTCAATGTGACTCCTATTTTGCGATTGAGCAGTGAGCTCTAGGCGGTTGGCCTCTCTACATGTGCAATCTGTTAGAATAAATGAGAGTCCCAAAGACACTGAGAGTGGGGGTGAATCAGTGTCTAACCAGTTAGTAGAATATTTATACTTATTTAAAACTTTGCATCCCAAAATAGTGTACCGGTAAAAGAGAATTAATGTGGCAAATAAGAATAACAAAGACAACATAGAAAACACAGCATAACACAAGATATTTAATGAGGAAACCCAGTGTGGGAAAAACCTCGATGGGATTTGTGACCCATAATATTTACTCACTGGCCAATGAATAAATACTACTTACAATGAGGGGCCTACACATGCAGCGAGGCCAACAACCTAGAGCTCACTACTCAGTAAAGAGTCACACTAACTATAAAATGGATTATGAAAATCCAATACAATGTACTTCTTCAAAACAACATCTCATATTCTAGGTTCAGTACCGATTTAAGCTCAGTCAATAACCAAAACCTTTGTTGTCAACCATATCACCTACTTATACTAAATTATACATCATATCTTGCTCTTCTTTATCTCTCATGCCATATTTAAAATGACCTATAAGATCTCATACATATATGAGTCTATTACAATATACCATGTTGGCTTACAAAAGATATTTACATTAAAATAAAATAAATAAAAGTTGATTCCATGTCGGCCTAAGTGTCGATATGCATTGTTGTTGATGCCGGTGAAGTGCCTGTCGGTGTCTGTGTCGGTATCTGCCAGTTGGTTTCTAGATGGTTGCCAGTTGGTTTTCAGTTGGATGACATCAATGACAACATCAACTATTCTCATAAGAGTGCAGAATGCCAACAATATCCCCCTTTGGCATTGATGGCAACACTGATGAAAAAAATCCAAAAACTATTTCTAAAAACTGAAGTCCAAAAAGATTCCAAAAAGATGTGCTCCCCCTGAGCAATTGATCTCCTCTTTATAAGCATTTTTCTCTCCATTACTCCCCCTTTGACATCAATGACAAAGGTTGTCAAAAATAATCAAACAAGTGCAAAAATTTCACCTCAAAGTCTGTAACCGATTGGTTACAATTTGAAAAATATCTGCCAAAACTAAATCTAGACTCTACATAAACCTTTTTCTATCATTCAAAGTTGCCTCAGTCTGTTGGATCATGTCGGTGAGATAATGCATGTGTTCTTCCGGTGAGTGCTCTCCTTGAACTAATGCCTTAGATATTTCAATTCTCTAAGTGATAAGATTATCCAACTTAGGACCAAGTTTACTTTTAAGTTCCTAGTCATTTGACCTTATCCTTGCCTTCTCTTTCTCAAGTTACTCTAACTTCTCAAAAACTGATATATGTCCAAATGAACCAATTATATCTGCTATATCATCAATTTCTTTCTGTTTTTTTCTGATCTCCTCATCTATGTCCTCTATCAAAAGGTGAGGTTTGCATGTTTCCCTATATAGCTCCTTGTACTCCAAAATTGTAGAGTTAAGTACCCGTAATAATGTATTTAAGTGTTCTGTACATTTCTTTATAGTGTCTTAAAAGAATGTGTTTTTCTCTTTTTCAAATCTCCCCTTAATTGTGTCCTCATTCACCTTATAAATAGTTATTACATTATCAACAATAAATTTGGACAATGTCTCCAATTTACCCAAAGAATCCTTAATGTGATCTATGTTACAATTTGGTGTAATCAACTTGAGAATAGGTAACGTGTTGTCAATTGCCTTGTAGGCCAATGCATTGCAATCCGTTATCTTCTTAATTGAATCCAAAAGTACCTCTATAACATTGGTAGGTCTGAATTCACCTGTAGATGTGCGAGATGTCTGAGCAATCATTTTTATTACCTCTTTGCTTACATCAAATGTGTCCATTTTTCTTGTATTTTCTTCTAGTGGATCAGTCTATGTTTTCATCTCAACCTTTAAAGGTTTCTCAAATTGTTTCAATGTCTCTATGTGCACCTATGCCTCAATTTGTTTCTCTGTCTCTGGTGGCCCTTTGGTAGTATCTTTATCTTAAGTAGGTTTCTCAGTCTGTGTTGATGTCTGAGTTTCAACAGTTTGTACCAGTTCCTCTACTATGTTGCTATTGTCAACATTGTTTGACTTAACCTCTGAGTTAATCCTTATCCACAACATTGTTTACCTTTTGAGTATCCACATTTATTGTAAAAATTATCTCTGACTCAGGATTAGTATCATCATGTCTTATTCCTTCAGTGTCAATAACTAGTGGATCTTTTGAGTATACCAGTATAGTATCCAAAGGTGGCAGTGGAAGATTTTCAGTAATCTTAATGTTTGGAACTCCACCAATTTTTCCTTTACCCTTCTCCTTTTGATAAACCTTAAATGTCTTCTTAGGTTTGTTCATTTCCTCTTGTTTTTCTTTCTCCACAAAGATTATATCCCAATTATCCGTTGTTTCTTCTGCAATTTCCTTCACTCTTCCAATCATCAGGCTCACTTGCCGATGTCCACTAGCAAATATTGATTGGTTAGCCTCATAAATAAGTTCATCTATTTCTTTTTTGGAGTTAACCAGGTGAACATCCAATAGTTCTTCAACTTGCAATTTCTTATCTAATTCCATCACTAATATCCTTTTAGCTTCTAGTGTCATGTAGAGATCATTTGGTAGCTCATCAATAACTTCAATCAAAACTTTCTTATAAATGTCTAAATGAAGAACAATGCTTTCTTCAATAGTGTTTATGTCAGTATCATTTGAATAAGTATACCATTTTCTAACATTAGACAAATTTCCCTCATGTGTAACCTTATTAAGTAGATCATTCAGTAAAGGGGTAACTGGTGTCTGTTTCTTCTTAGGTGTGAGTTTCTTCTTCGGTTTCCTGACCGCCTGTTGTTTATTGATTAATGTCCTAGTTTTCTTAGGTGAAGGAGAGGGTACTAGTGAGAGTTTCCTTTTCCTTTCCACTCTTTCAAACTTAGCTTCCTTACCACTGTCAGTGTTGGAAGATGTGTCAATCGGTGAAATATGTACCTCCGGTTGAAGTCCTTCAAGTTCACTAGCCGATATGCCACTAAGGTTCATGAAATTTTCTTTGATTTCTTTTACCTTCTTGGATGCATCTCTAATGAATTTTTCTTTTCTCTTAGTCCTTTTCTACATAGATACTTTACTCTCTATGGTTTTTGCATTTCCAAAGAATTCTTCAGATGCCTCTCTAGGTGCTTCAAGCAGTGCTTTTGCATGCATTTCCAAAATATGTATATCAACCTCATAACCCATTTCAGTAGCCCAAATAGTTCTAGGGCTTACTGCTTCCATCCAAGTTTCATCTCTTTTAATGACAAAACAAATTTGCTTGTCATATTTCTCAACTATGCTATGAGAAATCCTTTCCCTAGCTCTCATCTTAGATTGGAAAGTTTTAAAATAATCTACTATGTTTTTATCTCTATCAGTTCACATGTCGATAAAAGATTCTTATAGTTGTTTTCCTACTGGTATATCATAACCAGAGTCTTTTTGTCCTATACCTGTGTGTGTGAAAAGTGGACCAAGAATCTGTATCTGCAAGACACAACACTTCAATTAAGTCATTACATGCATGGTTAGACAGATATAATCACAAATACTAAAACCATAACAAATCAACCCATTGCCTTCTAAAAGATGCGAGTATAAGATTTCTCTTAGATTATAAGCAATACCAGTGACTAAACAACATCAAGATGAAGGATTTAATCTATATGAGCATGATGAATGCTAGATGGATGCAATATTAATCTAACAAGATTTAAGCAATATGAATTTAAATGATTTAATCAATGT